>NC_057354.1:61863153-62194819 GCF_016509475.1 Prionailurus bengalensis
GTTGAAAGTGCTGCTATAAACATTGCGGTACATGTGCCCCTATGGATCAGCACTCCTGTATCCTTTGGATAAATTCCTAGTAGTGCTACTAAGTTTTTGAGGAACCTCCACACTGTTTTCCAGAGCAGCTGCACCAGTTTTGCATTCCCACCAACAAACAGAGGAACCCAACAAGAGGGTTCCCTTTTTTCCGCATCCTCCCCAGCATCTACTGTTTCCTGAGTTGTTAATTTTAGCCACACTGACTAGGGTGAGGTGGTGTCTCAGTGTGGTTTTGATTTATATTTCCCTGATGATGAGTAATGTTGAGCATCTTTTCATGTGTCTATTGGCCATCTGGATGTCTTCTTTGGTAAAGTGTCTATTCATGTCTTTTACCCATTTCTTCAGTGGATTATTTGTTTTTGGGGTGTTGAGTTTGGTAAGTTCTTTATAGATCTTGGATACTAATCCTTTATCTGATATGTCATTTGCAAATATCTTCTCCCATTCTGTCGGTTGCCTTTTAGTTTTGTTGACTGTTTCCTTTGCAGTGCAGAAGCTTTTTATCTTGATGAGGTCCCAATAGTTCATTTTTGCTTGTATTTCACTTGCCTTTGAAGATGTGTCAAGCAAGAAATTGCTACAGCTGAGGTCAAATAGGTTGTTGCCTGTTTTCTCCTCTAGTGTTTTGATGGTTCCTGTCTCACCTTTAGGTCTTTCATCCATTTTGAGTTTAGTTTTGTGTATGGTGCAAGAAAGTGGTCCAGTTTCATTCTTTTGTATGTTACTATCCCATTCTGCCAGCACCATTTGCTAAAGAGACTGTCTTTTTTCCATTGGACACTCTTTCCTGCTTTGTCAAAGATTAGTTGGCCATACTTTTGTGGGTTCTCCATTCTATTCCATTGGTCCATGTGTCTACTTTTGTGCCAATACCATACTGTCTTGATGATTACAGCTTTGTAATATAGCTTGAAGTCCGAGATTGTGATGCCTTTTGTTTTGGTTTTCTTTTTCAACAATACTTTGGCTATCTGGGGTCTTTTGTGGTTCCATACAAATTTTAGGATTATTTGTTCTAGCTTTGAGAAGAATGCCAGCGCAATTTTGATTGGGATTGCATTGAATGTGTAGATTGCTTTGGGTAGTATTGACATTTTAACAATATTTGTTCTTCCAATCCATGAGCATGAAATGTTTTTCCATTTCTTTGTGTCTTCTTTAATTTCCTTCATAAGTTTTCTACAGTTTTCAGCATACAGATCTTTTACATCTTTGGTTAGGTTTATTCCTAGGTATTTATGGTTCTTGGTGCAATTGTAAATGGGATCGATTTCTTGATTTCTCTTTCTATTGCTTCCTTATTGGTGTATAGAAATGCAACGATTTCTGTACATTGATTTTGTACCTGTGACTTTGCTGAATTCATGTATCCGTTCTAGCAGCTTTTTGGTGGAGTCTTTTGGGTTTGCCATGTTGAGTATCATGTCATCTGCAGAAAGTGAAAATTTGACTTGGGATACCTTTTATTTCATTTTGTTGTCTGATTTCTGAGGCTAGAACTCCCAACACTATGTTTTTTTAAATAAACCTCAGCCTAGCCAGCTCCCATAAGATTTTTTTTTAATGTTTATTTATTTTTGAGAGAGAGAGAGAGAGAGTATGAGTGGGAGGGGGCAGAGAGAGAGAGAGGGATACATAGAATTGGAAGCAGGATCCAGCCTCTGAGCTGTCAGCACAGAACCTGATGTGGGACCCAAACCCACAAACTGTGAGATCATGACCTGAGCTGAAGTCAGATGCTCATCCAGCTGAGCCACCCAGGCGCCCCTCCCAACACTGTTAAACAGCAGTGATGAGAGTGGACATCCCTTTGTGTTCCTGATCTCAGGGGGAAAGCTCTCAGTATTTCCCCGTTGAGGATGATATTAGCTGTGAGCTTTTCATATATGGCTTTTCTGATATTTAAGTATGTTCCTTCTATCCTGACTTTCTTGAGGGTTTTTATTAAGAAAGGATACTATATTTTGTCAAATGTTTTTCCCGCATCTGTTGACAGGATCATATGGTTCTTTTCCTTGGTTTTACTAATGTGATGTATAACATTGATTGATTTGCAAATATTGAACCAGCCCTGCAGCCCAGGAATAAATTCCACTTGATCATGATGAATAATTATTTTTACATGCTGTTGAATTCAATAATCTAGTATCTTGTTGAGAATTTTTGCATCCATGTTCATCAGGGATATTGGCCTCTAATTCTCCTTGTTTGTGGGGTCTCTGTCTGGTTTGGGAATCAAGATAATGCTGGCATCATAGAATGAGTCTGGAAGCTTTCCTTCTGTTTCTATTTTTTGGAATAGCTTGAGAAGGATAGGTATTAACTCTGCTTTAAATGCCTGGTAGAAATCCCCTGGAAAGCCATTTGGCTCAGAATTCTTATTTTGGGGGAGATTTTTGATAACTGATTCAATTTCTTTGCTGGTGAGGGGTCTGTTCAAATTTTCTATTTCTTCCCGTTTGAGTTTTGGTAGTGTGTGTCTAGTGTGTCCTAATGTCTAGGAATTTGTCCATTTCTTCCAGGTTGTCCAGTTTGTTGGTATATAATTTTTCATAGTATTTCTGATAATTGTATTTCTGTGGTGTTGTTTGTGATCTGTCCTTTTTCATTCATGAGTTTATCTCTTTGGGTCCTCTCTTCTTTTTGAGAAGGCTGGCTAGGTGTTTATAAATTTTGTTTATTTAAAAAAAACAACTCTTAGGTTCATTGATGTGTTCTACCGTTTTTTTTGGTTTTTTTGGTTTTTTGTGTTTTTTTGGATTCTGTGTTGTTTATTTCTACTCTAATTTTTATTATTTCTGTTCTTGTGCTGGCCTTTGGGTTTCTTTGTTGTTCTGCTTCTAATTCTTCCAGGTGTGCTTTTAGATTTTGTATTTGGGATTTTTCTTGTTTCTTGAGAAAGGCCTGGATTGCAATGTATTTTCCCCTTAGGACTGCCTTTGCTGAATCCCACAGGGTTTGGATTATTGTGTTTTCATTTTCATTTGTTTCCACATATTTTTTAATTTCTTCTTTAATTTCCTGGTTGACCCATTCATTCTTTAATAGGATGTTCTTTAGCCTCCATGTTTCTGGAGGTTTTCCAAACTTTTTCCTGTGGTTGATTTCAAGTTTCATAGCATTGTGATCTGAAAATGTGCGTGGTATGTTCTCAATTCTTTTATATTTATTGAGGGCTGTTTTGTGACCCAGTATGTGATCTATCTTGGACAATGTTCCATGTGCACTTGAGAAGAATGTGTATACTGCTGCTTTTGGATGAAAAGTTCTAAATGTATCTGTCAAGTACATCTGGTCCAGTGTATCATTCAGGGCCATTGTTTCTTTATTGATTTTCTGCCTAGGTTGTCTGTCCATTGTTGTAAGTGGAGTATTAAAGTCACATGCAATTACTCTATTCTTATTAGTAAGATTGCTTATGTTTGTGATTAATTGATTATTATATTTGGGTACCTCAAAATTGGGTGCATAAACATAATTATTAACTCTTCTTGATGGATAGATTCTGTAATTATGATATAATGCCCTTCTTTATCTCTTGTTACAGCCTTTAGTTTAAAATCTAGTTTGTTGGTGTCCTCAGGTCTAAAACGGGTCTCTTCTACACAGAATATAGACGGATCTTGTTTTTTTATCCATTCTGACCCTATGTCTTTTGACTGGAGCATTTAGCCCATTTACATTCAGTGTTATTATTGATAGACATGGAGTTAGTGTCATCATGTTATCTGTAGGTTTCATGCTTGTGGTGATGTATCTGGTCCTTTGTAGTCTTTGCAGCATTCCACTCAGAGTCCCCCTTTGGATCTCTTGCAGGATCATGAAGTCCTTCAGTTTTTGTTTGTCTGGGAAAACCTTTACCTCTCCTTCTATTCTGAATGACAGCCGTGCTGGATAAAGGGTTCTTGGCTGTATATTTTTCCTATTCAGAACATTGAATATTTCCTGCCACTCTTTTCTGACCTGCCAAGTTTCAGTGCACAGGGCTACTACTACCCTTATGTGTCTACCCTTGTAGGTTAAGGCTCATTTGTACCTAGATGCTTTCAGAATTCTCTCCTTATCTTTGTATTTTGCCAGTTTCACTATGATAAACCGTGGAGAAGACCCATTCCTATTATGTATGAAGAGAGTTCTCTGTGCCTCCTCAATTATCTGCTTCCTTCCCCAGATTGGGGAAGTTCTCAGCTATAATTTACTCAAGTAAACCTTCTGCCCCTTTCTCTCTCTTCTTCTTCTGGAACTCCTATGATATGGATATTATTATGTTTCATTGAATCCCTTAGTTCTCTAGTTCTCCTCTTGTGGTCTAGTATTTTTTTTTTTATCTTTTTCTCGGCTTCATCACTTTCCATAATTTTACCTTCTATTTCACTTGTCCTCCCCTCTGCCTCTTCCATCCTCACTGTCACCACATCTAGTTTATTTTGTACCTCATTTACAACATTTCTTAATTTGTCGTGACTATTTTTTAGTTCCTTGATCTCTGCAGCATAGATTCTCTGCTGTCTTCTCTTCTTTTTTCAAGCCCAGTGATTAATCTTAAGACTATTATTCTAAATTCTTGATCAGATATATTGTTTATAGCAGTTTTGAGCAATTCTTTAGCTGTCATTTCTCCCTGGAATTTCTTTTGAGGAGAATTCTTCCATTTCATCATTTTGGCTAGTTTTCTGTTCCTTGTGTGTTTTAAAAGCTTATTATGTGTCCTGCACCTGTGAGCACTACTATATTAAAAAGGGGTCATACCCTGTCCAGGTTTGGCCCTTCAGAAGGTGTTTTTGGAGTGTGTTACATGCTCTCTGTTCGTGTGACTCTGATTTCTTTGTCTCCCTACTCCTAGCGGTGGTTTGGAGCCTCTACCATGTGTACTTTGATTTATTCATTGAAGTAACCCTGGGGAAAATTTTTATTTATTTATCTAATTCCTTTACCTTTTCATATAAATTTAATCAGTCTGTCTATGTGTAGAAAAAACCTTGCTGTGATTTTGATAGGAATTAGTTTAAATCTATTAATCATTTGGGAGAGAATTGGCATCTTTACAATGTTGAGGATGACAATCCATAAATAAGGTATATCACTCTGCTTATTTACTTTTTGATCAGCATGTTTTCATTTTCAGCATGCAGATCCTGGACATGTTTATTAGATTTATATCTAATTATTTAATTTTCTTTGGAATTATTGGAAATGGCAAATTTTTTTTAAAAATTGTATTTCCAGTGTTTTTGTTAACATACATAAATGTGACTAAATTTTGTATGTGTTGATGTTGCATACTGTGACCTTGCTGAAATCACCTATTGGTTCCAGGAATTATTTTTATAGTTGCTTTTGGATTTTCTAAGCAGATAATCATGTCACCTGTAAATAGGGGCAGTTTTATTTTTCCTTTCATAATCTGTACATATTTTAATTTTTTCTTGACTTATTTTTCTGGCTAGAACTTCCAATGTTCTGCTGAATTAAAAGTGGTAAGAGCAGACATCTTTGCCCATTCCCTGCTAGAGAGAAAGCATTCAGGCTTTCATCACTAAGCATGATGTTAGCTGTAGGTTTCTTGTATACATTCCTTGTCAAGTTGAGGAATCGCCTGTCTCTTCCTGGTCTGCTGAGAATTTTTAGAAATAATGGCTTTTGGATTTTTTTAAATGCTTTTTCTCCATCAATTGATATGATCATATGATTTTTCTGTTTGAGCCTGTTAGATAATGTATTTTCTTGATTGACATTTGAAGTCTAAATGAGATTTGCATACTAAATGGAATAAATACCATTTGGTTGTATTGTATAAATTTTTTAATGTTTATTTATTTATTTTGAGAGAGAGAGAGAGAGAGAGAGAGAGCAGGGGAGGGGTAGAGAGAGGGAGAGAGAGGGAGAGAGGGAGAATCCCAAGCAGGCTCCGTGCTGTCAGCACAGATCCCAACACAGGGCTCAAATTCACAAGCCAAAAATCAAGAATCAGAATGTTTGACTGAGCCACCTTGTGTCCCTATAATTTTTTTATATATTGCTGGATTTGATTTGCTAATATTTTATGAAAGATTTTTATGACTAAGTTCACAAGAGATATTGGCCTACAAATTTCTTTTCTGGTACTGTCTTTGGTTTTGATATTACAGTAAAACTGATTTTATAAAATAATTTAGAAATATTCCCTCCTCTTCTATTTTCAAAAAGACATTGTGTAAAATTGGTGCTAATTCTTCTTTAAATGTTTATTAGAATTCTCCAGTGAAAACAGCAGGGCCTGGAGATACTTTGGAGGTGACTTTTAAATTATTATTTTGAGGGGCGCCTGGGTGGCGCAGTCGGTTAAGCGTCCGACTTCAGCCAGGTCACGATCTCGCGGTCCGTGAGTTCGAGCCCCGCGTCGGGCTCTGGGCTGATGGCTCAGAGCCTGGAGCCTGTTTCCGATTCTGTGTCTCCCTCTCTCTCTCTGCCCCTCCCCCGTTCATGCTCTGTCTCTCTCTGTCCCAAAAATAAATAAACGTTGAAAAAAAAAATAAAAAAAAAAAAATAAATTATTATTTTGAATTCAAATTCTTTAATGATTATAGAACCCTAGGCTACTGTATCTTGATTGAATTTTGGAAGTTTATGCTTTTCAAGGAAATAGTCTATTTCTTCTAAGGTGTCAAATTTATGAACATAACGTTGTTTGAAGTATTCCATTACTATGCTTCTGATAATTTAAGAATCTGTAATGATATCCCCTGTATTATTCCTGATCATCATGATTTGTGTATTCTTATCTTTGTCAATCTTGCTAGAGGATTATCCATTTTACTGATTTTTATTTTGAAGAACCAGCTTTTTGTTTCATTGATTTTTTCCCTGCTTTCTTGTTTTCAGTTTTATTTGTTTTTTATTCACATATCATACAATTCACCCTTATAAAGTGTGCAATTCAGTATTATTTAGTATATTTGCAAAGCTGTGCAACCATTACCACTGTCTAATCCCAGAACATTTTCATCACCTAAAAAAGAAACCCCCTCTACATTAGTAGTCACCTTCCATCTGCTCCTTCTCCAGTGCTTAGCAACTACTAATCTACTTTTTCCCCACTATGGATTTGCCTACAATGGACATTTAATGTAAATAGAATTATATAATGTGTGCCCACTATACCTGGTTTATGCCACTCAGAATAATGTCTTTAAGGTTCATCCATATTGTAGCATGAATCAGTGCTTCATTCTCTTTTATGGTGGAATAATAATATTCCATTGTATGGATATGCCACATTATATATATCCATTTGTTGGTTGATAGGAAAGTTGGATTTTTCTCATTTTTTTGTTATTGTAAAGGATGCTGCTATGAATGAACACTCATGCACATTTTTGTGTGGACATATAAAGATATTTGTTTTCAATTCTTTTGGATATATACCTACAGGTGGAATTGCTGGACCATATGGTAACTCTATATTTAAGTATTTAATGAACGGTCAAATTTTTCCCCAAAGTGGTTGCGTCATTTTACATTCCGATCAGCAATGTATGAGAGTTCCAATTTCTCCACATCCTTGCCAACATTTGTTATTGTCTTTTATTTTTTTATTGTAGTAATTCTAGTGGTTGTGAAAACAATATCTCATTGTGCTTTTAATTTTTATTTCACCAATGACCAATGATGTTGAACACCTTATTGTTCAACATTATGTGCTTATTGGCCATTGTACATATTCTTTGAGGAAGTGTTTCTCAAAACATTTGTCTATTTTAAAATTGAGTTATTTGCCTCTTATTGTTAAATTGTAATAGTTCTTTATATCTTCCATACATTAGACACTGATCATATTTATGATTTGCAAAACTTTTTCCCAATGAGTGTCTTTTCACTTTTCTCCTCAGTTTTATTAAAATAGAATTAAAATACAGTTCTGTGTAAGTTTAAAGTACACTACATAATGATTTGACATACATATATTGCAAAATAATTGCCACAATAAGTTTAGCTAGCATCCATCTTCTCATATAATTACCAAAAAAAGAAAATAAATTTTCCTTGTAATAAGAACTTTTAAGATCCACTCTCTTAGCAATTTTCAAATATACCATATAGTAGTGTTAACTATAGCCAACATGTTGTACATTACATTCCCAGTATTTATTTATCTTATAACTGGAAATTTGTACTTTTGGACCACCTTTATCTAGTCTCCCACCCCTACCCCTTTGCCTTTGGTAACCACAAACCTGATCTTTTTTCTATGTATTTGGTTTTTTGGCTCTTGGTTTTTCTTTGTTTCTTTTTTAGATTCCACATATAAGTGAAATCATAGAGTAGTTGTCTTTCTCTGACTTATTTTATATATATACATACACATATATATATACATAAACATATATATACATACACATATACACACATATATATGTGTATATACATAAACATATATATATACACATATACACATATGTGTGTATATATATATATACATATACATACACATATATACAGAGAGAGAGAATGACAATGGTTTCTTAGCTATGACACTAAAAGCACCAGCAACCAAGGAATAAACAAATAAATTGATCACATTTTCTTTGTCCATTCACTTGATAGTGTCTTTTGAAGGACAGAAGTTTTTAATTTTGATTAAGAGCATTTTATTTACCTTTGTATTTTTTCCACATTTATATTTTCTGTTAAATTTACCTGTGTAGTAACATTTCCTGGAGCTCTTCATATCTTTAAATGGATCCAAGCTATTGTCTAGTGTCCTCTCATTTCTGTCTGAAGGACTTCTTTTACTATTTCTTGTAGGGAAGGTTGGCTAGTGATAAGTTTTAACAGTCTTTGTTTATCTAAGAGTCTTAATTTCTCCTTTTTTGAAAGAATTTGCTGGAGATAGGATTCCTGGTCAATAGTTTTTTCGTTCAGGACTTTGAATGTTTCATCATACTGCCTTCCAGCTCTATGTTCTGATGAGAAATCATCAGTTATTCTTATTGAAGATCTCATGTGTATGATAAGTTGTTTACTGCTTTACTGCTGCTTTCAAGACTCATTTTTTTGTCTTTGGCTAACAGCAATTTGATCATGATGTTTCTAGGTGTAGATCTTTTGGACTTTATCCTACTTGAAATATGTTGAGTTTCTTGGGTGTATAGATGAATGTTTTTCATCAAATTTTGGAAGTTTTGAGCCACGATTTCTTAAAATATTATTTCTGTGCCTTTCTCCCTCTTCTCTTTTGGGATGCCAAAACACTCTAGGAGTCTCTGCTCATTTTCCTTCATTCCTTTTTCTTTCTATACTTTAAGCTAGAGAATCACATTTGACTTGTATTTAAGTTCAATGATTCTTCTGCCTGCTTAAATTTGTTGAGCTCTTCTAGTGAATTTTCATTTTAGTTGTACATTTCTATTTGACTCTTTTCATAGTTTCTATCTCTTTATTAATATGCTTTATTGGTAGACATCACTGTCATGCTTTCCTTTAGTTGTTTACACATGGTTTCCATGATTCTAGGTAGCTGGTTTTCAAGGCTGCCACATTTACACAGAAGAATCACTGATCATACTCTAATTCAGTCTTTTTTTATTAAGTAAACACTACTCCTGGACTGCTAAAAATATTTGGTTTATTTCCAAAGTTCTGAAAAGCATTGATTCTGGAAAGTGTGCTATTTTTCTTATTGCTTTAATGGAGTTTTGCTGACCCTTACTCTGCTATTTTGCTGGCACTACTTAATTTCATTGATTTCTTGTCTTATTTTTATTATTTTATTATTTTTATTATTTCTCTTCTCAGCACTCCTTTAGATTCATCCCTCAAATATTGGTATGTTGTATTTTATTTCATTCAGTTACATGTATCTTTTTTCCTTTGAGACTTCCTCTTTGGCCCATGGATAATTTAAAATTCTGTTGTTTTATATCCAAGTGTTTAGAGACTTTCCTATTGACTTTCTGTTATTGACTCCACCCTTGATTCCCTTATTTTCAAGAAATTACTTTGTATGACTTCAAGCCTTTTAAATATGTTGAGGTTTGTTTTATTACCCAGGATATGTAGGATCTATGTGAATGTTCTGTGGGCACTTGAAAATAATGTGTACTTTTCTGTTCCTGGGTAAAGTGTTCTAGAAACATCACATAGATCTTATCAATTGCTGATAGTGTTCAGATCTTTATCTGCTGATTTTCTGCCTAGTAGTTCTATCAATTGCTGAGAATGGGGTGACATCCTCAAGTATATTTGTAGATTTGTTTATAATACTTGTTTACTATATTTTATAAATATATGTATATATCTTATATAGTCTACTGTTAATGACATTTTATTTTAATTTTTATTAACTAATTTTTTATTGTGGTAAGAATACTTAACATGAGAACTTCCTCCAAACAGGCTTTTAAGTGTATAATGTGATATTGTTATCTATAAGTATGCTATATATCAGATCTCTAGGATTTATTCATCTTGAATAACTGAAATTTTATAGTTTAGATTAGAAATTCCTCATCTTCCTCTCCCCAGCCCCTGGCAACCACTATTCTATTCTTTGCTTCTGTGATTTTGGCTGTTTTAGATACCTCGTGTAAGTGGAATCATGTAGTATTTGTCCTTCTGTGACTGGCTTATTTCATTTAGCCTAATATCCTCAAAGTTTACCTATGTTGCTACATATTCTAAGATTTCCTTCTTTTTAAAGGCTGAATAATATTCCATTGTATGTATATACCACATTTTCTTTATTCATACATTAAGGAACATTTAGGCTGTTTCAACATCTTGACTATTGTGAATAGTGCTGCATTGAACATGAGAGTGCTAATATCTCTTCCAGATCCTGATTTCAATTCTTTTGGATAAAGACCCAGAAGTGAAATTTTTGGATCACATGGTAGTTCTATTTTGTATTTTTTGAGGAACCTCCATAGCGGATGCATCATTTTGTATTCCCACCAACAGCGCACCAGGGTTCTAATTTCTCCACATCCTTACCAACACCTAGAACCATCCTAACAGGTGCAAGGTGACATCTCATGTGGTTTTGATTTCCACTTCCATTTCCATTTGAGAATCCTTTTATACACCTGTTCATCATTTGTATGTCTTCTTTGTTTTACCACTTTAAGGGAAGGGCAGAAATATTTCTTCTATTTATCCACTTTAAAAATATAATTCTTTGATATTTCTTTTTATGGTTTATCTCAGATACTGTTATGATTTTTGTTTCAACCATTAAATATTTAAGAAACTCATGAAGAATGAGATAGTCTATTATATCTACACACACACCCCTCCTTTAAAAAAAACATTTTTAAATTTATTTTTGAGGGTGGAGGGAGAGAGAGACAGAGTACACTAGTGGGGGAGGGGCAGGGAGACAGCGTGAGATACAGAATCCAAAGCAGGCTCCAGGCTCTGAGCTGTCAGTGCAGAACCTGATGGGGGGCTCAAACCCATGAACCATGAGATCATGACCTGAGCTGAAATCAGACATTCAACTGACTGAGAAAGTTGAATGAAAAACATCTTATCATTCCCTCCTTTCTGTAGTTCCAAGCCTTCTTCTGTGATCTTTTCCTTAGAAAATTTCGTTTGGTCTTTCTTTAAGGCTGGATCTGCCAGCAAAAAGTTCTCTTAGTTTCCCTTTGTCTGAAAATGTCTTTATTTCCTCTTTAATCTTGAAGGATCATTTTTCCAGATGTAGAATTCATGGTTGACAGTTCTTTTTCTCAGTATTTAAAAAAATTTTTGTGCCACTTCCTTTTGACCTCTTTAGTTCTTCATAAGAAATCTGTGGTCATTCAAATTGTTTTCCCATATAGGTAAAATGTCATTTTGCTCTGGATACTCCAAAAAATTTTTTTATCTGTCCCTAGGTATGACTATGATGTGTCTTGGTTTGAATTTCTTTAGGTTTATCCTCTTTGAAATTCACTCAGATTCTTTTAGGTGTTGTTTTGTATTTTTTGCCAAAATTGGAAAATTGTCAGTCATTATTGTTTCAAATATTTTTCATTTCCATTTTCTTTCACCTCTCCTTCTAGGATTCAAATAATATAAATGTTCAATTTTTTTCATCATAGTTCCACAGGACCCTACATCTCTCTTCTTTTTTTTTTTCAGTGACGTTTCTTTTGCTATTCAGGTATAGTTGCTATTGTTCTATTCTCAATATCACTGATTGATTCCTTTGCCACGTTTTTTTTTTTTTTTCTGGCATGGGGTCCATTCAGTGAGGGTCTTTTTAGTTGGGTTATTGTACTTATAGCTTTATAATTTGATTTGGCTTCAGTTCTTTTAAAAATATTTCCAACTTGTTTTCTAAGACTTTCTATTTTTTTCATGTGTTTCAAACATGTTTGTAATTTCTTGTCGAATTGTTTGTGTTTCTTGTTGAATGGCTGCTTTAAATTCCTCATCAGATAATTCCAACATCTGAGTCATCTCAGTGTTAGCATCTATTAATTGTCTCTCTCACTCAAATTATGATTTTCTTGGTTGTTAGCATGATGAGTGATTTTCAGTTGTATTCTGAACATTCTATTTTTTTTTAATTAAAAAATTTTTTAAATCTTTATTTATTTTTGAGAGAGAGAGGGAGAGAATGTAAGCAGGGGAGGAGCAGAGAGAGAGGGAGACACAGAATCCGAAGCAGGTTCCAGGCCCTGAGCTGTCAGCACAGAACCCGACATGGGGCTGGAACTCACAAACCGTGAGATCATGACCTGAGCCAAAGTTAGACACTCAACCGACTGAGCCACCTAGGCGCCCTGTATTCTGAACATTTTAATCATTACATTGTGAGTCTGAATTCTATTTGATCTTTTCTTAGCAGTCACCCATTTTAGCATACAGATATAGTATACAGGTGAAGATGTTAGTAAGCATTCACATTCCTGCTGGACCCCCACTGACACAATCCTGACAAAGGTTGAGCAGTGACTCATGCAGCCTATGACTGCAAATGAGTGGGGTGGAAGCTCAGCAACCTTGTTGGCACTGACTCATACTGCCTCATTGTCTCCAAGTCGGGTGTAAACTCATCTCCCTGCTAGATTTAGGTGACACATCCATCTGTAGGTAGGGATGTGAAGGGCTGACTAGCCCCACCACAAACTGCCTCCTTCAGTTTTATTGCTGCCATGTGGGGATAGATGCTGTGCTATCCACTGGATCTTACACAGTACCAAAGCAGAAAAATCAGAGCATTGGCTACTTCTGCTGGATGGCAGGTAGAAATCAGCTCCCTGTTTGGCCCTGCCAACCCCACTGGATGGATAAATCAGAACTCGATTCCTGCTTCCTTGAGGCTATCAGGGGAAATGGAAGATTAGCTCTCCATTGGCATGACAGCTGCTTTGGGTGGGGATATTTGTCCATTGATATTCAGATAGAGTAGGGGAGATATTATCAAAAAAGTTTTCTGTTCTTTTATGCTTTTTGGGATTTGTTGTTGTTGTTGTTGTTTTGGTCCTTCATTCTTGGGGAATAGGATTTCTTTGGACTGCTTTTGTTGTTGTTGTTTTGTTTGGGTTTGGGTTTTTTTTTGTTTGTCTTGTCTTTCACTGTGCTTATTGGTGGTGCCAGACTGCAGGATTCTCTGACACTCCTTTTGAGATGTGTGGAAGGCAGAAAGAAAACCCATGAAACTCACAACTGTGTTGTTCCTCAAGTCCTTACAACCTTAAACAGTCTAATTTCTTTTCAATTTTCAGAGTCTTCCTATGCTTGCTTGTTGGGTTATATCCAGGGTTTATTATTATTATTATTTGGAAGAGGGAGATCTTGGGAAGAATACAGCTATTCCATTTTGGTTGGAACCAGAACTCTGAAATTACTTTTTGTGAAGATCTGTAATGATGTGGAAAATGCTTAATGTTAAGTTAAAAAAGATAGATAGAATTTGCGTATATTACATCATCTTGACCATATAATGCATCTCAAAACTGTATGGAAATATCAACTGATGAATGGATGAAGAAATTGTGGTTTATATACACAATGGAATACTACATGGCAATGAGAAAGAATGAAATATGGCCTTTTGTAGCAACGTGGATGGAACTGGAGAGTGTGATGCTAAGTGAAATAAGCCATACAGAGAAAGACAGATACCATATGTTTTCACTCTTATGTGGATCCTGAGAAACTTAACAGAAGTCCATGGGGGAGAGGAAGAAAAAAAAAAGAGGTTAGAGAGGGAGGGAGCCAAAGCATAAGAGACTCTTAAAAACTGAGAACAAACTGAAGGTTAATGGGGGGTGGGAGGGAGGAGAGGGTGGGTGATGGGTATTGAGGAGGGCACCTTTTGGGATGAGCACTGGGTGTTGTATGGAAACCAATTTGACAATAAATTTCATATTTAAAAAAAACTAGATGGAAATATACCACATTGTCAACAATTAAAATTATGACTGAGTTGTGAGATTATGTATAATTTTAATTATCTTCATGTTTTCACTTTTTCTATATGGTATATACACAACTTTTACAATACAAAGATATGTTTAGTTAAAGACCCTTTATATATTGAGCAATAATATTCCTACCTCTTTCTTTTTTCTATTGATCCTAGTTTTTCCCACTGGAAATATACAGAATAAATAGAACCTCTTTCCCCTGGAGACTCCATAAAACATTAAAAGAAATCCAAATTCATTTAGAGTAGGTATATATGAACTTGTTCCTCATTTTCCTCTCAAATCTTGTCCTCCAGTTTCTTTTTATCAATATTCTATTACTTAGAGCTCCAAGAGCATTGCTTGCAAAAGACAAAATGGAAACAAACTAAGAATTCAGTCATAGCTCTTGTTCATCTTCCCAGGCTAAGTTAGCTGTCTGTCCTGTATACACTAGAGCAATCTGCTCATGTTTATGCGAACACACACAACCTGGGCTGTCATTGGGCTATATCTACCCCAAACCTGAATGAATACTTTGAATTACTGTCCCACTCTTCTCTGTACCAACAACACTTAGCATAGTGTCTGTCATAAAGTAGGCACCTGTAAATATTGAATTGGATTGCTAAGTGGATAAATAAATGGACATAAGGAAGAATTAACATTTGTTGGATAGATGGGTGGATTAATTAACATCCTCAGTCAAATCTACACCACCTGATTCCAAATTTGATCACTTTCATGCTCCATGCCTTAACATTTCCCACAAGCCTCTGTGTGTATACAGCTATGGTCTCACTGAGGTTTACCTTACAAACCCTGAACACACTTTGAGATGTTAGTATTATAAGTCCTAGTTTTAATCTTTTGCCTACTATTGAAATAAAGAGTAAGTAGTAAGATTTTAGGAATAGATTTTTTAATAAATTGACTGGAATATTTGAGTAATATTCCTGAGACTGGTTAATTTGGTCAAATAATTAATTTTTTCTACTCACCAAGACTAGCTTCAGTGTATCAAGGCATCTATTTATCCATCAAATTGCTATGAAGTGAGTGAGAATTAAAGAGACTTAGCTTGGAAAGCTCAGAACCATTGGCTGAGCAGTGAAAAACCTTAGCAACATTCAGGATGTGTTCAGGAGCTCAGGTTTAGACCCTTGATATTATCTGCAAATAAATGTCTCTATACAGTCACAGAGATATTCCAAATGGCATAATAACACCACATTGTATGTTCTTGTTTTAAAAGCATTAATTTGTTAAATGGAAGCATGTAAAATATACCACAATTTTTTTGTGGCCCTGCTGTGGAATTTAATCCTTTCTTAACATATCAGGAACTTCAGAAAATGGAAGTACCTGATGACCTTTCTTGATCATTAAGAAGCTGTGGGAATTGGAACCAATACTCCTTGAGTTGCTTATCATGATGACTTGGAATAATATGTCTACCATTATCATGGTTTGTTCTTCTGAAATAGTGAACAAATAGAAGAGTCCCAGGTGAGAGTTCATATCAAAGAAGGTAAATTGCATTTGCTTCTTTGGCCTTACATCTGTTTCAGGAGATGCCCTTTGGCCTTACAAGAGCCCCATTATATATGGGGATCAATGTGTCTTGGCAGATTTTCTTCAGGTAATCACTTCCTGTAAGGGTCTCTGGTTATTTGCTCATTTTATGTGAACACAAACACAAGAAGCTTTTTTCCTCTAAAGACACATTTTCTCATACTCCAGAGCAAACCTATACATAGCAAACCTTTCATATAATGGAGGATATTTATGGTTCTGAATACCATTGTTTCTCGTTAAGAAGGGGGAAAAATTGTTTCTTCTGGAAGACACAGATAGTGTAATAGCATTGTCCCAGGATGCTACAGCTTTTTCTTATTTTTATATGTTCTTTTCCTTGGACTTTTATTAAAATTAACCTGTTAGGAGATGACTGAACCCAGGATACTTCATTTAGATAAACAGTGTAATTTCCCCACTATGAGAGATAGCAACCCACAAGTACTTTTGCATTGATGGCCTTTGTTTATGAGCCAATAAAATATTCAAATTTTTCCAATGTATTTGAAGTTTAAAGTTGTCTTTTTCAATCTTTCCTCATCCCTATGAATCACCTTACAAAAATTACCTTGAATGCATTTATTGTGATTTACATAATTGATTCAACTTCATTTATTGAGAGTTTATTAAGTGTCAGGCACTGTTCTAGATGCCTGGGACATAGCAATAAACAAAACAAACAAAGGTCCCTGTTCTCATGGAGCTTACTTTAAGTGGGAAGGAAAAGTATATGAAGAGATATAACTAACATATGTTAGGCAGTGATAAATGTTATGCAGAAAATGAAGCAATGTAAGGCAGTCGAGAGTGACAAGGAGTAAATTCTTACATAGGACAGTCACTGAAGCCTTCTCTGAGGATGTAACATAAGGAGTGAGGGAGTGAGCCATGTGGATGTTGGGAGGAAGAGCATTCTAGGAAGAGGAGTCAGCAAATACAAAGGCTCTTTGAAAGGAGCATGCCAGACATACTCATAAGAAGGTTAGTACAGCTGAAGAGCCATGATGGAATGGGAGGGTAAGAGGAGGAGAGGAAGGAGAGATATTCAAGGCTCAAAACCATGCAGGTTTTTTTAGGCCCTGAGAAAGTCTTTGAATGTCATTCTAAGTGTATTGAGAAGTTAGTGGGAGGTTTTGGGTAAGGGAATGACATGAGCTGACTTACATTTTAAGAGGGTTACTTTCCCTGTCAAATAAAAAAATAGACTGAAGGGGCCAAGAAAGAAGCAGAGAACACGTTTCGAGCTATTGCAATAGTGCAGATGGGAAATGATCATTTGATATAAGATGATATGTAGAAGTAGTAAAAAGTTATCAAATTCTGCATGTATTTTGATTGTAGAGCAACAGGATCTGCGGATGTAGTGAATGTAGAGTATGAGAGAAAGAACATAGTCCAGGATAACACAAGCATCAAGGATTTGGGCCTGAGAAACTAAATGTGTGATGTTGCCATTTACTGAAATGGGGAATACTGGGGAAAGAGCAGATTTGGAAAAAAGTCTTTGGAAATTAATACTTGTTTTACACATACTAAGTTTAAGAGGCCTATTGGACATCCAAATGGAGTTGTAAAGCAAGCTGCTAGAATATATGAGTCCTTATTGCTAAAAATCAGTTAAAAATAGAAATAAACTTATCTCAGTATTTCTCAAAGTAAAATTTGCAGGTTGCCAGCTTTATGTGCTGTTTAATAATATGATATGGGACTTCCATTTCTGACCATGGTAGGGTAAATGGTGCGGAGTAACCCTTGCCCCCATAAACAACTATGAAACTGGATAAAATATATAGGTAATTGTTTTAAGCAATTGACAACAAGTAGCACAAGACTGTAATTCCTGAAAGAAAGTTGAATGTCTTTATTGCCCAAATTTCTGCTTGGGAAAAGTTTTCTATATGCCCACAGCAGAGAGCTGGAGTCAAGCAAAATACTAGTCTATCTGAGCTGAGGAGGTATAAATCATAGTTTGAGTCAGCTGTAGCATCTGGAATCTATGGGGTGGAACATAGCAGAGGAGGGAACTATAAAGAGAGGGAACTTTAGAAGTCTATATGAGAAACCCCCATGAATACAATGATGAGATATGGGCTGTCAATGTGCAGGGAAAGACTTCTTAAGGCTTAGAATATAGCAAAGGAATAGTAGAGGCTGAACAGTACTTAAGGACATTGGAAGACAACCCTGCCAGAGTAGAGATCTTAGACCTCATTAATATCCCTGGCATCCAGCAGAGACACTGGAAATCCTAAACATTAGGAGTAAGGATGTACTCCAAACCTAGTAGTAATATGTACTCCAAACTCAGCCTAACAAAGTTTAAAGCCAAGTCTCAAAAGATTCACATGGGTTAAGAAGAGTTTTGAGACTGAGTTCTGCCAAGTTAGAATGGCTTGGGAAACGTCTTGAACTTTCCACATATTGGCACTAACCAAGTATAAAACTAAGACTCTATTAAGTTCCCAGTAATAATCTGTTAATCAATCAACCTGCTAAAACAAGAATCAGTACCGTTCAGGGAAAGATAACAGAAACTAAAAGTCTCTAAAATGTACTCTTACAATTTCTAGTAAACAATCAAAAATTGCTAGACACACAAAGAAACAAGATAATGTGATCCACAGTAAATTTTTAAAGGCAGTTAGTTGAAAGCAAATCTAAAATGGACCAGGTTTTAGAACTAGCAAAAAAGATTTTAAAGAAGCTTTAAAACTTCTATACCAAGAATTAGAGGAAAATATGATCTTAGTAAGCAGATAAGAATTCTCAACAGAAAAGTAAAAATTATGTAAAATCAAATTTCTTCAAGAGAAAAGTAAAAATGTTGTTTCGGGACAAAAAAAAACGGACTCTGGACAACTGAAATGAGATATTTTTGTAAAAGAGTTTAACAGGTTAGTTTACTACAGTACTTCATAAAGCCTTTAATATGCTTATATGCATTATGAATATCTAAAAGAGACTATAGGACACAATAGTTCCCACACATATTTGACTGGAGAACTCACATCACTCAGGAATATGGTATGAAGAACATATTTTAAAGACTGAACTTTATACTTCTTTCTCCTCTAACTGTGCTCTTTCCCTAACCTGCCATGCACACCCATACCTCCATGACCTTGAACATTACTTTCTCTGCTTTAAAACTATTCACACACCCCCATTCATATGATTAGCTATTCATCCTTTGAAAATTATTTTAAATATCCCCTTTTGTCTTAAGCCTTCTCAAACTCCCTGTCATAGAATTAGCCACTCCATCTTCTGAGATTCCCCAGCACACTGTAGAAATATCTACTGAGTCATCATTTGCATAATTCATTATAAATATGTGTTTGCATGACTCTCCTTCTTGTGATCTCCTTATGGGGACTGTCACCTCCTTGAGGGCAAGGATCAATCTGACTCATTTTGATATCCTCAATATATAACATAAGACTAGGGATTGGCAGCATAAGTACTTGTTGAGTGAGCAAGGTCTTACTTCAGATGACAACCAGTGGAAAGCAATGATCAAGATGATACATTCTCCACTTATAATTCTTTATTAGCATTAAGGCAAGTCACTATAATTCTCTGAGGCGTAGTATTTCCTGAAGATTAGGAACACATACTCTGGGGCCAGACTGCTAGTGTTCAAATCTGTACTTTATCACTTGCTACCTGTATATCTTAGCCTCAGAATCTTCAACTGGAAAATGGGTATACTAGCACCGTCTACCTCATAGGAAATGTGAGGATTAAATGAGAAAATTCATGTAACATAGTTATCACAAAACCCTACACATAAGAAGTACTCAGTGAGCTATTTATATTACATTTTTCTGCTTGTCATCTGCCTGCCAACACCTCCCCTCCTAACCATCAGTTAGTTATCAATATTCTTCTCTCTAGCTTCCTTACCCACCCAACTCCCTGCCTGTTACTACCTTCCCTTACCAATACCTATCTACCCACTTACACCAAAAGGACAGCATGAGCAGTCAGCATATTCAAGCCTGCATTTATCCTCACATACACCTGTAATGTTTTATGTACAGGCCCAACCCTCAAAGCCGGATGAGAGCTGAGTCTGCCCTTGAAGCTTTAACAACCCCCCCCCCCCATTTTTTGTTGAAGTTTTACCAACTCTTAATCTTTCCCTTCCCTTCTGCAACATCTGTCTGGTCCACATGATTTAGCATTTGGCTGTGTGCTCCCATTGTTTCCCATGTGCAAGTGCTCTTTCCTCATATACACTGTGGTCCTTCTGGGCAGGGACCTCAGCTTATTTTATTTCCTTCTATGATGGCCTTTTTTTTTTTTTTTACTTCAGACCCAGGAAAGGGCCATTGTAGGATATTTGGAATGTAGTAGAGCATGAAACCATCTCTATCATTGTCCTTTGGTGTTGCAATGATCGTATGTATAACAGAAGTCACACTCTTAAGCTGCCTTTAGAGTCCAAACAGCAGATTTGTGTGTGAGACACTTAAGGTTTTAAATAACTAAACATTATAACTCAGTGTTGTAATGTGCTGCTTAAAAAGGTTTGATGGTCATGAGCTTCATGAATAGAAGACTGGTTTGGGACAAGGGTAAGAGTTCCATGTTCTCTCAGCTGGTGAGACGTGTTATGTTCCATCCTTGCATGCTAATGGATGGTAGTGGCATTCCCAAGCACATGTAAGGGAAGGAAGCAAGGATGGTTAGTAATCTAGAAATGGCACCAGAGGGTGAAGAGCTGGAAGACTTGAAGATATTTAGTTGAAAAACATATGGCTTAGTGTGAGGTCCTTTGATAAAGATTGTCAGACTTTTTTCAAACCCTGAAAATCTAGCTTGACAGTGACATAGCTGTAACAACTTAGCAAGAAGCTTTTTATCTCATTACCTTCTATGAAACCTATAGACCAAGTGATTTGGAAAGATACTTTCTCCTCCATTTTTCCCATTCCAATCTTAATTCTAGAAAAACCAACCTACAGCATTCTCCTCAGTTCAGGACATTAAAATGATATGGATTATTTTATACAAAATGTGAGGTCTGGACATCAGTGAAAGCAATACTCTTTAAACTGACCACTTATTGTAGGAAGACAGTGAATATTATCTTCAATATGCAGATTATGTTACTGCAGAAGTGTCAGGTTACTACACATGCCTGTAGGAAATCATAAGAGACTGAGCAGACACAACCAATGGTGGGATTTACACTCCAAGAACTAAGGATAATAAAATAGTCTGAGAGATTTAAAATGTCCAAAAAATATAAAAGAATGAATAAAACCCATAAAGCAGGAAGACAGGAAAACAAGGAAGCAAAAAGAAATTTTTAAAATGGAATTTATAGTCATTAAAATTTGTAAAACTCAATAGACTAGTTAAACAGACTAGGTGATTAGAGAGAACTATTGGTTTGGAAGATGGGTTGGAGGAAATCACACCAAAGTACAGAGAAGAAAGAACAGAAATTATGAGAGTAAAATCAATATAATGTGAAGAAGAGAATGATAGGATCCAATATAAATCTAATAGGAGTTCCAAAGGAGGGGTGCCTGTGTTGCTCAGTCAGTTAAATGTCCAACTCTTGATCTCAGCTCAGGTCATGATCTCATGGTTCAGGAGCTCCAGCCCCACATCGAGCTCTGTGCTAATGTCAAGAAGGCTGCTTGGGATTCTGTCTCTCCTTCTCTCTGCCTCTCCCCCACTTATGCTTGCTCTCTCTTTCTCAAGATAAGTAAATACACTTTAAAAAAAGAGTTCCAAAGGAGAAAATAGAAGTAGAGAGATGTGACACATTTCAGAGATAATGGCAGAGAATTTACCAGAATTGAAGGAGGATGAGTGCTCAAATGGAAAAAGCACACTGGGTTATGATCAGGATAGAAATAAATCTACTTATGGTCACATCATAGTGAAACTGAGGGCATCAAACACAAAGGCAAAATATTAAGATACTCTTCAGAAAGGGAACTAGAGTAAGTTAATGAGAAGCCACATCCTGTTTTGCCTAGTGGTCTGGTGGTCTTCTTTAGCTTTAAGCCAGAAAAAGCAGCAAGAACTGAGAAATAGCCAGGTATTCCCCAAATGAAGGATAGGAGATTTGAGAGAGACACTGGACTCAAAAAGAGGTTCCTTTGGAACTCCTATTAGATTTATATTGGGTCCTATCATTCTCTTCACATTATATTGATTTTACTCTCATATTTCTGTTCTTTCCTCTCTGTACTTTGGTGATTTAATCAAAGCCACTTTGCAGGGCTTTATTAAGATCTGTTGATAATGTAGGCTTAGCTTTCACCCACTAACTGTGTTTTGGGGAGTGGTGGTGTCTTAAATTATTATGAGATAACAACTATGTCTTTTATGCTCACCCTGAGCCTAGGTCAGTGCCTGGCACAAATTCAGCACTTTATAAATATTAATTGGATGAATGACAGAACAGTGCTAGCTTACAGAAACAGATAATGGGATGTGGACCCAATAAATAATGGGTGTTGAGGAGGTTAAGATGGCAAATTTGCACTCTTCTGTTGAGAAAATTGATGGTCAAGAGGTATAAGAAGGTAAGTTCTTAGAAAGAGAAACCAAAGGAAGTTTTTGTTTTAAACTTCCTAGAGAATGACATGCATGATGTGGATGAGTCCGATGTCATCAGACCTTCTCTATCCATGGCCTGAAGGAATGCAGCCAGTTGTACCGTGAGGATACAACCAGTGTCATCCTGAGCAACAGGTCATTTTAGGATGGACTATCTATACAGCACTTCTAACCGTGTTTGTGTCCACTGCACACCACCCACCCCTGTTGTAAACTCAGCCCCACCTCGGGCAGGACTGCAAGACATTTTCTTTTTAGACGACTGACTCTGGCAAAATGTAAATATGACCTTTGAGAACTGCTAACATGAATACTTGAGGATTGATTTCCAGTACGAGGGAACTAGGAATTTCTTCATCATTTTCATTTATAGAATTACGAGGTCATGACGAAAGTTGAGTTTTGTAATGAGTTTTAAATACCACCGCCCAAAAAAGCATGGAGTCCCCGCCTGATGGAATATACTTGATGGAATATGCTTCTTTCATGTGTGTGAGGTTAGACAAACCACTTCATTTTTCTGAGTTTCAGTTTCTTCATCAGTAAAATAAATGAGGGAGCTGGATTACCCTTTGGGTTTGCAATCAGAGATACACACATGTTCAGACCTCACCTTGACCCTCCAAATCAGATGTTTCAGGGAAGGACCCAGGCCTCCACAATTGATTCTGACATCCACTACTGGTTACTGACTTAGATTCTTTGAATTCCCAACATTTGATATTAATACCCCCAGTTTGCTTAAAGTAAAACCTGTCTAATAATAGTGCTAAAATTTCACTCATGAGATTTTGGTACTATGATTGCATTTAAATTGTTTTCTTTTCAAAACACACTTTATTCAGATGAATAATTCATTTATAATAAAAGAAACCCAAGTACTAATGCCTTATTAATCTGTAGAGCTGTAATATAATTCTCATCATTTAAATTAAATGAAGTATTTGATTTAGGAACAATGCTACTGAAATAAACGAGATGTCTTAATTAGCAAATGTTCTATAACACTCATGGTGAATAAGGGCACTGTAGGAGTTCTCCAGGCAAAATTACCTCATTTCCTTACCTAACCTTTAGACCTGAGAATAAGAGGAAAGGTCTTATAGCAGGGATGAGAATAAAGAACCAAAACTTACCATGGAATTGAGAACAAAAATTACGGACATGGCTAAAAAGGAGAACGTAGCTGTAGGGAAATGACCTTTTTGTAGCAGAACCCAGTGGGTGAGTCAGAAATAGCTGACAAAGGAGAAATCCTGGTGAGATAGGCTCAGAACACAGATGGGTCTCAGACTCTCTAGTCTGCACAGACAGGCAGCAGCACTGTCTCAGCCATCTGTGGATGACGTCAATGCACCACCCCATCACAGGACAAAAGTTGGGGCAGGGCAGTAGTAACTCTACTGCCTACTAAGTGCCTCCATCATGTCAACATCAAGTGTCAGAATAGGAATTGTGTTAAGTTACAGAAAAATAAAGTTGTTTTTCTTGCATGCCCAAGTTTATGGACTGGGATCCATTCCTGCCACAGAGTTGTTATTGTCATTACCTTTGTTATTGTCATCCCCAACTTCATTCTGGAAGCACTTTCACCTCGCTATGTGGCCCAAAAGGAGGTTACTGACATGCCCTGAGTCTTTCCTGCTCAAGTTACCATCTATCCTTTCATTTCTCTAGGGATAGATTGTCCCCTTCCTCCCTCCCTCCGTTAACAGTGGGAGAATTCATTCATTCACTCCTTCATTTCATTCCTTTGTTCTAAAAATGTCATGTGTCAGAGACCAACCACTTTAGGTAGCAGAAATATAGCAGGGAACAGGCAAGTTCCTTCCCTCCTGAAGATTACATTCTGAAGGTGAGAGACAGACAGTAAACAAATAAATTTATAATGTGTCAAGTGGTGGCAAGTGCTCTGAAGATAAATATAGTAGGTTAAAGGAATGAAGAGAGGCAGGAGGCAGATGCTATTTTAGAGGTGGTCAGGGAGGCCTCTCTGTAGAGCTGACATTTGAGCAGAGAGCTCTGTGAACTTATAAAAATGCTTTATACACATATAACCACAGATAATCAGCCAACTGGCACAGTAGGGGGACTGTTCCCTTGGCAGTATACCCAGAGCCGTGTCACAATCTAAGGCTAAATCAAGTGACTTAAAAAAAAAAAACAAAACCAGGTAAATGCTACCTGTCTGTACATCTTTACTGATGAAGGAGAAAATAAACACTGGATCAAAAATAAACACTGGAGGCAGCAGAAATGGGCTTCCATTCAAAACAATGTTCCTTTAAACGTATGTAAAATTACTTAGCAAAAGAGTAAGATTATAAAAAAATATCTAAATACCTAAAACTATCCAATTGGCATTTCAAAATAGTGTTTTTCCTTACTCTGTATTGGTTTGAAATGTTGACAGAAGGTTTGGAAGTTCATGGTCCCAATCATGTTCCAAAGTTCCATAGAGAACCATAAAATATAGCAAACACAAGTCTACCTCTCAACTCCATGTAAGAAGCAAGATGGTGTAGTTGGAGATAGTGAGGCTTTGGAAGCAGGTGGACCTTGGTTTGAATTGAAATTGAGACAGAGAAGTTAAATAATTGTCCCAAGATCACATAGCCAGTAAATCATGAAGCCAGGATTATAACTCAGGAAGATCTCAAGGGAATGACGCTGAGAGGGGGGGAAAAGTCAATCTCAAAAATGATTCTATTCTTGAAATAACAAAGTTATAGAGATAGAAAAGAGATTAATGGTTTTCAGAGGTTAGGGAGGGAGATGACTGTAGCTATAAAAGAGTAGAGATCCTTGTGGTAGTGGAACAGAATCTTGATTGGGATGGTAGTTACACAAATCTTCATGTGATAAAATTGGATGGAATTAATACACACACACACACACACACACACACACACGAATGCATCAAAACTGGTGAAATCTGATAAAGCTCTGTGAATTGCTCCACTGTCAATTTCTTAACTTTGACAGTATACTATATTTCTGCAAGATGTTACCACTGGGGGAAACTGAGTGAAGGTACACAGGATTTCTCCTGTTTTCGTTTCTTACAACTATATGTGAATATAATTATTTCAAAATCAGAAGTTAAAAAGCAAACAAACCAAACATGCAGGCAATCTGAACCCTGAGCCTAAGCCTTAACAATCCACAATGTAGGACCAGTGGTTACAATTTTATGTGTCAAGGAATTCTTTAATTAAACAATACAGTTAATTAAACATTTTACAGTGTTTATTATTCTGAGATGTTTGCCTCTTTAATGGACAAGAAGAATAAATCTAATTTTAAATAGTTTTAGAATACATTTATTAAATGTTTTAATTAAATCTTTACTTTCTCATGACAATTATCCACATAAAACATTCCAATTCAGTGTAGGGGGAAACACAGACTCTGAAATATTTGCATTCCTTCCACAATTCCCACTAAAATAAAAACCTCAACAGATAGAAAATAATCAACAGGAAAAAAGCTTTGAAATGATCTCAAAGTCTAGCAACATAGATTGAACTCCCTATGCTTGCTCCTGTTCTATATTCCTGGAAGGTTGTAGAAGGAAAGGAACACTTTTGCTCAGCATTCTGAGAGCTTCACTCCAAGTCCAAAGGAAATGTAACTCACCTTTTGTTCACCCTTACCTTATATTTTTTTTAATTTTTTTTAAATGTTTATTTATTTTTGAGACAGAGAGAGACAGAGCATGAACAGGGGAGGGGCAGAGAGAGAGAGGGAGACACAGAATCCGAAACAGGCTCCAGGCTCTGAGCTGTCAGCCCAGAGCCCAACATGGGGCTCGAACTCACGGACCTCGAGATCATGACCTGAGCCGAAGTCGGACGCCCAACCGACTGAGCCACCCAGGCGCCCCCACCCTTACCTTATAATCTTTACATTATAGGCACTGGAGGACACTGTATCACATTTTTTGTTTTGTTTGTTTTCAGGTATATTTGTTTTTAACGATCTACCCAAACAGTTATGCCTAATTGCGGGAAAGTGGATTTTTGAAAACTAGCATTTAAACAGCAGATACAGAATGGCTCAAGATGAGGCACTGCAGGGACCAAGGACACGGACGCAGAGTGGGTCTGCCAGATTGTGTCTGGAAACTGCAAACCTGGGTCAGAGAAACAGGAGAGGAAATTCTCAGGAAGCATGACAGCCCGAAGGAACCTGAGGTCAGGATAAGGGTGAGCCTGACCTCAGAAATCACAGGAAGAGCTGAGCCTGGGTGAGGATCCTCTTTCTGCCACCAAGCACTGCTGGCCTAGGGACATCACACTGTGCAAGACCCTGAAAACGTGCTTTTCCTTCACCTCCTCTGCCCAACTCTTCCCTCTATGATAGAAACGGTTTTAGGACAAATATAAAGGATGTTTTAATGGTAACTTAAAAAAAATATGGATTTCCAAGCCCAAGACTCTATTATTATTTTTAATCAATGAAAAACACTTCCTACATGCTCTTGGAACCCTGGTAGCTGCAGGGTGTGAGTCCCAGAAGTTGAGTGCCAGGTGACAATGACAATTGCTTTGATGGTGGTGGGGTATCAGAGCATAGGAGAAGACAACTAGAGTGAAGATTTGAGTTGCGGCTAAATTATCTTTGTTGCTTTAAGCGTTTGTCTTTGATTCCAGATTTTTCCATAAAGTTATGTTGAACCCAAATCAAGGCAAATGTCAGTTATTTTACAGCCTCCATCAATAAGTGCAAACACTATCACATTGCTACTTGTGCGACTTGGGCACTGGTATAATATTTGGGAGTATCAGCCCAGTCCATGGTGACCCTTTTATTGCCCCTCTGACCAGTAATGGAAGAGCCCCCCCGCAGTAGCCTTGAATATCCTGAAATACTACACCTGCCCCCCCCCCAAGACATCTGATGGGCCTTGCTTCTCTTTCCTGCAAATTGACAATCAGTCTGAAATTCTGGTTCTGTCTGTGTTTTGAACAGACACTGCGGCCCACATGTTTTTATGCCATGGGAATGGGATAATAGAGAACATAGGTCTTCAGGGACCGGAATGAAGATGATGAGAGGTACATAGAGGGGAAGTGTTCTCAGAGATGTTCTTTCTGAAACCCACCTATGGTCCTGTCCTTGGGAATCTGTGAGATGCTTTTAAAAAAATGATAATAATGTGTCCCTTTCTGGCTAATCTGGCTTGTGTCAGTTTTTATCTTACCTTCCATGGAAGTGTCCTAATGAATACTGGTAGAGTCTATAAGGTTATGAACTGTGCTGATTGCTCAGCACTGTGTCTTCAATGCCCATCACAGTGCCTGGCATGTAGTAGGGGATCAGTTAATATACACTGAATTAACGCATGAATAATACCCTGGGCAAGCATATATGGGGTAAGCGGGAAAGAAGCATGCCAGAAGAGAGTTCTCTGCTCAGTGGGTATGATGGCGGGATGGTGGAGGTATATGACAGAACATCTTAGATGGGAAGGCTAATGTGGTGGGAACTAGTTGAAAGTTAAGATATTCATCTGTCATTAATGCCTATCTAAAATCTTTTAAACACCCTCTCCATATTTTAATGACTTCCTAGGTTGTGACTGTACCTTCAATTATGGAAGCCAGATCCTATCTTTCTTAGCCTTCCTTCCCACTTGGGTATGGATATTTGACTGGATTCTACCAATCAGATGAAATCAGTGTGAGAAACCATTTGGAAGCCAACTGCAAGAGGAAACAGACAGGGCCCAGGGCACCCATGTTGCTGGTACAGTGGAGACAGAGGCAGTATTGTTCTGGGGTCAGATCTTCCTTACCAGGTTGGTCCTATGACAAGGGTGTAGACTGTGTCCCCAAAAGCTCAGCCCATCTAAGGACACTGTGATTTTTCTAATACCTCTTAATAAGTTCCTTCCAGTTTAAACTAATTAGAGTGGATATGGAATACAGAAGCTGAAGTCTTAATCATGAGGACAGAGCTGAACGTCATGTCTAAATGGTCAAGATGAGCTCCAAGATGAAGGAAAGAGTGAATAAAGCAGGAAACCAGGAGAATGATCCTTCAACAACCAACCTCTGGATTAGTTCATTTTTCTCTATTGTTTCTATTTTCTATTTCATTATTTTTCACTCCTCACTATTTCTTTCTTTCTATTTATAAGAGCTTAATTTTTGGTTTTGTAAGCAGACACGTACATCATTGATTTTAAGCTTTCCTTCTTTTCTAGTGTAAGCATTGCAGTTATCCTTTTCTCTGTAAGTAATGCTTATGCTTCATCCCACCAATTTTGCTGTCAGGTATTCATTATCCTTGAGTCATAAATGTGTTCTCATTTCTCCTGTGATTCGTTCTTTGACACATGCATTATTTAAAGTGTTTCGTTTCCAAATATGAGGATTTTCATTTTCTTGATATCTTTCTAATATTGATTTCTATTTTAATTCCATCATAATTAAAGAACATACTCTATGATTTTAGTCCTGGTAAACTTATCAAAGATTGTTTCACAGCCCAGCAGATGGTGTATCTTGATGAGTGCACATGTACTTGAAAAGATTGTGTGTTCTGCTCAAGGTGGAGTGCTCCATAAACATCAGTTAGGTCAAATTGGCAGAAAGTGTGACATAAGTCTTCTGTTTTTACGATTTCTGTCTACCTTTTTTATTAAATACTGACAGAGGAGTATTAAAATCAGTGTTGTAGCTTTGAATTAGGCTGGTTCTCCTTTCATTTTCCTCAGTTCTTGAGATTTCCTCTTTATTTTGAATATTTATAACCCCTCATATTAGCTTCCTGTTGCTGTGTAACAAATTACTCCCAAACTAAGCAGCTTAGCAACAAACATTTATTATCAGTAATCTGGGTATAACTTACCTGGGTGCTTCTGGCTGGGTTTCTCACAAGCCTGTCATCAAAATGTCAGCCTGGCCTATAGTCCTGCTCATCTCAAGACTCCCAGTTATTTTCCAAGCCCACTCATGTGGCTGTTGGCACGCATCAGGTCCCTGCTGGCTGTGGGTTATGGCCTTGCCTAGAGGGCTTTTCCATAGTGATAGTCACAGCAGGACTGCTTTCTTCTCCCAGAAGAGACAGATTTTGTAACATAATCTTAAAGTACAATCACATCGCTTTGCCATATTTTATTCTTTAGAAGTGTTATTAGGTTTAGCTCACACTCCAGGTGGGGTGGGGGGTGGGGTTTACAGAAAGCTGTGAATAATATAATGTGGAGATAATTGGATTCCATCTTAGAGCCTTCCCACCACACCCTCAAGGCACTCAACAAAGAAAGGAAACTTAGTTCTATGTATATACATATTTAATGGTACTGGATTATTTCACAGAATCCATGGAAATGCCAAGCAACCAGTCCTCTGGAGAGTAGGACTCAAGGAAGCTCTAGGGACTGTGCAGCAAAAGTTTGTAGATGGTCATGTGTAAGCTCTGCCATTTTCATAACTCAGAATTCACCCTCAATATGAATATCTCCTAGTAAAAAAATTCAAGAGAATTTAATTGGACTAGCCTGGGATAGGTTAGTCCAATAGCTGATAGCCGATCAGCTATGGCAGGGTAAGCAAGATCATGAAGAATAAATCTATGTGACAAAGATACACAACTGTGGTCAAGGGAGCAGTGCTCATAGAGGGAGGATGCCCTACATGTCAGGTGCCAACCTGGTGATACTTACAACAAGCACCTCGGTTAGGAACAGGGAGGCAGTGGCTAGAGCTGAGACTGGGCTGGCCTCAAAGGAGAAGAGCTTTGATGAAGTCCAGGGGCCTTAAGAAGCAGGAGGAGCATTTGTAGTGCCCTTCTGTCACATCTCAGGTCCGTTTGTGGCCCACGTTCATGTCCCACACATTTCTACATACCTCAGAGACATCAACGGTCTCTGTGCACTGTGTTAATGACCAAAGAAACTTTAGTGTCCTGCCTTTACTCAGTAATCTGAGAAGAGGGTTTAGCTCAGAGCTGGACTTGAGTCCTTGTGTTAGGCTGGACAAGCAACCATAGTCTCAGGAGGCTCTAAGCACTCAACCTCTTTAGTGGGCAAACGTAGATGGTTCTGAGGTTCTGTCAGATGTTGCAAGGCATGGGCATTATCTTCTGCCACCTTGAGCCAAGTTTGGTTGTTAAAAATGTATGGCAAGTGCACACATTCTTTGGATGAAGCATGATGATTTGATCTTTCAAGCCAGGCCCCACTAACACCAGTGATGGTTTAAGATCCCTTGTTAGCCATATCTAGAGAAGCTACATCTGGGGCTGAAGTAGCTGAAGGCCTATTATTGCTTTTTTTAAAACTTTTTATTATGAAAAATTCCAAGCATACCTAAAAGCAGAAAGACTGGCATAATGAACCTCCATGTACCAGTCACCTGGCTTCAATAATAATCAACTCAAGGTTAATCTTCTTTCATCTGTAACCCTACCCTCTGTGTCCACTTACCTTGTAGACTATTTTGAAGCAAACCCATCATATAGTTTCATTCATAAAGATTTCAGTATATATTTATAAAAGATAAAGTATCTTTAAAAAATCCATAATAACCTTGATCACACCTAAGATAATCAACAATTCTTAATCAAAACTCCAGCCAGTATTCAAATATTGCCTGTTACTGCTTTTTTTTAAACATGCAAACTCTAAAATTAAAATTTGACTTTTCTCCAAGTGCTTTTAAAAGCATTCATATTTCATTGGTAACTACATTTAAATAAAAATATATTGTTAGGGGCGCCTGGGTGGCTCAGTCGGTTGAGCTTCTAACTTCGGCTCGGGTCATGATCTCACGGTCCGTGAGTTCGAGCCCCATGTCAGGCTCTGTGCTGACAGCTCAGAGCCTGGAGCCTGTTTCAGATTCTGTGTCTCCCTCTCTCTCTGACTCTCCCCCGTTCGTGTTCTGTCTCTCTCTGTCTCAAAAATAAATACACATTAAAAAAAAATTTTTTAAATACATTGTTAAACTGTACTTCAAGCTATATTACAAAGCTGTAGAGATCAAGACAGTGGGGTGCTGGCATAAAAATAGACACGTAAATCAATACAACAGAATAGAAACACAGAAATGAACCCACAACTATATGGTCTATTAATCTTCGACAAAACAGGAAAGAATATCCAATGGGGAAAAAAGACTGCCTCTTCAACAAATGGTGTTGGGAAAACTGAACAGCAACATGCAAAAGAATGAAACCGGACCACTTTGTTACTCTATACACAAAAATAAATTCAAAATGGATGAAAGACCTAAATATGAAACAGGAAACCATTAAAATCCTAAAGAAGAACACAGGCAGTAACTCTTTGACATTAGCCATAGCAGCTTCTTACTAGATATGACTTCTGAGGCAGGGGAAACAAGCAAAAATAAACTATTGGGACTTCATCAAGATTAAAATGGCTCAGTTGGTTGAACGTCCGACTTCAGCTCAGGTCATGATCCCAGGGTTCGTGGGTTTGAGCCCCACATTGGGCTCTCTGCTAGCTGTACAGAGCCTGCTTTGGAACCTCTGTCCCTTCACTGTCTGGCTCTCCCCTGCTCATTCTCTCTTGTGCGAGCTCTCTCTCCGTCTCTCAAAAATAAACATTAAAAAAAAAAATTCTGCATAGCAAAGGAAACCATCAATAAAACAAAAAGGCAACCTATGGAATGGGAGAAGATATTTGCAAATGACATATCTGATAAAGGGTTAGGCCCAAAAAACAACTCGGAATATATAAACAACTTACCAAACTCAACACCCAAAAAACAAATAATCCAGTTTAAAAATGGGCAGAATGAAAAGATGCTCAACATCACTCATCATCAGGGAATGCAAATCAAACTACAATGAGATAACACCTCACACCTGTCAGAATGGCTAAAATCAGCAATACAAGAAACAACAGATGTTGGCGAGGATGTGGAGAAAGGGGAGCCCTCTTACAATGGTGGGAATGCAAACTGGTACAGCCACTGTGGAAAACAGTATGGACTTTCTTCAAAATGTTCAAAATTGAACTACCTTATGATCAGCAACTGCACTACTTGGTATTTACCCAAAGAATACAAAAATGCTAATTTGAAGGGATACATGCACCCCAATGATTAGAGCAGCATTATCTACAAATGTCCATCGACTGATGAGTGAATAAAGAAGAGGTAGTATATATATATGCAATGCAATATTACTCAGCCATAAAAAAGAATGAAATCCTGCCATTTGTAACAATATGGATAGAGCTAGAGAGTGTTAGGCTAAGTGAAAAAGTCAGCCAGCCAAAGACAAATACCATATGATTTCAATCATATTTCTCTGACAGTTACCAGAGAGGAGGTGAGTGGGGATGGGTGAAACAGATGATGAGGATTAAGGAGGGTGCTTGTTTGAGATGAGCACTGCATGTTGTACGCAAGTGTTGTATCACTAAATTCTACACCTGAAACTGATATCACACTCTTTGTTAACTAACTGGAATTCAAACAAAAACTTAAAGACAAACAAAAATATATTAAACCAACCAACAAAGTATAAATGATAAAAAGTTAAGGCTGTTCTGTACAACGTCATAATTCATGAGAAAGTGAAACTTGTTTCCACCATCTTTTCTCAGGCTATTGTTTCTTATTTTCCAAAGAGAAGAGAACATAAGCTCAAGCCTGTGGTAGTCATCAGGGCAATTCACTAATCCAGCCATAGGCAAGATTACACTTTCCCGTCCTTTGAAATGAGGTGTAGCCACACGACTTGCTTTGACCAATGTGTTGTAAGTAGATGGATGAAAATCAATTCCATCATAGAGTTTAACTGCCATTCGGAGACCCTCAAGAGCACTCTTTTCACTCTGCTACAGCGACCCAGCTTACTGCATCAGCTGTGGTCCTGGGTGCACAGGTAGCAGAAGAGAGAAACAAATCTATTATTTTAAATCATTGAAATTTGAAGGTTATTTGTTATCACAGAATAACCAAGCCTACCTTGGCTCACATAAAGAGCTTAGGCTTGAACTCTCAACAATAGCCAAATTGTGGAAAGAGCCTAAATGTCCATCAACTGGTGAATGGATAAACAAATTGTGGTTTATATACACAATGGAGTACTACGTGGCAATGAGAAAGAATGAAATATGGCCCTTTGTAGCAACATGGATGGAACTGGAGAGTGTGATGCTAAGTGAAATAAGCCATACAGAGAAAGACAGATACCATATGTTTTCATTCTTATGTGGATCCTGAGAAACTTAATAGAAACCCATGGGGGAGGGGAAGGAAAAAAAAAAAGAGGTTAGAATGGGAGAGAGCCAAAGCATGAGACTCTTAAAAACTGAGAACAAACTGAGGGTTGATGGGGGGTGGGAGGGAGGGGAGGGGAGGTGATGGGCATTGAAGAGGGCATCTTTTGGGATGAGCACTGGGTGTTGTATGGAAACCAATTTGACAATAAATTTCATATACTAAAAAAAAGAGCTTAGGCTTGAATTGGTGATTTCAGGGAAGTTCAATCTCTGGTTAGTAACCTTTTAGGGAGAGCCCCCTTGAGGAATCATTTGATTCACCTCTTGTGATATAACTGGATTGATCTGTGCTATCATTTAGGTAGAACTGTAGAGTTTAATTTCTTAGCCTTTGGCATTATTGTAAGATTAATACAAAAATTATAAGAGCACTCTGCCAAATAAAACACTGTAGACATATTAAATTAAACGGACCTAAAGATGAAACAAAAAATGAGGTTCTAGTCTGCCGTTATCTTTGACAGGTCCCTTCATTTCTGGGCCTCAGTTTCCTTTTCTGTAATGATAATCATTATTACAACAGGGACATTACTGAGCACTTGTCATATGCAAGATAGTTACATGAAAGTTAGTTTATTCAATCCTTACAACTAGCCTTCAGTAGTTTGCTTGTGGTGTTTTTTGTTTTTTGTGTTTTTTTTGCCATTTTTTAAAACACCAAACTCAAACTGTGGAAACAGATTTAGAAAGGCTCAGTAATTTGCCAAACAATAGCTGTACGTGGAGGGGATATTTCCAAAGCCTTAACTATATATATATATATATATATATGGTCATTTCTTGCTCTAAAATCCTTTGGATTTTTGGTGTGGCGCTATTCATAAGTGAAACCACATTGCCGAAAAGAAAATATTTTCTCCAACAACAAAAAAAGTTCTCTTATTTGCAATCATATTTTCCATTGTGTGACAAAACACGTATTTTATGAAAATCAAGGAGTCTGTTATTAATATTCCCTGGCCTGTGCGCTATCAAAGGGACTCAAAGCATCAAACCTTAATGATAGAATACAGATGTTCACCATAATGTAGAATAACTCCGAAACACAAATATTACTTTTGAGAGTTTGCACAGACTACTTCTTTGATGATACTTTTCTTTTAAGAATAATTCAAAGCCTTGTTAATTTGTGGTCATAAAAACATTTTGCCAGCCATGTTACATGGTTTTAAAATACCAGACTTAAAATGCAAAGTTTAACTTGTGGTTAAAATACCAGAAATTAATGTAATGATGTTTACAGAAAGTGGAATTCACTTTATAGAAACACTGCCCAGGCATGTGTGTGTTTTAGCTCTGATAACTGCCCTCAGAATGCCATTACAGGCTCCACACATAATGGCCAGGTTGGTTGTGTTTTTTTTGAAATGCTTATTTTTTTTTTTTTTTTTTTGAGAGAGAGAAAGAGAGAGAGTGAGCAGGGTAGGGACAGAGAGAGGGAGGCACAGAATCTGAAGCAGGCTCCACACTCTGAGCTGTCAGCACAGAGCCTGATGAGGGGCTCAGACTCATGAGCTGTGAGATCATGACCTGAGCCGAAGCCAGATGCTTAACCAACTGAGCCACCCAGTCGCCCCTATGATGGCTGGTTCTTAATTCTTCTTTAGGGAACTCATACTAGACTTGGCAGATAAAAGTGTGTCTTTCCTATAGTGCCTTCATCTCAGCAGTTGTCATTATTTTACTCTTGTACATTATTGTTTTAATTTTGTGCTTCCTCATTTCTAATGTGCATCTGAGCATCTTGAATATGTTGGTCCTTGCCTTTACTGAATATTCCCAGAATTTTTACAAACAATTAAACAACAGGGAGAGGTAGGAACACAAAAATCCCTCAACACATTGTTCAATGTGTTTCCAGTGCCCTCCCCCCTACCCCCCACCGAATGGCTTTTCAAGGCTGTTAATTACCATCAAACCATGACATTTTAAGCACAATTGAATGATGGTTGGAATAAGTTTCTTTAATAATGGTGTTTAGGACAGTTCAGAAACTCAGGACAGCCTAAAAGTCTATTTCAAAGTATTGAGTACTAGGAGAACAATGGTAGAAGATGTGGGAAGAAGAAAAGAAATACTAGGGTGTCCTCTGTCCTCAATATTTTTTCCTTCTGGGGTGGCTTAGTCTGTTAAGCATCCGACTTTGGCTCAGGTCATGCATGATCTTATGGTTTGTGGATTCAAGCTCCACGTTGGGCTCTGTTGACAGTTCAGAGCCTGGAGCCTGCTTCAGATTCTGTGTGGGCGCCTTTCTCTCTGCCCCTCTCCCGCTCATGCTGTCTCTCAAAAATGAATAAACGGGGGCACCTGGGTGGCGCAGTCGGTTAAGCATCCGACTTCAGCCAGGTCACAATCTCGCGGTCCGGGAGTTCGAGCCCCGCGTCAGGCTCTGGGCTGATGACTCAGAGCCTGGAGCCTGTTTCCGATTCTGTGTCTCCCTCTGTCTCTGCCCCTCCCCTGTTCATGCTCTGTCTCTCTCTGTCCCAAAAATAAATAAACGTTGAAAAAAAAATTAAAAAAAAAAAGAATAAACGTTAAAAACAAAAAAAGAATATTTTCCCCTTTCTTTAAATGGAAAGACCGCTAAACCACAGGAAACATTTCAAAAAGTCATAAGATTAAGGACGTCTTCTAGGAGAGAAAAAATTAGATATTGGAATGTGTTGTGAAGAATTTGAATGGCAGGCTCAAGTTTTGGTTTATTTCAAATGAGAATGTTTACCACAAAAATATTTCTTACGAATGCTAGAGTGTTAAAAGCTTGTAAGATGTGTCAGTCAGCTTGGAAGGAAAATATTAAACACAACTGTAGTTAACTATAGCATCTAAATCAATATGCTTATTAGCAGAGGTGTACATGTGGTAGCTGTTACTGTCATTGATGAGGCCTTAGTTCACGTGAAGTTAGAAACTGAAAAGGAATCTAGTTTTCTGGACGAATATATGGGGTAAAGAGCTTCAAATAGGATAGAGTCCACACAGATAGTGAGCTCAGCTCACCACCTCATAAACAACTATCCTCATTCTACAGCATGAAGCTCTCCATTTCCTTGCTCTACCCTAGGCTGCAGCAATTTACCTAATAAGTTCAGCAGACTTAAACCTGGGGCTTTGTGAATTGATTCTTTTTTAAAAGAACACAACCAAGGGAAACCGACCAAGGAATAAGGCACACAGCAGACAAAATGAACAGATCACTTGGTTTATTGAAGAAGATTGTCAATATGCTACATTTCTTATTCACCTCTGATTGCTGTAGGCTTTATTCATACCCTGAACTAGATGAGACATAGAAATGAGAACAAAGAAAAATCATTTGAGGATGTTGCAAAGGCTGGATAAATAAAGGAATTGGTAGAACCCAGGGTTGCCTTCATACTCCCTCTCCTCTTCTCTCCTGGGGTTCTCTCCTTCCTATTATATTGTTTACATGTCTATCTTACCCATGGGGTTTTAAGTTCCATTGAGCAGAAGGACTGTGTCTTACTGCTCTTTATCTTTCGGTTCTATTTATTAATTAATTCATCCTTCCATCCACCCATTTGTTCATTTACTCTGTAAGTGTTAGTAAATGCTTCATACATTCTAGAAGCATGGGATACACCAGTGAACAAAACAGATGGGGGTGAAAGACAGATAATGATAATATATATATAATGAACAAAGAAATTATATAGTATTAGAGAAAGTGGTAAGTTTTATGGGGAAAAGAGAAAATGAGCACAGAGTAAGGAGGATTGGGACTTGGGGGTGGGCATACTGAACTGCGGTATTAACAAGGGTGCTTAGAGTATGCTTCACCAAGAAGGTGGTAACTGAGCCAAGACTGAAAGGAGGTGCCAGAGTGAGCCAAGCAGAAAACTGGAGGAGAAGAAAGCATTTCAGACAGAGGGAACAGCTAGGACATAGACTCTGGAGCAGAAGCATCTGTGGTATGTTTGTAGAACAAAATGGTGGTGATTGAGCTGAAATAAGCTGAGCCTGGAGGAGGGCAGTGGAAGTCAAGGATCCCAGGGAGCTAGATCATGTATAGCCATGTGAGTCATCATAAGAGATTTGGCTTTTACTCTGAGATGGGAGCCACTGCAGGAAGGATGAAATGTCTGTTTTAAATGGGTCATTCTAGCTGCTGTGTTGACAATAAGTGTGCAAATTTCTGTCAGAATATAAAGCAAAGAGTGCCAGAACTAAAAGAAAGAAAAATCAAAGCTGAGTCTATATACTTGTCAGGAAAGGAAAGGCACCAGTGAAAAAATTCACTGAGTAAATAACTTACGAAATAGGAAAAGTCAGGGTTTTTTTTAAGTGCTAGAGCAAGGGAAAGGGATTTGAGATGGTTGTACTAATCAAGGATGGAAAACCGGGTAGGAAGGAACAGTGTTGGATAAAACAAGGCCCTTTGTTCACTGGACAGGAACAAGTCTTCAGTCAGGTCTAATAAGGATCTGGCCTACGGGTCACTCAAAGTTCACAGTCCTTTATCAGCTTCAGATTTTTGTATCTTCTAGGCAAGTGCTGTGAGTGAAAACTTCTCACTATAAAAGTAGTTGGACACGGGAAACTGTTGTAAAGTTCTTACAGAAATCCAGGCAGAAGATGATGGGACTCATAACAGAGTGTGCCATGAAGGTGGTGAAAAGTGGCTAGATTCTGGACACGCGGAGATAAGTAAAGAATAACGTTTAGGTTTACAGCCTGTGCAACTGGATGGTTGGAATTGTCCTGGAGAAAGGAAAAGCTGTGAATAAAGCACACTCAGGGAGATGAGAAGTTCATGCGTGTTTAAGATGTCTGTCAGATGCCAGGGTGGGACCAGTAATAGACACAGTGAGGTCTGGCTGGTGACCTGAAGTTGGGACTTGCAAGAGCATAGATGGTGCCCAATACCAGGAGACTGACTACATGCAGTCAACTAGGGAGCCAGTGAGGTAGAGCTGTGGGGACTTCCAACAACGTTTTCTCCTCCTGGTCCCAAATTTTAATTCATATATATTTTTGTTAAATGAAAGTATTCTTGGGTGCCTGAGTGGCTCAGTCGGTTGAGTGTCTGACTTCAGCTCAGGTCATGATCTCACAGTTTGTGGGTTTGAGCCCTGTGTCAGGCTCTGTGCTGGCAGCTCAGAGCCTGGAACCTGCTTCGAATTCTGTGTCTCCCTCTCTCTCTGCCTCTCCCCTGCAAGCACTCTGTCTCTCTCTCTCTCAAAAAAATAAACACTAAATGAAAGTATTCTTGTAAGCCTCCTCAAGTGTTTTGTGAATGAAGCAGGAGTATGATCAATGATCTTTGAAACTCTCACTGTGCCCAACATGGTGTTTTGAAAAAGTAAGTACTCAATATTAGTATATGTGCTGCCGAAGCGAGCACAAGTAAGTACTCAATAATAGCTACCTTTGACCAATCTCCTACCATGTGCCAGACATATTATATATGTTTACAGACAAATCTTGCTCAATCTCCCCAAATTTATTAGGTATCACTTTACATATAAGGAAAGTGAGGCCAGAAAAGTTGCATAATTTGCCTATCATCATATAGCTAATAAAGGCAAGGCTGGGATTTAAGCCCAAATTTATCTGAGTCCCTTTTAACTCTGCTTCCAATAGTAGTTTACTAAGCTGGCTAGAGAGCAAAGCGAGTAGAAGATGAGGAGTCCCAACAACCTGTAGTTCCTGGCTTATATCAACTTAGGGCAACAGTTTTCAAACTTGAACATGTACCAGAATCACTCAGCTGGCTTGTTGAGACAGATTGCTGGACCTCAAGTTCCCAGGTGATGCAGATGCTGCTGGTCTGGGGGTGGCACCTTGATAAACACTGGCCTGCCAAATGCCCAGGTCTCTCTAATTTCTCAAGGGGAGAAGGAAGGTCTGGAGCTAATCAAGAACTTCAGAAGGGTCCTTGGTGATAGTTTCTTCTGTTTTACCTCATAGTTTTCTCCTTCCCAAGACACATGAGTGTTGTGGGAGAGGGGATAATGAGGTGATGGTGGCTTAACCCTGGGTGCTCAACAAAGTTTACCATGCTGTCTAGTAAGTCTTTCTTATTATTGTTCTCCCAGAAGTGTCCTTGCCCTTTCTGTGAAATGAACTTCCATTATCACCCCTCTGGCTCCTAATGTCCATCAGGTACAGGGGAGGTTCAGGTATAGTGGGCCTTAAAAGCTTACAACACTATTGGAGAGGGGCGGGTGCCCGTTAAGAACAAGATTAAAACTTATAAATACACAGTTAGGTGGAAGGCCTTGGAAGGAACTTGTGCAAGAGTGGAGCCCTAAAACTTAAGCTTCATTAGCTTCATGGGAAATTGGCCTCTGATCAAACATGCCTGGTATATGTCTAAGCTCCAATTACAGACATATGCAAGTTATTTCCCATGCGGCTCTTGAGCCTCAGGCTAATCAGAGGATGTGGTTGATTCCTGTGTAAGAGAACCTGAGCATTTCATAGCTGGAGAGGCTTGCCTGCCCCGAACCTGGTAATGGGGGAAGGGTTGCCAACTCTTTGTACTGCACATTGGAAGGTAAGCTTTGACCCATTTAAGGCACTCAGTTACTTATCCTTCGGTTTGATTTCTTCTGTGAGTTAAAAGCCTTCCGGAAATCTTTTCTTACATATATAAATACACAAAATCCAACTTAAGAGATTATAACAAGTCCTACTACATTACATCACGAACAAAGTTTGATTTCTCAATTTTAACACTAATGCTCAGGAAAACAAAATTGCTTTTCAAAATCATCAGGGTAAGACTATAAAAAATGTATTAATTTACAAATAAACTTAAGTGCTTGCTTGATAAAGAAGACTACAGCATAGGGTGGCACTCTGAGTTCCTTTTCCAAGTCTGATCTTATTTTCCTTTATAGTTTGTTCTCAGACATATTGAGGTGGAGACCTTATGTGGCCTTAAAAATCCATTGATTCACCCAACCAATACTGCTAAGCATAAGCAAATGGCTGTGGAATTAAGGAAAGTTATTAAAATAGTTACTAAGTTAGGAGGTAGGGGAAGTTATTAAGAAGAGGGACTCTCATCGACCTTAAATTTTGAAGAGTATAGCCATGCCCACCAAGAACCTCGACCTAAGGTGTTAAGAGGCATGAGAAGCCTTCCTGAAGGAGACTAAAGAAGGCTTTTGATTTGGGTTTTGAAGGAACTATGTATATAAAACGTCTTAAGAATTATTCCCAGACGGAGAAAGCCAGTATGGCCATCGGGCACTTTTCTAAAGAACAACCTGCCCTCTCCCTCCCTCCAGGGTCACTGCTGCTTTATATACACAAAGCAAAGGGTTTTCCTGCAGCAAAGTAGGCACAATTCCAAGGGCAAGAGGATTCCATTAAGCGCTTCTGGGTACTGTGACTTGAGGATACAAAGATGAATGGAGCAAGTCCCAGATCTCACGGAAGCGCCACCAGGAACTGAATCAGGCCCGGAGTATTGTCAGGCCGAGTGGCATAGGCGGGACCAGAAGGAGTCACTGGAATGGATTTTCCGCACGGGGCCTCGAGGTCTGGATGCGCACTCAGTCCTCTGGTAGGCTCCAGCATTGCAGCACTAGAGATACAAGAGGTTTGTTCCCGCGTGGGAGCAGCGGGCAAGCCTCCCCAGGCGCCCCGCAGTCCCTCTCGGCCCCGCCCACGCCCCAGGGCGGCTGCGCGACTAGGCCCCCTCGTCTCCACGTGATTGCCGTCACTGCCTCCACGAAGCGTGAACCGCCATCATAAGTCCTGGCGACGGGGCCTGGTCCTTCTTCCCTCCCCCTTCTCCTCTTCCGCGGGGTAGAAGTGACAGGTTGGAGTTGTACTGCCCGCGTCCTGTCCGGCTAGTGAAGCCTTGGGTCGCCAAGAGCCGGACGAGAAATTAAGACTCACGGACTCCGGGGCAGACTGACCGGCTGGCCCCTCAGGTGACGGCACGGCGGGGGCGGTGCCCAGGGCCGCGCCCCGCCCCTCGCAGGCCAGCGCCCAGAGCCCGCGGCCCGTGCCCGTTTCCAGTATGGCCGCCCGCCGTGCTTGACCCGCGGCCTCTCCGCTTCGACTCTTCGTAGGCGATGCTGAGGCCGAGGCCGTGACTGACACTCTCGCTCGCACGCACGTACGGACCCAGACCCACGCCCGGAGCCCGAGCCCTGGGCCCGGAACCACTCTCGCCCCCGGCGCCGCGGTCAGAGCCCGGACCACGGCTCCCGTGCCGCTGCCGCCTCGCCGAGAAGGGCCGCGCCGGACCTCGAGCGCGGCGGCCCCCGGCCGGCAGGGATGGGGAAGCGGGCTGGAGGAGGAGCAGCAGGAGTCGCCGCCGCCTCCACGTCCGCAGGGGCCGGTGTGGAGCCCGCGGCCAGCCGCGGCGGGGGCCCGCGGAGCGGGGCCGCCGGCCTACTGGGAGCGCTGCACCTGGTGATGACCCTCGTAGTGGCCGCGGCGCGGGCCGAGAAGGAAGGTGGGTGTCAGCCGGCCGGCATCTCCCAGGCCCGGCCCCGCGGCTGTCAGCGCGCCCTCGCGGACGCGGCAGCGGGACTACGAACGGGGACGAAGGGCTGCGGCTCGGGGCTCGGAGGGCGGCCGAGCGCGCAGCTCCGTCCGGCGCGAAGTTGCCCGTTCGAGTCCCGTCCCGAGCCGGGAACTTGCAGTTCGGATGCCAACTCGTGGCGTTGGCCGCACGGAGTTGCTCTTGTTCTCCGTGATTCTTTCCCCTCGCCTTCCCTGTTGACTCCTGTCACTGGCATTTCAAAACTTCCTGAGTTCTCGTATCTTCTTGCCACTTGGCTCACTATGTAGGAGGGGCATATTTGTAGTCTTGATTGCTGTTAATGGGCAAATTTTAGGACACTTTTCCCCCTTTGGTTGCGGTTTTAAAAACGGCGTGCACACAGAGCTCACTTTTAAATGTCGTAGTAAAAATAGCAAGACTGGTGGAAAGGCTTCAAAACATAGCTTACAGAATTTTACTTTGAATTTGTTCAAACATTTCTTGGTGAGGAATCTTGTTTCTTCATCTTCCCTTTCCTTTATCGCTTTGCAGTAGATTGTTTAGCTAGCAATTCTATATCCATAATACAGTTTCGTTTAGTTCTCTAGTTAAGGTATTGGAAGTCTGTTTACATTTTTAATTTAAGATCGGGTGTCATCTTTAACGTGAAAGATTTTAAAAGCAGATGTTTCTAGTTTGCAAGCCTTTATAATTTAGTTAAGAAATGACACCTACTTAAGAAAAACTCGTTAGTATTGAAGACTGTACCAAATCTGTAGTTGTGTTGGGACTACCTGTTTTTGAGCCTAAGGAAATGGGTGGTCACAGCTTTCACAAAGAAATCACTAAAAGTGAATGGTTTTTAAAAAGCTAAGCAAAACCTGTTTAGCTTCCGTTTCCCACTAAACTGCCACTACTAGAAAATAATGTCTTGCCACAGTAACTTTCGGGTTGATATTCTGCTTTATGACTAAAGTCACTTGCTTTTTTATCATTTTTGAAGGTAATGGCTAAATGCAAACCAAATTAATGTTGAAGTGCAAATGTGCCTCTATTTACTGTTTTTCAATTTTTGTTCAAAACATTACATTCTCTCATTTAACTCTGTAAGCAATCTTAGTCTGGGTTCACATAGGTGGAAATTATTCAGAGAATTGCCATCTGTTGAAAGAATTAATCGACGGAGGCAAGATTATTTCCAGAGTGAAATATTGCTGCTTTAGGGACTAGTCAGGCCTGGTATTGTCATAGTTCATTGATTGGTTACAGATCTGCAGTTAGGTGATTGTTACTATTGTGTGCCTACGGTGTCCAGCACGGGCTGGCCTGTGGTTTGTGTCCAGTAAAGCTAAAACAGTACAGCAATTTAATGGGCATGTCTCCTTTTATTTCAAGTAGTCCTTGGCAGGTATTGTGGCCTTGATTTTCTGTTCTTTTTCTTACCTTGTACACTGCCAGGCACACAGTAGGGATTTAACACTAGTTTGAGTGAATGACTATCTTCATGAGCCATTAGCACGGGGAACTAAAGTAATGATTGAGTCTTGTAAAACATTAAGGTTATCCTTCTGCTGCTTTTTTTTTTTTTTTTTTACCCCAACAGCCTTATATATGCTAATTTTTGGTGTATAGTTAACAACTCCCTTGTTTGAGAAATGTCAGCCTAAATTATATTTGCTAATTTCCTATTTGTTTATAAGTTTTAGTGTACCTCTCTACTCATGAATGTAGGGCTCACATGAGAAAAATTACTTGCCAGGGTGTAAGGTATGAAAAGATGTGGTTGAATCTGTCAGTGGTCCTGGCAGAATCAGACATCTTTTGTGGCACATGTTGTGTCTGTATGAACCGTTTGAATGTACAAACTAGCTAGTCAAGCTATTGCTGGTAATTACACTAATACAGAACACAAGCCTCTGCCCATCATAGATAAAATATGGTTCTAATAAAATATTCTGTGAAGGTTGCTCCAAAAATGGCCTATGCTTTCAGCCTTCTTCCTGATCAAACTTTGGTATTGTTTTTGTTTGAGTAAGTAGAAGAAATGGGATTGATTTTCTTAAATGATTGTGAGTGATACCATGAGTTTAGTGTCTGATGGGGCACAAATACACCATTTTTCCCCCAGAATGTGCTGTTGAGTTTTTTCAGGAAACCTGGGCACATTTCTGGAGGTGGCTGAGTTCAGTTTGTCAGTTTATACCCTGAGGATTTTTTGTGTTTATTTTAGTAGTATAAACTAGTAATTTTTCAAAGTTAAGATTTCCCTGCAATATTAATGATGGTTCTCTGAGTACTTTGTATTTGGTATATTTTTCCTCCATTGCAGCAGAATTTCACTAGAACATCTTCAAAACAAAATAAAACTCATTGATGAAGAAAAACAGTGGAAATAGCTAATTGCGTTACCTAATGCAGTTTTTTTTTTATGTTTGGACTAGATGTTAATTTTCTTATGTCAGAAGCATGAGCCATTCCCTTGTCTTAACATCCTAGATGTCTTAACATTCCTATATCTTAACAGCCATTTTTATGGCTCAATGGTAGTATGTTATTATTTCAGAGAAAAGGGACCTTTGAGAATGTTTTGGCTGTGGTCTATAGTTTGTAAGGATTTTGAAAGAGTTGGGAGAGATAGAAGCAACTATAATTACTACAAATAATTCACTTACCCTGGATTGGTGTCAGGATTTTTCTTGAAGCTAAGGTCTAGATATTGAGAACAGTGGAAATAGATGCATGTAGTGAAAATGTAATAAAAATATATAGTGAAAATATGTGTACATATGTTAAAGATATAATTTTTAGTAGTATTCGATTTATAAGTCTGCCCATCGTGGGGCACCTGGGTGATCAGTCCATTAAGCATCCGACTTTGGCTCAAGTCATGATCACACGGTTTGTGGGTTCGAGCCCTGCATCAGACTCTGCACTGACAGCACAGAGCCTGCTTGGGATTCTCTCTCTCCCTCGCTCTCTGCCCCTCCCCCATGCTCGCTCGCGCTCTCTCTCTCTCTCAAAATAAGTAAATAAAGACTTAAAAAAAAAATTGGCCCAATGTGACCAGCAAATAAGAGCTTTTTTTAAAAAAAATCATCTATTAGCTAATACAGTTTCATTGTGAAATGGATCTTTGGAAGGCATGGTTGTCTTTTAATTCATTGTAAATAAAAAGCTACATCTCGTGTAGCTAGTAAATATAAACTTGAATAAATTTACAGGAATATGATTGTTTTAGTCTGTGGCAAATTAAATTTCAGTGTCACATGTATTTTCATAAATTGGCTATTAATGGCAAGGCAAAGTTTGATAGTGTTTATTAGGACTTTTAAATTTGTTTGCAGGATACATTAGTTTTGTGCAGAAATTTTTGTTTTAAGTTGTATTTGTGACAGATGCAGGAGGAGGGTACAAAAGTGTTTTATATACAAAGCATATGAACAAAATGCTGTACTTAGGAATAAAGGCCAGAAGAGATTAAACATAATCATTAGATTTGTCTTAGGAAGGCAGAATTGATCAGGAGTAGTATTTACTTTTTCTAATCAAATTATTACTTTATAATGTAAAAATATTTTTAGAAGTGATTTTCTTAAGAGTGAGGTTTTTTAATCCTTTGTATGGTGGTGGAGTGGCTACTCTTTCATTTAGAGCCTAGTAAATGAATATTATTTTGTTAATACTACTTCACTAATAAACTTTTGTTGGCTTATTTTTACTAAAAGCTGTTTGCTACTGCCAGAAGCTTTGGAATCCTGTAGTTGGAAAAAGTGTGCCCTCTCTTTCTCTTGTTAATGACTATTTTCTTTTTCTTTATAATCCTTTCAGTGGGTCCTCATAGACACTTGCCAAAAAGATCAGCTTTGGAAGTAGATGTAAAATCATCTAATTGGTTATCATCCGGAGTAGTAATAAGCCAGCCTACTCTTGGGGAAAAATTAAATCATTACTGAGTGCTTGATATTTTAGAAATTCTTTTTCATCCTACATGTGGCTTGAGCTTTCTGACTGGCCTTGGCAGACAGAGGCCTTTCTTCTATGGCTGAATTTTTCTTCACTGTCTGTTTTAAGCAGCATCAGACACTGTTGATAGCTGCTTCTTGGAACTTTTCTCCGTTTCTATGATTTTGTGCCTCATGGGTCATCCTGCCTTAGTTGTCAGTCACTGCTCTCCAGCCGCCCACTGTCTTCTTTCCTATGTGTGTCCAGCCACCAGCACACACTGCACATGTCCAGGGCAGAATTACCTCGCACCGCCTCTGGTTTCCCAGTTTTTATTAATGCTGTGATTATTCTCTCTGCCACATTGGTCTCATTTTTGACCCCTTAGCAAGTGGTGTCAATGTGTGTTTCCTTTCTTGGGCGACTCTCCCAACAGCCTCCTGCCTGGTGGCACTGCAGAAGGCTCTCCCCTCTCCACTTTCTCCATTTCTGTTTGCATTGTCTGTTACTCATCTGTCATTCATTTTGACACATTTAGCTACTTTAATTATTTTATGGGGGACATTTCTTCACCCAGACTGGAATTTCTGAACCTCTGTCAATAGCAGCATTATGTACATAGTAGGCATTCAGTTTTAAATGAAGGTTTGTCTAAAATGACCTTATCTTCCCCCAGTACCTGAGACCTGGGCTGAGAGTCAAGAGTACACATAAAACTCTGACTCGGTTGCTGGTCTCACTAGGAATTCTGCTGTAATAAGACATAGGGTGACACCACTTTTTTCTTCCCTACGTGTTGCTTTCCATTGTAACCGAGTGATAGACACTTATGTAAACCACACTTTCGTAACTTTTGGATTTTAAGATTTCAGATTCTCATATACCCGTTTATAGATCATGAAACAGGTACAGAGAAATTTAGTATTCTGAAGGTAAAAAAGTTGGTAGGTAGTTGAGCCAGGATTCCATCCCAAGCCATCTGTTCCTAGACCAAGCTGTATAATCCTGGATGAGTTCTTAATGTAGTAGATTTTGTTGTACACCAACTGGAGAAAGAGCAGAACTGCCAGTTTGTGCAGAAGCAATGTATTAAATATTCCAGTGAAGTGCACTTTTTTTTTCTGAAATTTATTGACAAATTGGTTTCCATACAACACCCAGTGCTCATCCCAAAAGGTGCCCTCCTCAATACCCATCACCCACCCTCCCCTCCCTCCCACCCCCCATCAACCCTCAGTTTGTTCTCAGTTTTTAACAGTCTCTTATGCTTTGGCTCTCTCCCATTCTAACCTCTTTTTTTTTTTTTCCTTCCCCTCCCCCATGGGTTCCTGTGAAGTTTCTCAGGATCCACATAAGAGTGAAACCATATGGTATCTGTCTTTCTCTGTATGGCTTATTTCACTTAGCATCACACTCTCCAGTTCCATCCACGTTGCTACAAAAGGCCATATTTCATTTTTTCTCATTGCCACGTAATATTCCATTGTGTATATAAACTACAATTTCTTTATCCATTCATCAGTTGATGGACATTTAGGCTCTTTCCATAATTTGGCTATTGTTGAGAGTGCTGCTATGAACATTGGGGTACAAGTGGCCCTATGCATCAGTGCTCCTGTATCCCTTGGATAAATTCCTAGCAGTGCTATTGCTGGGTCATAGGGTAGGTCTATTTTTAATTTTCTGAGGAACCTCCACACTGCTTTCCAGAGCGGCTGCACCAATTTGCATTCCCACCAACAGTGCAAGAGGGTTCCCGTTTCTCCACATCCTCTCCAGCATCTATAGTCTCCTGATTTGTTCATTTTGGCCACTCTGACTGGCGTGAGGTGATACCTGAGTGTGGTTTTGATTTGTATTTCCCTGATAAGGAGCGACGCTGAACATCTTTTCATGTGCCTGTTGGCCATCCGGATGTCTTCTTTAGAGAAGTGTCTATTCATGTTTTCTGCCCATTTCTTCACTGGGTTATTTGTTTTTCGGGTGTGGAGTTTGGTGAGCTCTTTATAGATTTTGGATACTAGCCCTTTGTCCGATATGTCATTTGCGAATATCTTTTCCCATTCTGTTGGTTGCCTTTTAGTTTTGTTGGTTGTTTCCTTTGCTGTGCAGAAGCTTTTTATCTTCATAAGGTCCCAGTAATTCACTTTTGCTTTTAATTCCCTTGCCTTTGGGGATGTTGCACTTTTTTTTTTTTATAGCTGTAAATACATATCCATATCACTTACCATTAACTTTTTTTTAACGTTCATTTATTTTTGAGAGTGAGTGCGAGTGGGGGAGCCACAGAGAGAGAGGGGGACAGAGGATCCAAAGCGGGCTCTGCACTGACAGCAGAGAGAGCCTGATGTGGGGCTTGAACTCATGAGCTGTGAGATCATGACCTGAGCTGTAGTCGGATTCTTTAACTGACTTAGCCACCCAGGTGCCCCACTATTGACTTGATAACCATTAAAATGATCTTAATCTTAGGCCATTCTGGATCATGTACATTCTGAAAAAGAAATTGAGGAGACCCATGAATGTGTGATCTGGGGAACAGATATTTGGTATTGAAAGCTACTGACCCTGTTCTTAGGTTCTGATATATTCTTGGATTAAGATTTAGACTAACTTGAATTCTGTGAACATTCCTTAGTTTTAGATTAGTGTGACAAGTTAGTCTAGATATGTGGAATATTCTCAGAAACTGGCCCTGATTAAAAGGAACTGGAGATAATCCAGAGGCTGGTGGTGACATCAGCTTTTGACAGTGGAAAAATCTCTTTGAGATTTCTGTTAGAGGTCCAGGAGCTCCAGAAGTTCATTTGTCGGGCTTTGTTCTTATGAAGGCATTTTTGGATTAGGTGGTCATTAGTTTAATTTGCCATACTAGATCAGTTTTTCATTCCTGTGTGATTGCCTTAGAAAGATTTTTAGAAAGCCCTAACTCTTTGCATGATTCATCTTGTTGCATATAGCACTTATGGCAAAGGTCTGAAAAATCCCTACTGTCTAAGAGGATCCTTGACATGCCTGTCATGGTAGAGTGTCAGACCTGCCTTGTTTGTTTCTCTATAATTGTAAAAAAACACGTGACATGAAATTTACCATCTTAACCATTTTAAGAGTACAGTTCAGTAGTATGAAGTGTATTCACATTGTCGTGGAACAGATCTCCAGAGCTTTTTCATTTTGCATAACTGAAACTCTATCCATTGAATAGCAGCTCCCCAATTCTCTCTCCGCTGCTCCAGCCTCACCATTCTACTTTCTGTTTTTATGAGTTTGACTACTTTAGATGCCTCATTTAAGTGGAATCATGCAAGATTTGTCTTTTGTGGCTGGCTTGTTTCACTTAGCATAATGTCCTCAAGGTTCATTATATTGGAGCATGTGACAGGATTTCTTTCCTTTTTAAGGCTCAAGAATATTCTGTTGTATTTATGTACCATTTATCTATTTTATTTATCCATTTACCCATCAATGGACATTTGGATTGCTTTCACTTTTGGCTGTTGTAAGTGATTCTGCTATGAACATAGGTGTGCAAATGTCTCTGAGATCCTGCATTTAATTCTTTTGGGTTATATACCCATACGTGGGATTATTGGATCATATGGTAGTTCTATTTTTAATTTTTTAAACCACTACCATACTGTTTTCCATAGTAGCTGCACCATTTTACAGTTCTACCAACAGTGCACAAAGGTTCAGTTTCTCCCCATCCTCACTAATACTTGTTATCTTCTGTGTTTGTTTGTTTGTTTGTTTGTTTGTTTGTTTATAGTGGCCATCCTAATGAATGTAGGGTTATATCTTGTTTTGATTTGCATTTTTGTAAGTGATATTAATTGAGCATCTTTTCATATGCTTGTTGACCACTTGTATCTTTGTTTTTTGTTTTTTGAGAAATATTTATTCAGGTTCGTTGCCCATTTTTATATTGGGTTATTTTTTTTATTGTTGAGTTGTAGGAGTTGTTTATATATTCTGGGTAACAGCTCCTCATCAGATAGATGATTTGTAAATATTTTTTCCCCATTCCATAGGTTGCCTTTTTACTCTTATGAGTGTAACCTTTGATGCACATAAGTTTTAAAGTCTGATGTAGTCCCATTTGTCTATTTTTGCTTTTGTTGCCTGTGCTTTTCATGCCGTACGAGAAAACATTGTCAAATCCGATGTCATGGAGCTTTCCCCCTGTTTCCTTTAGGAATTTTACAGTTTGGGGTCTTACATTTTGTTCTTCAGTCAATTTAGAGTTAATTTTTGTAAGATGTAAGGTAAGTGTCCAAATTCATTCTTTTGCATGCAAATACCGCATTTTCCCAGCACCATTTTTTGAAGAGACATCCTTTCCTCGTTGAGTGGTCTTGGAACCCTTATGTGAGGGTCATTTGACCATATATATGAGAATTTATTTCTGAGTTCTCTATTCCTTTTTTTTTTTTTTTAATGTTTATTTTTGAGAGTGAGAGAGACAAAGCATGAGTAGGGGAGGGGCAGAGAGAGAGAGGGAGATACAGAATCTGAAGCAGGCTGCAGGCTCCAGGCTCCAGGCCCTGAGCTGTCAGCACAGAGCCTGATGTGGGGCTTGAATCCATGAACTGTGAGATCATGACCTGAGCCAGTGTCAGATGCTTAACCGACAGAGCCACCTAGGCGCCCAATGAGTTCAGTACCACACTGTTCCAGTTACTGTAGCTTTGTTATAAGTTTTGAAATTGGGAAGTGCAAGTCCTTAAGCTTTTTTCTCTCAAGTTCGGTTTGGCTGTTTGGGGTCCCTTGAAATTCCATATGGATTTTAGGATTTTTTTTTCTGTTTATGCAAAAAGTGCTGTTATGGTTTTAATAGGGATTATATTGAATCTGTAGGTTGTTTTGGGGAGGGTGAACATCTTAACAGTATTAAGTCTAACACTTCATGAACACAAGATGTCATTCCATTTATTTGTGTTGTCTTTAATTTCAGCAGTGTTTTTTTTTTTTTTTCAACGTTTATTTATTTTTGGGACAGAGAGAGACAGAGCATGAACGGGGGAGGGGCAGAGAGAGAGGGAGTCACAGAATCGGAAACAGGCTCCAGGCTCCGAGCCATCAGCCCAGAGCCCGATGTGGGGCTCGAACTCACGGACCGCGAGATCGTGACCTGGCTGAAGTCGGACGCTTAACCGACTGCGCCACCCAGGCGCCCCTTCAGCAGTGTTTTTGTATTTTCAGTGTGTGTAAGTAAGTCTTTCTCCTCCTTGGTTATTATATTTATTCTTAGATATATTATTATTGATGCTGCTATAAATCAGACCTGCATTTTTGAACAAATTATTTCAATTCATACATGACTAAGCATTGTGAACATGTAGTTTTGGAGAAAAGAAACATGTTCTGTATTTGAAACAAAGAATTGTACATGCTTAAAGTGTTTCCTTAGGTTACTTATGTATAAATTGAAATGCATTTTAAGTCCTTTTAAGTTCTAACAAACTGTGACTATTTTCTGAATCAGTGATGATTGCAAAATCATATGACAGTCTAACTTTGGTTCTTAAGAACTAATTTTTTTCTATATAGTTATAGTATTACATTTGCATCAAAACATGATAGTAAAAAACTATCTCAGCAGTAAAGTTTGAGAAATAGTCTAAGCCAGCTCTACTGATACAAATTAATTAGCAGTTTGTATTCATGGTATGGCAATGGCCCTACTTGGATTTTTTTTTTTTTTTTTTTTTTGTGGTGGGGGCGGGGGGTGGGTGGCAGGGAATGATTAAATTGGAGGCAGAGGATTTTCTAGGGAATTTATAGTAGAAGGGTGCTGTCTAGAGCTTAAACCCTATCTCAAAGCTCTCTATAAATAAAGTTTATCATTCTAAAAGTTATTTGGTAGAGCAGTGCATAAGAGAGGGCAGTGTGCTGTTCAAACTGGATCATTTTAAAAAATGCTTGTGTGAATTGGTGGCATGGACTCATCTGAAGTATTGCTTCTTGGTTTGCAAGTAGGGAATGAAGTAGTGGTTAGCACTACCAAGAGGCAATTTGTCTTTCCCGAACTAGTGCAGCAGTAGTTATCTTTCATATGTAGGGGGGTTATTTCATATTTAGAGGTTTATCTCACCATACTTGGGGCTTCTCTTGGTTACAGCTGGGTGTGAAAAAAGGTAACTGAGACTCGAGTTGAAGAGAGGAAGATGTAAGAAAGAAGCAGCAGGCTGGAATTAGATTGAATTTTATTAAGATCCTAGAGATTCTTGTAGATAGGAAAATTTCTGAGTATTGTCAGTTTCTTCCCAACTGCATTTGGGTTTATTTGTGTTTGTATAGGATCTTGAGCTTTTGGAGGTTGAGGTCTGGGTCATGTTCTTCCTGCACCTATCATTTTAAGTGCTTCAATACATTCAGTCCTGTCTTGGTAGGAGAGGCAGTGAACCATAACCAATTAAAAATGAACTGGAGTGAAGAAAAGGTATTGCTGAAATGATAGTGTTTATCCAAGTTTGACATCTCACCATTTCAGGAATATATTATGTAAGCAGTTATTGCCTGTAATTGATAATGGTTGTAATTACTTAATGACAACAGCTAATGTTTATCAAGCACTTTCTTTGTATCCAGCACTGTTAATTGCTTTGCATGCCTCATCTCATTTAATCTTCACATTAACCCTATGTGGGGTGCTAGTCCTTCTTCCCTCACCCTTCAGATCTGTTTTTGGTTACAGTTCCTCTGTGGCTGTCACTGCTCCTTGGTGGGAGCGGGGTACGGGGTGTGGGCTTGCTTGTGATAGTATGATACACAATATTAGATCTCCACTGAAATGGGACAATATAATATACAATAATTCTTCCTGTGCATACAGTCTGGAGGTCAGTTTGGAAAACTTTTCTTCAATTTCACAAAAAATGCATGTTGAAACCAATTATAAAATACAAACGAGTAAATGGAGAAAATTTTCTGTAATCTATCAAGTACAAAGAACCAACATCAGTCATCAGTTTTCTAGGTTTCTGTGCCCTCCCCAACTCTCTTCCTTTCCCCTCTCTTCCCTCCCCCCCCAACTCCCCATTCAAAAAAAAAGATATTGCTACATTGCCTTTGAAGAAAACTTATCATTTGACATTTCAACAATATTTTGTGAGGGTGCCTGCTTTTTCTCATTGGCTATTACTCTTCTTTTAAGTCCTCACCAATCTGGTGAGAAAAGTTGTCACATTGTTTTCATTGATTTTTTAAAAATTGCTACTGTTTCTTAACCATGGCTTCATATCACTGTTAGAGTAATACAGTTAGGTGTAACAAGTACCTCAAGTTCAGAGAGAGGAAGAGTGCTCTAGGTGGTAAATTCCTGGGCCACTCTAGGTAGTATGCTACATATGTACCAAAGTCAAAATGTGTGTCAGCAAGGAAAGAATTCTGGAAACCACTATTCTTTGAGTATGGCAAGGAGTTGTGGTAGGAAGAACATACCAAAACTGCTTTGTGAGTTACCTAAGTCAGTGAGTGAGAATCATGGCCTTGCCTAGGACTCCAAGAGGTAATAGTTGAAAAGTGGAAATGGTGATTGAGGGTGGCTCTGGACTCTTGTCATCTGCCTTCTGGCTGTGCGACTTTGGTAAGTATGATTGACCACTTTGTGTCTAAGCTTCACTGTTCATAGATAGAGTAGGGATAATGATAGCATTTTGGTCATTGAGTTGTTGCAGAGGTTTACTGAGTTGGTGGAAAGCTCTTAGCACATTGCTTGACACATTAAAAAAAAATTAGTAAGGTTGAATACTATTATAGATTTGCTCATTTGTATTACTTTTGTATTGTTCAATCATGTCTTTTTTCAGTTTTTCCATTGGTATTTGGATTTTCCTTTGTGACTCGATGAACACTTAATTAAAGATTAAGAGTTGCATTTTTCTAAATTTTCATTTGCATTTGAATTTTCTATATTGAATTTTCTTTCTTTTTAAAGAAAATTTTTTTAATGTTCATTTACTTTTGAGATAGAGACAGAGCACCAGCTGGGGAGGGGCAGAGAGAGAGGGAGACACAGAATCCAAAACAGGCTCCAGACTCTGAGCTGTCAGCACAGAGCCCCACGTGGGACTCAAACCCATGAACCACAAGATCATAACCTGAGCTAAAGTTGGATGCCCAAAACACTGAGCCACCCAGGCACCCCTCTTTTTTTATTTTTAAGAGAGAGGGCACAAGTGAGCATAGGGCAGAGAGAGAATCCCAGGAGGGGCAGAAAGAGAGAAGCAGGGCTCATCCAAAGCAGGGCTTGAGCTCGCCAGAAGCAGGACTCAGACTCATGAACTGTGAGATCATGACCTGAGTCAAAGCCACATGCTTAATGACTGAGCCACCTAGGCACCCTATATTTTAATATTTATTATTATTATTTTAAAATTTCTTGATCAAATCTGTCACTCTTTTCCTTTATGCTTTCCTTTATAGTTGTCATGTGTAAGAAGCCCTATGCATAAAGTGTATTCACCAATATTTTTTCTCTCTGATTCTATTTTTAAATGAAAATCTGTAAGTCATCAATCTTTTGTTATCAGGTAGGGAATCTATTTTTCTCAAATGGTTAGTTGCCTTCATACCACTTAATGAGTTATACAGAATATTTTCTTTTCATGCAAATTCTATTATATATTTGGATGAGTTACTTGATTTTCTATTTTTTTTCCTAACTGATACTTTTATTTTGTCCATTTTATTATTAGCTGGCTTGACAGTTTATTACCTCCCCCTAAATTACTGTTATTCGAAAAGCATTTTCTGGTCTATCTTGTTTTCATTCTCTACAAACCGTAAAATCATTTTGAAAAAAATTTAAAATTTCTATTTGCTTTTTGATTAGGATTGTGTTAAAATGTTAGAAAAATTTGGAACTTGACATCATTTTTAATGTTTTCTATTTTCCTTTCACACACACACATATTAAGTTGAACTGTATGGAATTGCCATTTTTGTGGGCCCCAAATGATTTAATAACAGTGTAGTTATTCAGTAATATTAACATATATGTTTGCATGTATTATTGCATTGGCTAGAGCTTTAGAACACTATTAAATAAGAGTGGTGAAAAAGTGGGCCTACTTATGTTTTTTTGGTCTTCATTAGGGAAATACCTTCAGTGTTTCATTGTGAAGTATGATTGTAGCAGTTGGTTGGAATTAGATGTTCTTGATAATAGAAAATTTCTTATATTTTTAAGAGTTTTAGTCTTAAGAGTTATTAGGGATAGATGTTATACTTTATCAGTTCAAATTTTATGTGTTTTTTTTTTGTTTTTTTTTTGTTTTTTTACTTTAAGCTATTGATTTTGGCTGTTTGAATTACAGAAGCAATTATTTTAACTCATTGCACTCAACTCTCTTGGTCAATTAACCCATGTTTCTCTTCCCTCTGGAAACCTGTTCATGGATGCCCATTGAGCTTAGACTGCTAACTCCCACAGACATTCACATTTGTTCCCTCTAGTTGATGTATAATTTTTTTTTTTTTTTAATTTGAGAGAGAGAAAGAGTGCATGCCTGGGGGAAAGGGGCAGACAGAGAGAGAGAGAGAAAGTCCCCAGCAGGCTCCATGCTGCTGGTGCAGAGCCCGACTTGGGGCTGGATCTCATGACTGTGAGATCATGACCATCTGAGGTGAAATCAAGACTTTGATGCCCAACCGACAGAGCCACCCAGGCGCCCCAATGTGTGTATTTTTATTCATTGTTTCTTTCTTTATTTATTTGTCTCTCTCTCTATCTCTCTCTCTCTTTCTTACTACCAAACCCTTTAAAAGCTTTTAAAATATTTCAGAAATTACAATGCCTGAAATATTTCAGAAGCTATCAATATTAATAATAGCACCAACAAAATGTGGTTTTAAGAATAACAAGAAATGTGCAGAATCTGAGGAAAACTTTAAAACATTCTTGAAGGCAGAGAAGTAGATTTGACCAGTGGAAAGACATTCCTTGCCCTTGGGTAGGAGAACTCAACATCATAAAGATGTCAGTTCTCCCTAAGCTAACATTAATTTAACACAGATGCAATTAAAAATACCAACACAACTTTTTATAGAGTTAGAAAAGTTGATGTTAAAGTTCATATGGAAAAATAAACATGTAGGAATGCTGGGGAAATGCTGAAAAAGAAAAGTTATGAGGTGTGATTAGCACAGGCAGTTATTAAACATATACTGTAAAGCCATTATATACTTGGAAAAAGTAAGGTATTGATATATAAATAGATAAGTGGAATAGAATAGAAATTTCTTATATAAATGGAAATAAGTGGATGTGAAGTCCATGTGGTTTATGCTATATACCTGCTTTCCTTCAGGGAGTCTAGAATGTGCTAGGTGGAGAGTGTTTATATGATCAGCCCCCAATTAAAACCTTGAACCCTGTATTAATTTCCTATTGCTTTTATAGCAAATTACCACAACTTTAGTGGCTTAAAACAATGCAAACTTATTCACTTATAGTTCTGAAGGTCAGAATTCTAAAATCAAGATATTGGCAGGTCTGTGTTCTTTCTAGATGCTTTGGTGGAGAATGTGTTCTCACCTTTGTGGGCTTCTAGAGGTCACTTGCATTCCTTGGCTCATATTACTCCACTGTCCTGCTTCATTCATTCCAGCTTCCTTCTTTCATCGTCATATCGCCTTCTGACCCTCTGATCTGCCTCCCTCTTGTAAAGACCGATGTGATTACATTGGACTCATTTGGGTAATCCAAGATGACCCCCTTGTCTCAAATCCTTAGTTTAATCACATCCACAAAATGCCTTTTGCCGTATAAAGTAACATTCACAGATTTTGGGGATGAGGATGTGGACGTCTTGAGAAGCTGTTATTTAACCTGCCACAGACATTGAGTCTGTGCTTGAGTTGCCCTGGTGGATAAGACACCAAAAGCACAAACAACAAAAGAAAAAGTAGATAAATTGGACATCATCAAATGAAAAAGTTTTGTGTTTCAAAGGACAACGTCAAAGAAGTGAAAAAACCCACAGAATGGGGGAAAATTTTTGTAAATCACATACATGAGACATGTATCTAGAACATAAAAAGAACTCGTAACAACTCAATAGAAAAAGACAGCCCAATTAAAAGATGGACAAAGGATCTGAGAAAGCATTTCTCCAAACAATAAGCTCATGAAAAGATGCTCGGTATCATTAGCCATCATGGAAATACAAATCAAAACCGAAATGAGATACTACTTCACACCTACTAATATGCTTGTAGTAAAAATGACAGATGATAACAAGTGTTGGGGAAGATGTGGAGAAATTAAAATGTCATATGTTGCTATTGAAAATATAAGATGGTACAATTTCTTTGGAAAATAGGCTGGCAGTTCCTCAAAATGCTAAGTAAAGAGTTATGTTCCAGCAATTCTGGGTATATTCCCAAAAGAGATGAAAACATATGTGCACACACAAACTTGGACAGAAATGTCCATGGAAATATTTTTCTTAATAACCCAAAAGTGGAAATAACTCAAATGTCTGTCTCATCAACTGATGAATGGATAAATAAAATGGAATATTATTCAGCCATAAAAGAATAAAGTACTGATGCAGGCTATAAATACAAATGAACCTTGAAAACATACTAAGCGAACAAAGTCAGTCACAAAAGACCATGCACAACCACAAAAAAAAAAAAAAATGTCCAGAATAGACAAATCCTTACAGACAGAAAGTAGATTAGTAGAGATAGAAAGCTTAGGGCTAGGATGGAGGAATAGAGTGACTGCTAAAAGGTGTGGGGTTTCTTTTTTGGGGTGATGAAAATGTTCAGGAATTAGTGGTGATGATTGAACAACTCTGTGAATATACTAAAAAGCATGCATTGTGTATTTTAAATGGGAAATTGCATAATATGTGAATTATATCTCAATAAAGCTGTTATTTAAAACATTTATTTAAAAATTGACAAACATCTAAGAAAAAATACATAAGGTACCATTTCTCACTTATCTGATTGGCAGAAGTTTAAAAGCTCCTTAACCCCTCTGGTGAGCCTGTGGAAAAGTACGACTTTACTGGTGGAAATGCAAAAAAGGTACAGCCTTAATGGAAAGAAATTTGGCATGTTATCCAACATAACTACGTATGTGTTTAGTATTTTGACCTAGCAATCCCAGTCCTAGGAACCTACTCTGAAGATATCCTTCTGATATACAAATGCATATGCACAAAGTTATTCATAACATGATTTCTAATTGAAAAATACTGGAAACTGCCTAAATGTCCATATGAGGTTGAATAAATTATATTATATTCCCATGTGGATTATTATTAATACTTATAAAACAGAATGAAGAAGGTCTCTAGAGTCTGATATTCAGGGATTACCTGAATACACTGCAAAATGAAAGCAGAAGAGAAGTAAAGAGAAGGGAAGGGAGGGAGAGAAGGAGAGAAGGACGGAGGGGATATGTCTGTGTTGTGTATATATGGAGTATGCATGCTACCTTAACAAATTTTTTTTTTTTTTTACTGAATTGTGTGTGTGTGTGTGTGTGTGTGTGTGTGTGGTGTGTCATTCTATGAATACATGTATAGATTTCTGTAACTACCACCACAGTCAGGATGCAGAACAGTTGCATTACCCTCAAAACTCCCTCATGTTTTGCCATTATAGTCACACCCTGTGTCCACACTTCTAAACCCTGGCAAATGATGTGTTTTCCATCACTATAGTTTTCTCTTTCTGAGAATGTCATGTAAATGAAATCATACAGTATGTATAGTTTTGAGACTATGATGTTGAGATTGGTTTCTGTGACTTACCACAGTGCCTTTGAAATTCATACAACTTCTCATGTATATCAATAGTTTGTTCCTTTTAATTGCTGGGTAGTATTCCAGTGTATGAATATACCATGATTTGCTTATCCATCATATTTTGATAAAACTGTGGGGTGTTGGCAGTTTTTGGCTATTACAAATAAAGCTTCTCTTGGGTAAATACTTAGTAGTGGAATGTCTGGATCATATGATAGCTGTATGTTTAAGAACCTCCTTTGTTTTCCAAAGTAGTTATTCCCTAGTGAATAATGATATTGAGCATCTTTTCATGTGCTTATTTATCATCCAAATATCTTTTTTGGTGAAGAAGCTCTTCAGATCTTTTGCCCATGTCTATATTGCATTATTTTTTTTTAATTTTTATTTTTGAGGGAGAGAGAGAGAGAGAGAGAGAGACAGAGCGAGAGCAGGGGAGGGGCGGGGAGCGGGGGGAAGACACAGAATCTGAAGCAGGCTCCAGGCTCTGAGCTGTCAGCACAGGGCCCCATGTAGGGTTCGAACTCACGAACTGTGAGATCATGGCCTGAGCTGAAGTCGGACGCCTAAGTCGGTGCCCCTGTTTTGTTTTTGTTTTTGTTTTTGTTTTTGTTTAAGTTTATTTTCAGAGAGAGAGCATTCATAAGTGGGGGAGGAGCAGAGAGAGAGGGAGAGAGAAAATCCAAAGCAGGCTCTGCACTGTCAGTGAGGAGCCCAGTGTGGGGCTCGAACTTAGGAACTGTGAGATTATTCGACTTGAGCCAAAATCAAGTCAGATGCTTAACCTACTGAGCCACCCAAATGCCCCATTATTGGTTTTCTAATTGAGATTTGAGCATTCCTTATATATCCTGGCTGTAAGTCCTCTGGAGGTATATGTTTGCAAAGATTTCCTCCAAGTCTGTGGCTTGTATTTTCATTCTCTTAAGAGGTGTCTTTTGAAGAGAAGTTTTTAATCGATTAAGTTCCAGTTTATCAAGTTGTTCTTTAATAGATTATGTTTTTGGTATTATATCTAAATCTTTGCCTAACTCAAGGTATCAAAAATTTTCTCCTGTGTTCTCTTCTAGAGGTTTTATAGTTTTAGGTACTCCATTTAGATCTGTGGTCCATTTTGAGTTAGTTTTTACATGTGGGACAAAGTATGGATCCAAGTTCACTTTTTTGTATATGGATATCCAGTTCTAGTGCCATTTTTTGAAAAGGCTGTTCTTTTCTTACTGCATAGTCAGTGCAGTTGTTGAAAATCAGTTGCCTATGCATGTATTGGTTTATATCTGGTCTCTTGTTCCAATAATTTGTTTGTCTATCTAGGTGCCAGAACCACACTGTCTTCACTACTGTAGCTTTATAATAATTACTGAAACAGATAGTGTTAGTCCTCCAACTTTGTTCTTCTTTTTCAGAGTTGTCTTTGCCTATTGTAGGTCCTTCACATTTCCTTAAGAATGTGAGTCTTGGGGTGCCTGGGTGGCGCAGTCGGTTAAGCGTCCGACTTCAGCCAGGTCACGATCTCGCGGTCCGGGAGTTCGAGCCCCGCGTCAGGCTCTGGGCTGATGGCTCAGAGCCTGGAGCCTGCTTCCGATTCTGTGTCTCCCTCTCTCTCTGCCCCTCCCCCGTTCATGCTCTGTCTCTCTGTCCCCAAAATAAATAAACATTGGAAAAAAAAAAAAAAAAAGAATGTGAGTCTTATTATCACTTTATGTAACAAAGACTGCTGGGATATTGATTGGGATTGTGTTAAGTGTATGATCAATTGGAGGAGAATGGACATATTAATATTTAGTCTTCTGAACAAGGGAAATTTTATGTGTTTAGGTCTTTAAGTTTTCTTAGTAATATTTTATAGTTTTCAGTGTAACAGTCTTTTTAGATCTTTTATCAGATTTATCTCCATTGTTTTATATTTTTAATATTATTCTAAATGGTATTTTTTTAATTCGGTTGTTATTGTTTTTGCTAATATATAGAAATGAATTGAATATTTGTCTGTTGATCTTATCTTCTGTAATCTTCCTAAACTGACCTTTAGTTCTATAGCTTTTCTATAGATTCCATTATATTTTCTCTATAGATCATTATGTTTGCAAATAAAGACAATGTTACCTCCCCTTTTCCAGTCTGGACACATTTTATTTTTGTTGCCTGATTGTACTGGCTGAAACCTCTAGGACAGTGTTTAACAGAGATAGTAAGAGTGAACATCCCTATCTTGTACCTCATCTTAGGGGGAAAACATTCAGTCTTTCACCATTAAGTGTGGTTTTAGCTGCACCTTTTTCAGATACCCTTACTCAGGTTGAGGAAGTTCTCTTTTGTATCTGGTTTGATGAGGGTTTTTAACAGGAATAGGTGTTGAATTTTTCAAATGGTTTTTCTGTGGCCCTTGAGGGTCCTTTTTTAGGCTGTTAATATGGTGAATTACCAGCTTTGAGTTTCTTACTTGATCATGATGTATTATCCTTGTAATGTATTATTGGATTTGGGGGGTGGGGTGTCTAATATTTCGTTTAGAATTTTTATGTTTATGGTCATGAGAGATAGTGTTATGTTTTCTTACAAAGCCTCTGCTTTTGGTAATGCTGGCCTCATGGAATTCGTTGAGAGGTATTTTTTCGTTTTTAATTTTTTTCAAGAGTCTATATAGAGTTGGTGTATTTTTCGTGTAATGTGTGATAAGAATTAAGAATTGAAACCATCTGGGCTTGGAATTTCTTTGTGGGGAGATTTTAAACTACAATCTCAATTTTTAAGATTAGGACTATTCAAGTTATCTCTTTCTGACTGAGCTTTGGTAATTAAAGTCTTCTCAAGACTGCATCCATTTTGTGTAAGGTGTCACATTTATCAACAAGGTTGTTCATAATGTTCTAGTATTTTTTAAATATTTGTAGAATCTGAAGTGGTGACACCTCTCTCATTCCTGATATAATTTGTGTCTTCTCTCTTTTTTCTTGATCATTCTGTTCAGAAGTTTGTCAATTTTAGTATTTTGCTCAGAACCAGCTTTTGGTGTTTCTTTCTTTTGTTTCTTTATATTGATTTCCACTAAGATTTTTTTTTGTAATTTTTTATTAAAAATTTTTTTAAAATATAATTTATTGTCAAGTTAGCCAACATACATCAAGTGTATTTGTCATCTCACACATTGTCGTTTTCATCTCTAGAAGTATAATTTCAGTCTTTTTTATATGTTTTATTTCTCTCCTTTTAGAACATGTGGAACACATTTATAAAGCCTCTTTTGTTAAGTAATTCTAACTTTTGTGCCAAGTCTAGATTGGTTTCAATTGATTATTCTCCTTTTGGTTCATGTTTCATTTTGGTTTTTGTTTGTTGTTTGAGAGAGTTCTTGCCTGTGCATGTGGTAGGCAAGGAGGGACAGAGGGAGAGAATCTCAAGCAGGCTCCATGCCCCCCTGAAGCCTGACATGGGCTCTATCTCATGACTGTGAGATCATGACCTGAGCCAAAATCGAGAGTCAGTTGCTTAACCGACTGAGCCACCCAGGTGCCCTGGTTCATGTTTTCTTATCTCTTTGCTCACTAACCTGTAATTGAATGCCAGATGTTGTGAATTTTATTTTGTTGTTGGCTGGTATATTTTTGAATTCCTAGAACTATTCTTGAGCTTTGTTCTAAGATGCAATTAAGTTACTTGGGAACAGCTTGATCTTTTTTGGGTCTTGCTTTTCAGATTTGTTAGGTGGGTTTGGAGCAGTGCTTAGTCTAGGACTGAAAATTCCCCACAGCTGAGGCAAGACTTTAATGAGTACTCTAGTCCATATCTCATGAATTATAGGTTTTTCCAGTTTGACTGGTGGGAACAGGCACCATAAGTGGCTCTGTGTGAGCACCAGGTGCTGGTCCTTCTAATCCTTTTGGATGTCTTTTCCCCAGCCTTAGGTAGTTACTTCACATACATGTGCTTATCAGGATTTTGCTGGTATTCAGTGGACACCCTCTGTGATTCTCCAGTGTTCTCTGTGTAGGGCTGTTATTTCTGGTACTCTGTCCTATGAACTGTCAACTACCTTGGTTTCCTTAGACTCTCAACTCTGTCTCAACAACCCAGACAGTCCACCAGGCTCTATCAGTTTCCCCTGCCTGCACTGTGGTCTAACTCTCTCCTGGTAGTAAGTTGGGGCAGTCATAGGGTTCACCTTGTTTGTTTCCCATATCTTCGGGATTGTTGTCCTTCATTAACTGATACGTAGGGTCTGAAAACTGTCATTTCATGCATTTTGTCTGACTGCTTGGTTGTTTCTGGTGGGAGGGTATTTATGGCCCTTGCTGTGCCATCATGCCCAGAAGCAGAAGTCTAGATCTCTGTATCAGTTATTATTCTTCAGTATAGCCGACATTGTTATTTTCAGGTGTTGTTCCTGAACCTCTTGCTACAGAAAACAGTTTGGTAATTAATATCAGGGTGTGTATTAGTTTCCAGTTACTGCTTTAATAAGTAACCACAAGCTTAGTGGCTTAAAACAACACTTATTACCTTATAGTTCTAGATATCAGAAGTCTGAAATGGATCCCATGGGCTAAAATCAAGGTGTTGGTAGGGTTGTGTCCTTTTTGGAAGCTCTAGGGGAGAATCTGTTTGACTCTTTAAGCTTCCAGAGGCCTTGTGGCCCTTTCTTCTGTTTTCAAAGCCAGCAATATCTGGCCAAGTTCTTTCTTTTTTTAATTTTAATTTTATTTTATCTTAATTCCAGTGTAGCTAACATATAGTGTTATATTCGTTTCAGGTGGCCAAGTCTTTCTTATGCTGCCATGTCTCTCGTCCTCCCCTTTCTGCTTCCTTCTTGTTATCTAGATAATCCAGAATAATCTTGTTATTTTAAAGTCAGCTGATTGTGGGCACCTGGGTGGCTCACTCAGTTAAGTGTCTGACTCTTGATATTGGCTCAGGTCATGATCTCACAGGTTTGTGAGATCGAGCCCCACGTGGGGCTCTGTGCTGACAGTGCAGTGCCTGCTTGGCATTCTCTCTCTGCCCTTCCCCTGCTCATTCACTGTCTCTGTCTCTCTTTCTCTCTCTCTCAAAATAAAAATAAATAAATATTTTAAAAAGTCAGCTGATTGCAATCTTAATTCTATCTGCAACTTTTTGCCTTGTGACCTAACATATTCACAGGGTCCTGAGATTAGGATGTGAACATCTAGGGGGTGGGAGGATGTTATTCTACCTGCCGCTGATAGATGGCTTTCAGCATCCTTTTCCTTTGCTTTAGACATTTTTCTTTTTTGTTCCAGTGAAGAAAAATGATACATTAAAGGATTTTCTTCTTAACCTGTGCATGTTAAAAAATATTATTAGAAGAGTAGCTGGGTGGCTCAGTTGGTTAAGCATCCAACTCTTAGTTTCAGCTCAGGTCATGATCTCACAGTTCATGGGATTGAGCTCTGCATTGGGCTCTGCAATGACCCCATGGATCTTGCTTGGGATCTCTCTCTCCCTCTCATTCTCTGCCCCTCCCCAGCTCATGCTGTCTCTCTCTCTCTCTCTCAAAATAAATAAACATTAAAAAAGTAAAAAATAAAATAAAAAATACTATTAAAAACAATGAAACTGTAAATCTGCCTTTTTAAAAAATGTTTATTTGAGAGAGAGAGAGAGAGACAGACAGACAGATAGAATGAGCCGGGGAGGGTCAGAGAGAGAGAGGGAGAGAGAGAATCCCAAGCAGGCTCCTGCTGTTGTTGCAGAGCCCATCGCAGGGCTCAGTCTCCTAAACCATGAGATCATGACCTGAGCTGAAATCAAGAGTTGATCCCTCAACCAACCAAGCCACCCAAGCGCCCCTTAGATCTTAATTTTTATAGATTATTTCACAAGGTAGTGATTTGAGAATTTTTGAGCCCGTTATATCTGGCAGTCTATAGAAACTTCCCGGGGCGCCTGGGTGGCGCAGTCGGTTAAGCGTCCGACTTCAGCCAGGTCACGATCTCGCGGTCCGGGAGTTCGAGCCCCGCGTCAGGCTCTGGGCTGATGGCTCGGAGCCTGGAGCCTGTTTCCGATTCTGTGTCTCCCTCTCTCTCTGCCCCTCCCCCTTTCATGCTCTGTCTCTCTCTGTCCCAAAAATAAATAAACGTTGAAAAAAAAAAAATTTAAATAAAAAAAAAAAAAAAAAAGAAACTTCCCAAGCTTTGAAGTTGATTTATTGCCACAAATGTAATTTTAGACCGATGTTAATCTTCTTTGTATTTTAATATTTTTTTCTCTTAAAATCATGTATTACCCCTCTCTCCCTTCCATCACAGTTAACTTCTTGTGCTTTGTGGTAGTTTATCACGTGGAGCAGCTGGGAAGTCCTTGTGTGTGTTCTTTTCCTATTAGGTCTTTAGCAGTGTCACCTCCCACATGTCAACCGTTTCAGTATTCTTTGACAAACGTCAGTGTTGCAGACCCATGATCTTCTCCCTGACCTTTACCCGTAGTTCTATGGGAAGGGTTATGTGTACTTAATATTGACTGAGTAATTTATGTTCAGCAGCTCTGAGTGATTAAATTTCACTTTCCCTTCCACAGCTGTCTTTGTGTTGTGGCTCCCATATTCCTCATATGTCTATATACTTGTTGATGAAATTCTAAAGTAGTTTAATACAATGTTTCTTTATACGATTTAAGCCAGAAGTCAAGGCTCAAAACAATTAATAGTGCAGAATGGTAAAGCAGATTTTAATCATTCTTTATTACCACCACCCCTTCCCCCCACCCTGCATTAAAAACAAACCAGGCTTTTATATGACCAAGCACAGTTGAAGGTCAGTAGGACCAGTTTTTACACCACACAGTTGAGCCAGGGACATTTGTCAATGAAGCCTTTAGCTGCTGCTTTCTTCTATTTTGCTGCCACTGGCACACCCCTGGGTGGATGTGATTTCCGTGTGCTCAGCATGGCAGACCAGTAAGAAGTTGGCCGAAGAGCTCAGCACTTTGTCCTTGTTGCAGGAAAAGACTTGGGGTTGTTATCGTCTTCTGGCCACAATTCTGGGACCTGGACCCCAATTGGCTGAGCACCACTTCTCCCATCTGGCTGGCTTCTGACTGAGGTCTGGTACCTGGTAAATAGACAAGTTCAAGGCTTTGTGGATGGATGACTTCACTTCACATACTAGTTTATCATTTACTAGCTGTGTGTGTCCAAGGGACAAGTTATTTACTTGTGGACTTTTCTCAGCTATAAAATGGGCATACACATTCTTAACAGAGTTGTTAGGCACTTTACATAGGTACTCAAATGTTAGTTCTTGATATCTTTAGAGAATACTTCCTTCTATGCTGTTTCCTTTGGCCTGTGACTCTGTTTACATCTTCCTGCCCCTTTTACCTCAGGAACGGAACTGTGCCTGGAGCTTCTTTTGTCTCTTGCTCCCTCCCAAGCAGTTCCTTGGGGGCAAGGTAATCCTAAGGACATACCTCAAAGAGGTAGCCATTTCTTTAAGGTTGTTGTGTTTTTATTTTAATCATATAGGCAAATTTTGCATTCCATTCCATGCTGATTTCAATTGGCAAGCAATTTTTCCTAAGCAGATTCTCCTGGAAGATGTCTCATATTTCCTACTTCTAGTTCACAGCAGCACATTCCTGAGAATTTTGCTTTTTTCTTTTCTTTTCTTTCTTTTTTTAAGAGAGAGAGCATGAGTGGGGGAGAGGAGCAGAGCGAGAGAATCTTAGACAGGCTCCATGGTCAGTGTGGGGCCTGATGACATGGGGCTCAGTCCCATGACCCTGGGATCATAACCTGAGCTGAAATTGGTTGGATGCTCAACCGACTGAGCCACCCAGGCACCGGCCCCTGGAAACATTTATTTACTGGCTATAGCATCACTATTAAAGCAATTCTTAGTCAACAGTGAGAATGGAATGGAATGTTGCCAGGGTCTTGGTTTGTGGAGGCTGACTGCTAACCTGGGGTCCCTACACAACTCAGCATCAGGACATGCTGTTGTGAAAGGCAATGAGTAAAATTTAGAGAAATAAACGATTTTGTATTACTATGGTGAACCAGCTAGTCCAGTGTCGTACTTTGTAAGTGAAAGCCCATGGTGGATACCAGCTACTTGTGGGAGAAGGTGTTTGGCTTTGGCTTTCAGCTTAGTGGTTCTGTACCTCTAGATTCTTCCCGCATCAGATTTTTTTAAATTGGATCAGGTTGTATACAGTGATATGCTGATAATCTTTGCCAGATGGGTGTGTAGGTAGGTTTCTGAGCCATTGCAGAATTAGTGCTCCAAGACCTTGGGATAGCAGCCTGGGTAGAGGAGCATCAGCACAGAAAGATACATTTGAAGATAACAGAGCAGGCCTAAAAGTATCATTAGTTAGATTCTGAAAAGGTAAAGTTTTCAAAAACATGAGATAGGCATTAGTGTCTGCAGAGTTAGGGGAGGAAAGAGGTAATTCTAGCAGAGAGAACTTTGGAAGGAGGTGTTGGGGATAGGGTGAAAGACCTAAGCAAGGGAGCTTGGCCTGGGGCCTGGAAGAAACTGGTGATAAAAAAAAAAAATGGTCTCTAGCCTCCCCCACTACCACCCACCCCCAGGGTATCTTTAGGGGGCTTAAGATATGCATCACTGTACAGGATGATTTCTCTTCAGAGCCTTTGTACTCTGATAATAAAAGTCTTGAAAATAAAAGTCTTATACATTCTCAGTAGTCATAACATATCAACAAATTGTGCTTTAGTGAGTTAGGTCAGCTATGTAACCTAACTTGCCATATCCTTCTTGTTCTGATGGGAAGGCTGTGTCTTAGAAAACTGGCTTGGGGGGAGCTTGGGTGGCTTAGTCGGTTAAGCGTCCGACTCTTGATTTTGGCTCAGGTCATGATCTCACAGTTTGTGAGATCGAGCCCCTCATTGGGCTCTGTGCTGGCAGCAAGGAGCCTGCTTGGGATTCTGTCTCCCTTTCTCTCTGCCCCTCCCTCACTCATGCTCTCTCTCAAAAATAAGTAAAGCAGATGATCTCCTAAAACAAACATAATTGACTTGGGTAGTGAGTTGGGGAAGGGATCCCTCTTATGAGGGCAGCTGAGAAGCTTGCTGTGGTCAGGTCTCTGTCTTCACCACACAGACAAGTAGAAGCTGCTAGGAGTCACTCTTGCTTTGCACAGTCTTCCCTGCAGGCATATGCCAACACTGCTTGGCATACTGTCTGACGATTTATGTTTTCGTCTGAGCATCTTCCTTCTGAGGGTAGAACTGGTTGGTTCTTAGAAACCTCATTATGGAGAGATAAGAGCACCTACTGTTATCTGCATGGTGCATGGCACACAGCAAGTGCTCAGAAAATCTTGACTCATTTGAAAATTGAATTACACACTGGGTGAGTTCATGACCATCCCTGTGTTTACCTCAGAACTTTATGTTCGTTTCTCAAAATGTGAATACTTAAAACACAACATTGATTATTATTTTTTTAAAGTATTTTTTAATGTTTATTTTTTATTTTTGAGAGAGAGTAGGGGAGGGGCAGAGAGAGACAGAGACAGAATTGCAAGCAGGCTCCACACTCTTAGCGCAGAGCCTGATGCGGAGCTTGCACGCACAGACCGTGAGATCATGATCTGAACCGAAACCAAGAGTTGAACACTTAACTGACTGAGCCACCCAGGCACCCCTTATTATTATTATTTTTATAAACGCAGACCCTGTGAGCCTTTATCTGGTAGTCATACCTCACCAGACGAGGTCACCAGACTAGGCTGAATACTGATAAATTAATTCTTTAATTTTTATTTATTTAGTGCTCTATCCTACCCTAGGTCTAGAAAGCTAAAGACACACTTCTGGCCCCACACGAGCCTCCAGCACAGTAGGATGAGCAGGCCTGCAGACATCTGAATTATGGGTTACAAGTGGTTGCCCAGGATAAGCCAGTTGCTTTGGGCAGGAATAAGTGTACTAGGGTTGTTGCGGGAGGCAGTAGACCTTCATTGGGAACCATGAGAAAAGACATTTGGTGTGATCCAGTGTGCACATTTCTTATCAGGATCATTTATTCCTTAGAAACCAAAGGTTTAGCTTTGAATAAAGCTTTTGGGGTCCATAAGTAAGCAAACACATTGTGAACTGACCTTGCTCGGACTAGGTAACCTATTTTTGGGTCTTAGGCTCGACACTGTAGCTTTGTCATGATGTGTGTATGCCTCAAAGAGGGAGTTTGGGGTTTCCTTTTTCCTCTTCCCTTCCCCCCACCTTAAAAAAACGCTAAAAATTGGGTAAGATATCTCAACAGGATGTTTTATGTGGGAAGACAGCATGGTTTGATAAAAAAAAAAAAAAAAAAAGCATTGAGTCCCTAGTATTTAACTAGCCCTGTGACCTTGGACAAGTTACTTAGTCTTTTTCCTCTTAGATTAAATTGAAAATATTTTATGCAGTGTTGAGGAGTCTAAACTTTTGGTTTGAGGGTGCTTAGTAAATCTACCAACACCATCTCTCCTTCAATATCAACCCTCTTGAAAAATTCCCCATTGTAAGCTTCAGAATAGTGAGTGTATAATTTTTAATTATAGATAATTTGTTAATTATCTATTAAAATTCCTTATTTCTATGTGATCTTCATATTTTGATTTTTTATTCCCTTCTCCTTTCTGCCAGTTGGTCTGTACCCAGGGAATTTAAATAAATGGAACCATCTCAAGCCTTACATTCTGTAGTCACGTGTGAATAAATTTACACACTGTGCTGTTATACTTCCTGTTATCTATTACTTTGCTTCTCTCATGCACCCAGTATTTACTGAGTACACTGCGGAGCTCTGGGAGTATGTTTATGAGTAAGACTTAGAAACTTCTAAGAATTTCTGTTAGAGAGGCAGGCATAAACAAATTACAATGTAGGGTTGAAGATATGTATCAAGGTTGTGTGCCCACAGGAAGGACTTAGGTTGATTGTATAAATAAAGTTATGTTGGTCAGTTTATATAATGGAGAGAACAATACTAGTAATGATGTTAGGTCTGGATCCACATAACCCAGTTTTACAGTGAGTCAAAACACTGCTTCATAGTTCCATTTGACTCACCCCTGCCACCCATCCATGTGCCTTTTTTGTTTGTTTCAAGTGGTGAGTAGGTGTGTCTGCATTTAGACCTATGAACACTCCTGGAAAAAGTTTGGTCAGAGCAAGCTCCTGTCTTCCTGATAAGTGATCAGTCTTGCGTGGAGCCTTGGCTTCCTATCTCCCTGTAGAGATTAAACATATAGGTAGCTTGGAATACCACTTCCATGGTGACCTGGAGGTGGTTATCCAGCTGGCATGCCACAGCTTTCTGATATGTTTTGATAAGGATATTAGGAGTACCTACCTTCTAGATGACCAAATGAGATCATCTGTAGGGCTTGGCATGTAGTAAGTGCTAGATTAGTGCTAGCTCTTGTTGTCCTTACATATTCATATTGTGTTTCAATCTGGACTGCTTGTGTAATACCTAGCCAGATTGCAATTTGTTTTCAGTTGGACCACGCTGACTCCTTGGACTGAAGGTATTCCATGTATTCAGCTCAACAAACATTTATTGAAGGCCAGGTAGTATGTCAGACATTGGATCACTGAGGCCTCAGAGACAAGTAAGAGGTGATTCCTGTCCTCAAGTAGTTGATACTTTTTTTTTTTTTTGGTATTGTACTCTGCTTTCCCAGAGTACTTTTAAGATCAGGACATTTAAGTAGTTATATTTGAAAAGTGGAAGAAAGAAGAAAATTTAAAAAGGGTTCTCTTAAAGTAAAATATCAGGTAGTTAAGTGAATTGCCTCTCCCAGACCTTATTAACCGCCCCAGAAAGACTTCATCAGAGTTGAATGCCAGATACTGTGCAAGTTTAACATCTGCTGAATTATGTTGCAGTGAGCAACCACTCTACTTTGCCAGGTTTACATGTTTGGTGTATGCATTGTGTCAGCTTTAGTAATCAGACAGATTGACGTTAGATATCTATGATAGAAATGTATTTTATGGCCAGGAAAAATATAGCTAGCCCTGTCAAGTTAATGATGGCAATTTAAATTTTAAAAATTTGTTAGTGTCACATGTGAAGTTTTCTTTAAGTTCTAATTTTGCTTCTGATTAATTTTTTTCTCTAGGTTCTGCTTATTCTTTTACTGGATTATCCTTACATTACTGTTTTTTGTCTACTCACTTAAATTTTTAGATGTAGTTGAAAGAGCCGCACTACGAAACTTGTCTAATGCCATCTATTTCTGCCTTTATGTGAATTTCAGAATTGTATTTAGATCATTTCTCCATGGCAGACTAGAGAAAACTAGAAGCTAGTTTTTGAAGTTTGCCTGTCTAGGGGTAAGCCAGCTTACAAATCAAAATTCACTGGAGAATCTTCATATTTCCAGAAGCAGTAATTTTCATTACACTAGGGAATTTTTAAACAATCAATGCTGTTTGGGAAATCAGATGAGTTGATGCCCAGTCACAGGACTTGTCACACCGTCCACATTCATCATTCCTGGTTTCTAGTTGGTGCATGTGAGTAGCCCATAAATAGTCTTGATAGTAGGTACTTAGTAAGTAAGTGGTGGCTATTATATGCCAGGTACTCTACAATAGTGCCTGTTATAACAGGAAATGCATGCATATTTTAGAGGAGACTGGGGCTTAAAGATTATGTGTGTCAGTGTTTTCCCAAATTTTCCTGAGTGTGGTTAATAGCATGTTTTTAATAATCTTAATCATTTGATAATGTTTCCCTATTTTAGAGATTAATATCTTCTGAGGATTTGTTGGGATTAAATAAGAATAGTGCATGCAAATTGTCTAGTTCAGTGCTCAGTGTGTGGCATTTAGCAGATGTAGTTTTTTTATATGTTTTTCTGTCAAAGTAAAGGTATAGTATAAGGATATAACAATCTGGTTATAGTAGGGTTGACTTAGTCAAGGACGTTATTTTTTAACTGTGTATTAAACAAGCTCCATTCATAGCTACATCTGATTTTTGCTTTCCTCAGCAAGAATTATTTGAGTATTTTAAGGAAATTATAGAAAATATTGACTTCTTCCCTAACTATATTCCCCAAACTATAATTGCAGTAGGATTGAATTTACTCTAAACGGGAGGTGTGCGACTTGCATACCAGTTTAAGTAATAGAAAGTGACATGAGCAAAATTGCAAGGAAATAGAGGTCAAGGATCAGCCTTGAATGAACCCAGTAGAATGCCATAACAATTCTCCCAATTTCCTAAATTTTGGAGAAGTATTTGGAACTTTTAGAGGTGGTCTCCTTTATTTCTTTTTCCTGGGGACATAGGAGTTCTGATTGAGAAAGAAAAAGAGACCTTTGCCTGAGCTGTGTTACAGTAATGGGTGTGTAGGGATTGCTACTGTCCTATTGGCAGAACATTCCAGAATGTGAAAGCTTGGTTTGCCAGTTTTCTGGGAGGCAGGTTGCAGTGTCGTAAAACATTAATGTACCTATGCCACTTTATGTAAGCCTGTGGGTCAGAAAACTGGATTGAGGAAAATGTTTCTATTTGAAAAGATAACACTTTCAAATATTAGATCATCCCGTATCCAATCTTAAAAATTTTTAACTTCTAACAGAAATTTACCACAATACATTTGCATAGAAGTATGCAATACATGATGTAGTATAAAAATTTTTTTTTGGTCTTTAAAGTGAAAATCAAATTGTTTTAGCAATCTTAAAATTTTTTAAGCTACTTCCTGAGACCTTAAAAAAAATTAAGCAACATGCCTCTTTTCCTTTCCCCTTACTGTATAGGTGATAATAAAAGACAAAACTAGGTGACAGTTGTATGCCTGAGGGGTATTTACAGCATGTATGGCTGGAATAATATGTACCTACAACAGTGAATAAACTTTATTGAACTTGTGCCAGCTTTCTTTTTTTCATGTTTTAACCAGCGTTACTGAAGTGTAATTTGTGTACAGTAAACTTCACCAGTTTAAAGTGTATACTTTGATTAGTTTCACAAACATGCCCAGTTATGAAACCACCACTGGAGTAATACGTGACACTTGCACCATCTCAAAAAGTTCCCTTGTGCCTCTTTGCAGTCAATGCCTTCCTCTCATACTGGCCCCAGGCAACCACTGATCTGTTTTCTGTCACCATAGTTTTGCCTTTTATAGAATTTAATATAAAGGGAATCATACTGCAGTTTCACTTTGCATAATGACTTTGACTTGTTTCACTTTGCGTAATGATTTTGGTATTCATTCATGTTGCACGTATAGTAGTAGTTTGTTTCTTTTTATTGCTGAGTAGTGATCCATTATAAGGATATACTACAATTTATTCACCAACTAATGGACATTTTGGTGGTTTCATGTTTTGGTCTATTACCATTAAAGTTTTTATGAACATCCAAATAAAAGCGTTATTCATTTTTTTAAACAAATATTTTCATCTCTTGTAAGTAAATAGCTTAGGAGTAGGATTGAGTGTTTGGTAAGATCATATTTACCTTTATAAGAAATGACCAAACCGTCACCAGTAGCACATTAGGGTTCCAGTTGTTCTTGCTGTATGTCCTTGCCCACTTGGTGTTGTCAGTCATTTAGTGCATGTGTGGTGGTATTTCATTATGGTTTTAATTAGCTTTTGCCTCATAGCTAATGATATGAGAATCTTTTCATGTGGTTCTAGACTATTTATAGATCTTTTGTAATGTTTCTAGTTAAATCTTTTCCTCTTTTTTATTGACTTGTCTTATTAGCTTTTATAAATTCTTTAATATTCTGCATATGATTCTTTTATCAGATATATAGGTAATATTTTATTAATTTTATTATGTATTATATTTTTATCATTTATTTAATATCATATTTATTATCATACTTCACATAATTTTTTCCAAATGTATTGTTTGCCTTTTCATTTTTTAAGTATGTTTTGAGAGCAAATATTCTAAATTAAGTGAAGTCTAATTTTTTCAATTTTTTCATTTAAAGTTCTGTGCTTTTTGAGACCTGTAACAATTTTTACCTACCACAGACTCACAAAGATTTACTACTCTGTGTGTTTTTCCAGAGTATTATAATTTTAGTTGTTCTGTTTAGGGTCTCTAATCTATTCAGACCTAATGTTTGTGTATGTTATGAGGTAAGAGTAAATATTCATTACTTGCATATAGGTATTTAGCTGTTCCTTTTTCCTGCTTAATTGGGGGAAATTAATTAATTTTTCTCAGTCTTTCTGAAAATCATGTATATGTCTGGGCTTTCTTAAATCTATTCCATTGATTTAGTCATTTTGTCAGTACCACATGGTCTTGATTACTGAGATGTTTTAATTAGTCTTTAAAAGAGGTAGTAGAAGTTCTCCAAGTTTGTTATTTTAAAAAATTGGTTTAGCTATTTTAGTTTATTTGCATTTCTATATAAATTTCAGACTTAAGTTGTCAATTTCCTAAAAAAGAAAAAAAAAGGCTGCTGGAATTTTGAATATTTGAGTCAGTTTGGAGAGAATTAATATAATGTTGAATCTTCAGTCTTTGAACACAGTGCATCTTTATTTATTTAGGCCTTTAATTTCATTAAGTGGTATTTTATAGTTTTCAGTGTAAAAGTATTGCACATATTTTGTTAAATTTATGTTTTTGAATGCTATTATAAATGGAATTATTTTTATTTTTCATTTGTTAGAGATGTAATTCATTTGTGTATATTGACTCTGTATCCTGCAGCCTTAATTAATTTACTTGTTAATTCTAATGCCTTTCTTTGGGTAGAGTCATATATGGATTCATCTACTTTGGGTGGATTCACACATGATCATGTCTGTGAATAAGAACAATTTTACAGCTTCTTTTCCAATCTGTATGCCTTTTGCTTCTTTTCCTTGCCTCAGTGCAATGGCTAAGACTTCCAGAACAATGTTGAATAAGGAATGGACATCCTTGCCTTGTTCTTAATTTAGGGGGAAGATGTTCATTCAGTCTTTCACCATTTTATATGATAATGGTTGTAGGTTTTTCATAGATGCTCATAATCAGGTTGAAGTAGTTCCTTTCTGTTCTTAGTTCATGGATAGTTTTCATTACAAATGGGCAAATTTGTCAAATGTCTTTTCCTTATCTGTTGAGATGGTTAGACATTTTTTTTTAAGTATGTTATACTAATAGCTAATACTATTAAATACTAATGTGATAGCATTTTTTAAAAAATGTTTAACCAACACTGCATTCTTGGTATTATCCTCATTTGGTCATTATGTTACTCATTTTTTATATATTGCCGGTCTCAGTGTGGTAAAAAAACATTGTTAAGCATTTTTGTATCCGTGTTAATGGGGGATATTGGTTTTAGTTTTTTAAAATATTTTTGTCAGGGCGCCTGGCTGGCTCAGTCAAGTAAACATCTAACTCTTGGTTTCAGCTCCAGTCATGATCTTAAGGTTCATGGGAATCATTCCCACATCACTCTCCTCGCTTACAACATGGAGCCCACTTGGGATTCTGTCTCTCCTTCTTTCTCTCTGCCCTTCCCCTGCTCGAGTCTTTGCACACACATGTCTCTCTCTCTCTCTCTCCTGTTTCTCTCTCTCTCTCAAAAATAAATAAATATAATAAAACCTTTTTGTCAGTTTCTTGTGACAGAATAATGTTGGCCTCATAAAATTAATTAGGAAGTATTTTCTCCTCTAATGTTGAAATATTTATTAGAATTGGTCTTTTTTCTTTTTTTCTTTCTTTTTTAAAGCTGTTTCAGGAAATCATCTAGAACTCACACAGGAAAACTATAAGGTGCTCCTGGAACATTTTTTTGTGTGTGTGTGCCAGCAAGCAAAAATGTGCTCAAGGACTAATGGGAACATATCAATAAGTCTGGCTTGCAGGGACTCCACTTGACCAAATTTGGAACATTTTGAGCATCAAAAAAGAATAATAACAGTAGTCAGTTATATTGGGAGAAAAATACACGAGTCCATAGTGATCCTCAAAAATGAAAAGGGTGGAAGGCAATGAAAATGACATTACCAAAAAATGTCATGTAGCAAACATATAAGGAATGATTGAATTAGAAAATCACTGTTTTACAACCACAAGGGTAATAATTGATTCAGTCAAGAACCACCAGTGGATACCAAAATCATTGGTGAAAAGTTGTTGATTAGATGCTTAGTAGCTCAATGCTCTCCCCTATATACTACTTGTTATTTCAAAGGGAAAATGTCATCTTTCTCATAGAAAGATCTGGTGGATACTGTATTAACAAAGTAATCCAATTTAGCATCACCAGTAATGTCAGACAAAGCAACATATCTGCCTTAGGATGGGATGCACAATGTCTGCTATATAATGTTTAATCTGTATCTAATCATGTGGCAGTAGTAAAGTAAATCAAGATTGTGGGATATTCTGTAAAATACTAGGTCTGGATTCTTCAAAAATATGTCACCAAAGACAAAAAAAAAAATATATTTGAGGAGACTGTTCTTTGTTTTTTAATGTTTTAATTGAGAGTGTGTGTGTGTGTGTGTGTGTGTGTGTGTGTGTGTACACATGTGGGTTGGGGAGGGGCAAAGAGAAAGAGAGAGAGAGAATCCCAAGCAGGCTCCGCACCCAGTGTGGAGCTGGATGCAGGGCTCAATCCCACAACCGAGAGATCATGACCTGAGCTGAAATCAAATGCCAGATACTCAACTGACTGAGCCACCCAGGTGCCCCTTTGAGGAGACTGTTCTGATTGAAAGTAGGCTAAAGAAACATTACAACTATTTGTAATACATGATCTTTGATTGGATTCTGAACTGCAAAAAATATCAGACACTTAGGTGGACAATTGCAGTAAACTTAAATATGTACTGCATGATCAACATGAAACTAGTCGTTCTGCTCTGCCAGTCAGAAACCTGTCTCAAGACTTACTGGTGGCTTCCAGTTGACCAGATCTGGTGGCTCATTTTAGTCTTTGCTTCCCCTTCCCTCCATCTTCTCTGTATGATAGCTTTTGACATTGTCAAACCTTCCTCTCTTGGCCCCCATGACACATGCTGTGCTTTTCTGTTCTTCTTTCTCAGACACCTCTACTGTCAGTAGCTCCGTTGCTGCCTGAGGGAAGTTCTGCCCTGTATTAATCTATAGACTTTTGTATATACTTACCCTATACCTGAACTGTATAGACTGTGTATAGACTGTCTGCACCATTTCTTTCTTGGTGACTTTTTAAAGCTTAGGAGCTTCAGTTTTCATCTTTGTTTCAGGAGTGTCTCTAGTTCTGACCTCTTTCCCCAAGTTCAAATACTATCCTGGGACTGCCTGCATCAGCATTTTCACTTGCATATTCCATTGTTATCTCAAATCCTGTATGTCTGAGGTTGAGTTAAGCCTTTTTCTTTCTTCATACTCCCTTCAAATCTGGTCATCCACCTAGCTTCAGTTGAAAAGGCCTTTAAATCACTAATCTCTAAAGCTTGTGTGTGTATCACATAAAATGCAAAGTCCCAGGCTCAATCCCAAAGAACATGATTCAGTAGGTTAGAAGTAGACTCAGAATGTCCATTTTACTGAATACTAAGGTGATTTGATCCAGGGATCCAAGGACAACCCCATCCCTCCCCCCTCCCCACCCTGCCCTGCTCTGAGAACTGCTATTTTGATGATCAATTTAAGGGTTATTGTACTATGGTTCACCATGGAATTCCTCTATCTTCAAGAAGCCAATCTTGTTGAGAGAACCTCCCCCCACCCCCCAATTATGGAAAATTGTTGAGAGGCAGCCTGAGTTTGAATTTTGTAGAAAAAACAGACCTGAGCTCTCATCCTGACCCTGTCCTTTACCTGCTGTGTGGTTTTGGGCAAGTTACTAGAAAAATGGGAAAAATAGCATGTAACTTCCAGGGCTTTAGCATGGGGTGTGACTCAGCCTCTGTTTCCCTAGCCAGCTTTTTCTCTAATTCCTCCAATACTTCCTAAATTTCAGACTTACTAAATGACTGTTATTTTCTGAGAGTACCATAATTTCTCATACCTCTAATTCTTTTGGCCTGTTGTGCTGACTTTCACTTGTCTGGCATTCACATGTAACCACTACATGGAGGCATGTGAAGACTTGTGGCTAAATTGGGGGGTGTTAGTGTACCAGGAGCCCCCAGTATTTGATTTACTTGTTTGTACCAATCCATCTCAGTCTGTGAGCTCCTTGAAGATGGCCAGTGTCTAGCTGTATCCCCTAGCCTGTGTGTAGTAGCTTCCCGATGAAAGTTTTTCTTGTTTCCTTTTTAAAAATAAATTACCAGAGGGCCGCCTGGGTGGCTCAGTCGGTTAAGCGTCTGACTTTGGCTCAGGTCACGATCCTACGGTTTGTGAGTTCGAGCCCCGCGTCGGGCTCTGTGCTGACAGCTCAGAGCCTGGAGCCTGTTTCGGATCCTGTGTCTCCCTCTCTCTGACCCTCCCCAGTTCATGCTCTGTCTCTCCCTGTCTCAAAAATAAATAAACATTAAAAATAAATTACCGGCTAACCTACTGTAGCATTAGCTAATTGTATCTTGGAGGCCTAATTTTGAAATTTTCTTCCTAACCTTGTTTGTCAGCATACATGGCAGCCATACCAACAGATGGGAAACTTTCCAGCACATTTTCAAAACAGGAAATATATGTCCTTTTCAAATAGAAGTTTTAGTACTTGAACACATTTTTTCCCCTAATGTCCGAAGAGGTAACTGGTTTCTTTTTTTAAATTTAGGTTTGTAATTGACTCACCCCCACGGTGAAAACATACAGTAACCTGGGCCCTCCCTGTCCTGTGAGTTAGCTGGTACCTTCTGTTTATAGCCAGTGGTTAGTGCCAAAAATGGTATCCCTAGAACTTCGAAGCAAACCAAGACAGACTAGAGGGAAGTTAAGATTCGTGTCTCATTACTAGAGGGGAAAAAAATATATAATGAGACTTTTATGTTCATATAATCATATGATAACATGAAAATAAATAATTTTTAAAGTAATAAAATTCATAATATTGCTACAATTTATATTTAAGTAAAACATTAAGTACTTAATGATAGTAGGATTTTTGTTTATTTTTTGTTGGTTTGGAACCTACAAAATTGGTGTCTTTGATTTTTTTTCTCTTTGTAAAAAGTGTCACATTTGTTTGAACATCTAATTTCATTTTTCAATTAATGTCCAACAATTTCTTTCAGCTTAAAATTTACGTCAGAGGTGGGGAATAAGCTATTAAAGAAGCTACCACTAAAGGGGCACCTGGGTGACTCAGTTATGTGTTCGGCTCTTGGTTTCTACTCTGGTCATCATGTTGTTGGTTTGTGAGATTGAGCCCCATGTCAGGCCCTGTGCTGACAGCATGGAGCTTGCTTGGGATTCTCTCCCCTGACCCTATGCCCCCCCCCAAATAAATAAATAAACTTAAAAAAGAAACTAAAGACTGAGTGAACAAAAATATTAAATCATGCATTTATAAAAATCACGTTTAATAGTAAAAAAAAAAATCTAGTTTCCACTGCTTACTGAAGAAAAGAAATATTCTTTAACTCTTTATTTCTAATTATAACACGTTCTCAATTTGGCATTTCTGTTTTCCCCCCAATTACTGTTGTGCCCAAGAAAATCTTTTCTAACTTTAAGTCTTTTATTCTTTTACCAGTTTTCGAGTATGATCTTGAGAGTTCCTTGAAAGAAACTGGAATTTAATTTGCACCCAAAACTATTTGATCAGAGTATAGGAGATGTGAGTTAAAGCAAGGAATGGAATTAAAAAAAAAAAAATGTTATTTGTATAATCAACAAATTATCCAAGGAGACATTGTAACTATTTTGTAACTTTCACATTTCAGCCCAGCAAAGCAAAATAAATTTGTTCTAAGGCACTAAATTGCTGTAAATTGCTTTAGCACCATTTGTTGAGAAAAGGCTATCCTTCCTGTGAATTACTTCTGCACCTTTGTCAAAATCGGTTAGGGCTCTGTGTGTGGGTTTGTTTCTGGGTTCTGTATAGAATCCCATTCATTGATCCGTGTGTATATCCCTCCTCCAGTTGCACTCTGCCTTGACTGCTTTTAACTTTATAATAAGCCTTAATATTGGGTAGAGTAATTCCTTCTACTTTATTCTTATTTCGCAAGACTATTTTAGCTACTTTAAGGAGTGTGCCTTTCTATGTATATTTTAGAATATACTTGTCTATGTCTATAAAATACCTTGCTGAGATATCGATAGGAATTGCACAAAATCGGTATACTAATTTGGGGAAAATTGACATTTATACTACAGTGAGAACTATAGTCCCTCAATATAGTGTATGTTAATTTCCTTAGGTCTTTTTTCTTAATCCACACTTTATAATTTTTAGCATATAGATCCTGTATATATTTTGTTAAGTGTACACCTTTTATTTTTCTGGATTGACTGTAAATGGTGTTTTGTTTTTAATTTGGTATCCATATATTCATTGTTAGTATACAGAAATGTTACTAATTTTGGGGTAATCTTGTATCTTGCTACCTTACTGAATGTGCACTTATTCTAGGAGTTTTGGTGTTTTTTACAGATTCCTTTGGGTTTTCTACATAAACCATCATGCCATCTGCAAATAGGGAAAGTTTTTGCTTCCTTCTTGCTCTGTATGCATTTTATTTATTTTTCTAATTGCAATGGCTAGAATTTCTAATACTGTGGTGAATAAGAATTACGAAAACAATAGCCACACTTCTTCCCTAGTTTTAGGGGGAAATCATTCATTCCCTATTAATTACGATGTTAGCAGATGTTCTTTATATATGGAGGAAGTCCCATTTTATTCTTTGTTGAGAATTTGTATCACAAATGGATGTTGGATTTTGTCAAAAGCTTTTTTTTTTTTTTTGGCATCAGCTGTTTTGATCATGCAATTTACTTATTTAGCTGTCAATGGTGGATTCCACTGACTGATTCTTAAATATTTGGGTCCATCTTGCATATACTGAATAAGGCCTAATCAGTCATGGTGTATATATCGTTCCTTTTACACGTTACTAGATTCAGTTTGCTAGTTCTTTTTATTGAGGATTTTTGTATCTAAGGTAATGAGGGGTATTGGCCAGTAGTTTAAAAAAAAATTTTTTGTCATGTTTTTGTCTGGTTTTGATATCAGGTTAATACTAGCTTCATAAAGTGAGTTGGGAAATAACTACCATCTTCTATTTTCTGGAATAGATTATGTAAAATTAGTACTATTTCTCCTTTAAATGTTTGGTAAAGATTTTCAGTAAAGTCATTTGTGCCTAAGAATTTCTTTTTTGGGGGTTCTTTCTATTGATAAATTAAGTGTTTTTAATGGCTATAGGTGTATGCTGGCCATCTGTTTCATCTTGGTTGAACTTGGTATTTTGTTGTTGTCAGAATTGGTCAATTTTTTTTAAGTTGTCAAATTTATGAGGGTGAAGCTGTTCATAGTATTCTCTTATTAGTCTTTTAATGGTTGTAGCAGTTATAGTGCTATCCCCTGCTCCATTCCTGGCATTGGTAATTTCTTTCTTTTTAGTGTGTTAGTTTTGTTAGAGACTTGCCAATTTTGTTGATTTGTTTCAAAGAACCAGCTTTTGGTGTTATTTTTGTTATTTTCCTGTTTTTAGTTTCATTGATTTCTGCTCTTATTTGTATTATTTTCTTCCTGCTACTTGCTTTGGGTTTATTTTGCTCTATTTTTTTTTTAAGAATCCTTTTTTAAAGGATTCCATCTTGTTTTATCTATATTGTTTTTGAGTGTATTGCTTTTGTATTTATTTCTTAGTAATTGCTCTGCACATTTGTAGCATTTGTAACTCATCACAGTCTACTGATAGCAATGTTTTACTACTTTGTAGTATTAAAACCTTGCTTTCATTAAGATTCCATTGCCCTCCTCACTATCTATCTATCTATTTATTTATTATTTTTAATACTTATTGGTTTATTTTGAGAGCGAGAGAGCAGGGAAGAGGGAGGGGGAGAGAGAGAGAGAGAGAGAGAGAGAGAGAGAGAGAGAATTCCAAGCAGGCTCTGTACTGTTAGCACAGAGTCCTACGTTAGGCTCAAAACCTCGAACCCATGAACCATGAGATTATGACCTGAGCCAAAACCAAGTCAGACGCTTAACCAATTGAGCCAGGGACCCAGGCATCACACCCTCCTCCCTTTATAAAATATAATTTCTGAAACATTTACTCTCCATACGTTGAACACAACAGATGTCCTTACAATTTTGTCTCAACCATCAAGTATGATTTAAGAAACTCATGAGGAAGGATAGTCTATTATATTTATCCCTATTTTTATTTGTATTTTATTTATTTATTTTTGAGAGAGTATGTGCACAAGCAGGGAAGGAGCAGAGGGAGACCGTGAGAATCTTAAGCAGGCTCCTTGCCCGACATGGAGCCTGTCACAATGCTCATTACCATGAGATCATGACCTGAGCCAAAGTCAAGAGTCAGACACTTAACCAGCCGAGCCACCCAGGCACCCCTATTTATCCCTATTTTTAAAATATCTTTCTTGGGGTGTCTGGGCAGCTCAGTCAATTAAGCTATTGACTTCAGCTCAGGTCATGATCTCAGGGTCCATGAGTTCGAGCCCTGTGTCAGGCTGTATACTGAAGGTTCAGAGCCTGAAGCCCACTTCAGATTCTGTGTCCCTCCTCTCTCTGCCCCTCCTCCACTTGCACTCTGTCTTGCTCTGTCTCTCAAAAATAAATAAATGTGAAAAAAATTTTTTTAAATAAAAATAAATCTCTTTCTGTATTCTTGTTTCCAAGTCTTATTTTATCATTTTCTTTTTTGGGGGGGGGGGGGAGCTTCGCTCAGCTTTCTTTAGGGGTAGGCATGGTAGTGACAAAGTTTTTAGTTTCCTTTCATCTGGTAATATTTGAATTTTTCTTCCTTTCCTGAAGGATGGTTTGCTGGATGCAGAATTCACAATTGACAGTTCTTGTATTTCAGCACTTAAAAAATGTGCTACTTCCTTCAAGCCTCATGATTTCAAATGAGAAATCCACTGCCATTGGAATTGCTGTTCTGCTGTAGGTAATGTGTCATTTCTCTTAGGTTGCTTTTAAGACGTTTTGTCTAATTTTTGGCAGTTTACTTGTGATATGTCTTGGCATAAACTTCTTTGGGTTTATCCTGTCTGGGATTTGTTTTGTAGGTTTACATCTTTCACTAAATTTGAGGAATTTTTGATCTTAATAGAATTTTATTTTCTGTTGTTTAACCTTCATTTCTGTAATTAACATTTTTTATAACTTTTTTTTTTAACTGAGGTTTGTAGTTTTCATTTTTCTCAAGGGAATTTGTAACTACTTATTGAAACAATATTAGGCAGCTTTAAAATCTTTTGTCAGTTCAAGCATTGGATTTATCTTTGTTTTGGCTTCAGTTGATTGTCTTTTCTCATTTACCTTGTTTGGTCTTGTATAATAAATGAGTGATTTTCTATTGTATTTGGAAATGTTGTCTGTTAGAAGACTCTGGATCAATTTAAATCTTTTATTTTAGCAAGCATTTACTTTTTTTCGGTTTAGTGGGATGGCTTAGGTTTCCTTCTCCTGTTCCTCATTTCTCAGTACAACTAAATACCTTGGAAACAACTTGGCAGACAACCATTAAAAGATTCTGAAAGGTGGAAAGAAGTTAGACTGGCTAGGGACTTCAGGACTTGAAGGATGACACTATGGTAGATTCCCTGTGTTTTCTTTTTATTTCCCATATACTCCAGACTGGAGGGGTCTACAACTTGTTATTGCCAATAGACATAGACAAACAGAAAAACCTGTTGTTCCTGGCCAAAGGACCAGGAAGGGGGAGCCCAGCAGGGACCTAGCTGTGAGACATTTACCCAGCAGCATCAGTGGACCTGGTCTGCCCACAGCAATAGCACCAGCACATACAGGGCAGGAAGCTCATGAATGGGGTGATCAAAAGAACAGGCCACGGTAAATGCTGTCCACCCATGGGTCTGGCATTCCTCTACCCAGCAACCTAAGCATACCGTGTGGCTGAAGGAAGTGCCTTCCACCTCTTTGTTGGCCTCAGAAGGTATCCACTGGGAGCTCAGGCAGGGCTAGAAGAATGAAGCAGGGAAGTATAGCATTACAAAGACTTGTTACAAAACTAAATTGTCTTCAGAACTATAGACCACAAAAGTAGACTAGAACCTACATACCAAGTTTAAATGAGACCATGTTTTGCTAACCACTTTAGATTAATTTCACCTAATCAAAGGGAATTTTGCCATTTAAATATGTCGAGTGGTGTTTAATGTGAGTCTCCACCATCAGTTGAGTTGTTGGTTTATTTGGTTCCGTTATTATTGGTTAGTCATTTTAACTTTACAATAGGTGAATCTGGTAAATACTAAAACTACAGTGCCTGTTTCTCTAGGAAGTGAGTTCATCTTGGTTTGTTGGCTATGTCCAGGCTCACTGTACTTCCTTTACTGCAAATTTTGGGACATTAGTGTCTCATAAAATACTAAACTTAATTCCCCTCTTTGAATTTATTGCCTCAAATTTTAGTCCTCTTAGGTTACAGGTTTACAACTGAGCAGTTTTTAATTCCATTGTATAAAAGACTGGATTGCAGTCTTGAGCTAATAAATCAGGATGTAGATGCAGTAAATACTGGACTCTAGGAATCAACAGACTGATGTCCTAGTACTGGCTCTGAACTCATTCAACTTCTGTGTGATTTCTGAGCTACCCTTAAGGTTTAAAAAAAAAAAAAAAAAAGTCAAAAACACTATTTCTCCTAGGTTGCTGAGATTTACTGCTTCCCCAGTCTGTTACCACCTGAAGGAGAATATCCTGTAAAGGGGCCCTTCCCTGATGGTCTTTGCTGGAATGTGGAAGGGTACCAAGAGAAAAAGGAAAAAACTTAGGGGCATGAGACTCAGAGCATACTGGAGAGAAGACTGGGGCTACAAAACCACAGAGACATGTCTGGGATAAGTCACAGAGAGGAAAGGTAGGAATGTCTATGAAATATAGTACTGGTACTCTCAAACTTTTACCAGTTCTTTTTTATTGAAGCATAATTTATATGCAGTAAAGTATATACATCCTTAAGTACATGACTTTTAAAATTTTTACCTATGTATATACTTGTGTAATTGTCATCCAGATGAAAACGTAGAATATTAAAGCTTTGCCAGTATTTTTCACTGGGAAATCATTTTTCCCGTTCACTGCTTTAATGCCATAGTTAAAAATTGGTTTAATAGGCATTTATTTGTCTGTCTCATTTGTGCTGAAAATTCGATGTTCTACAAGATTCTGTTTAGCTTAATGAGATTAATATATGGCTATTTCTGAGAGGAAATATTTCAGTGTAATAGGCTAGTCGAGTATGCAAGTCCAAGGAATAAGACCAGGAGAACGGTTGTACTTAGGAAGAAAAGGCTTCATATAGTTAATGTGAGGTAGTGATTTGGAATCCTTCAAAAGCTACTGTATAAAAACAACCAAAGAAACAAACCATGTATAGAATACAGAAAGGAATGTTGGCTTTTTAAAACAAGGTTGCTGTGGTATAATTCACATACAGTAAACGATATACATTTAAAGTGTGTAGTTTGAGTTTTGACCCATGTACAACATGTGAAACAATCACCACACTGAAGATAATGAGCATATGCACCCTCCTAAAGTTTCTTTGTGACCTTTTGTAATGTCCTTCCCACCCCCTTAGCCCCAGGCGACTACTCTTTTTGCTTTCTGTTATAGTATATACTCTTATGCTATTTGCCTTTCACTCAGCATAATTGAGATTCAGCCATGATGTTTTTGTTTGTTTTTAGTGCCAAATAGGTTTCCATTGTGTGGCTACACTACAATTTGTTTATTCATTCACTCATTGATGGGAATTTGGGTCATTTCCCCTTTTGAGGTATTACAGATAAAGCTACATATAACATTCATGTACAAATCTTTGTATGCACATCTTTCATTTTCTTTTGGGTAAAAGAAACTAGGAATAAGGTGTCAGGGGTATATGCAACTTTAAGAAACTGCTAACTTGTTTTCCAAAGTATACCATTTTATAGTCCCATCATCAGTGTGTTAGAGTTCTAGTCCCTCTACATCCTTGCCAACATTTAGTATGGTAAGAATTTTTTTTTAGTCATTTCAGCAGGTATGTATTGGTGTTGCATTTCCTGAATGAAGACCTTGACCATATTTTAATATGCTTTGTTTTCATGGGCCATTTTACTGTCTTTGCTTACATGTTTGTTCAAATCTTTTATGCATTTTAAAAATTTGCATTGTTCATTTTCTTATTATTTAGTTGCAAGAGCTCTTTACATATTCTGGATATCAATCCTTTATCAAATGTTTTGCCAAGTATTTATTTCCAGTCTGTGTCTTTTATTTTTACTTCTGCAACAGCATCTTTTGAAGAGGAAAAGTTTTTAAGCATGTCATTTAAGTCCAATTTATCTTTTTATATTTATGTACATAGTTCATGATTTTTTGTATCCCACTTAAGAAGTCTTTGCCAAACCCAAGGTCACTGAAATTTTCTATGTTGCTGTATAGGAGTTTTGGAGTTTTAGCTCTTACATTAAGTTGTCATTCATTTCAGGTTGATTTTTGTAAGTGTGATTTTTGAGATACTGAGGTTCTTTTCCCCTTTCCCATATAACTATCCACTTGTACCAGTGTTGTTTAGAAAAATTGAATTGCCTTGATACCTTTGTCAAAATCCATTGACCATATATGTGGGGGCCTATTTCTGGAGTCTCTATTCTGTTCCATTTGTCTGCTGTCTTTGTGTCAGTGTTAGACTGAGTTGATTACTACAGCTTTAACCCTTAAAATCAGGCATTAAGTCCTCCGATGTTTATTTCCTTTTTCAAAATTGTTTTTACTGTTTTTGGGTCCTTTGTCTTATATATTTTAAAATCATTTTGTAAATTTCTACAAAAAGGTCTGCTGAGATTTTGATTAGGATTGCACTGAATATCTAGATCTATCTGGGGAGAAGTGATGTCTTAACAGTATTGAGTCACTTGATTCACAAGCATAGGATTATTTTTCCATTTATTTAGATGTTCCTTAATTTCTCCCACCATGCTTTGTCAAATATATCCCTTAGTATTTAATATATTTTGATGATATTGTAAGTGGTTTTTAATTTTAGTTTCTAATTGTTTCTTGCTAGTATTAGACATGTACTTGGCTTTTGTATGTTGCCATTGCATCCTGTCACTTTGCTAATCTTCTGGTAGATTTATAAGGATTTTCTACAGTGAAGAAGATATCTGTGTGTAAAGACAATTTTATTTTCTCTTTTCTACTCTACATGCCTTTATTTCTTTTTCTTCTTGGATTGCTGACTTTTCAGTATGTTGAACAGGAGTGGTGAAAGGGGACATCCCTTTTTTGTCTTTCATCATTTAGTATGATGTTAGCTGTGACTTTGGTACATGGCTTTCATTGGTGTAAGGAAGTTCCTTTTGTTCCTGTGTTGTCAAGATCTCTTTATTATGGAAGGATGATGAATTTTATCATATGCTTTTCTTGCATCTTTTGAAACGCCTGTTTGTTTTTTTAGTCTTATAGGTTGGGTTATGTTGTTGTTGTTGTTGTTATTGTTATTATTATTTTGAATGTTAAACCAATATTGCATTGCTCAGATAAACTGTACATAGTCATGATGTATTTATCCTTTTTATATACTAATGGATTGTATTTGGTGAAATTTCAGTAAGAACTTTTGCATATATGATACTAAAGGATATTGATTTGTAATTTTTCCTTAAGTTTCTGGTTTTGGTATCAGAGTAATACTGGCTTCATAAAATGAGTTAGGAAGTTTCTCCTTTTCTATATTCTGGAGAGTTGGTGTTAAATTGGCATTTTTTTCTTAAATATTTGGGAAAAGTCATCAATTAATCCATCTGGGCCTAGAGAGTTCTTTGTGAGATTTTTAACAGCAAAATAATTCATTTAATACATACAGGACTGTTCAAGTTAACTATTTTTTCCTGACTGATCTTCAGCATTTTGAATTTTTTTTTTAAATTTTTTTTTCAACGTTTTTATTTATTTTTGGGACAGAGAGAGACAGAGCATGAACGGGGGAGGGGCAGAGAGAGAGGGAGACACAGAATCGGAAACAGGCTCCAGGCTCCAAGCCATCAGCCCAGAGCCCGACGCGGGGCTCGAACTCATGGACCGCGAGATCGTGACCTGGCTGAAGTCGGACGCTCAACCGACTGCGCCACCCAGGCGCCCCAGCATTTTGAATTTTTGAAGGAATTTGCCTATCTCATAATTGAAATTGTTGACTAAATTGACAAAATTATTAATGACATTTCCATATTAGCCTTCTTATGTCTATTGAAGGTATAGTTGTGCCAGTCTCTCATTTCTTATGTTTCTAATGTGTGACTTCCCCTAACTGACTAGTCTAGCTAGAAGTTTATCAACCTTATTCATCTTTTCAAACAAAAAGCTTTTTTTTTTAAATTTTTTTTTCAACGTTTTTTTATTTATTTTTGGGACAGAGAGAGACAGAGCATGAACGGGGGAGGGGCAGAGAGAGAGGGAGACACAGAATCAGAAACAGGCTCCAGGCTCCGAGCCATCAGCCCAGAGCCTGACGCGGGGCTCGAACTCACGGACCGCGAGATCGTGACCTGGCTGAAGTCGGACGCTTAACCGACTGCGCCACCCAGGAGCCCCTCAAACAAAAAGCTTTTGATTTCTTTGATTTTTCTTTATTTTCTATTTCATTTATTTGTGTTCTTTATAGTCTATTTTATTCTTTTTTAGGTTTAATTTGCTCTTTATTTTCTAATTTCTTAGGTAAGATATGGATGATTACCCAGTAGTTAAAAATGTGATGTTATTTGTTGTGTATATATGGATGCAATGTAGATGCTATATGCATATGCTGTATATCTTATAATATATGATTGCATATTAGAAATACATACAAAATAAAATCGCTGCACAGTAGCTGAGTTGACTTATTGATTGATTGATTGATTGATTGATTTTGAGAAAGTGCATGCATTAGAGAGTGAATGGGTAGGGAGAGGGACAAAGAGAATCCCAAGCAGGCCCCATGTTGTTAGTGCAGAGCCAGACATGAGATTGTGACCTGAGCCAAAATCAAGAGTCAGACACTTAACCAACTGAGCCATCCAGCACCCCTGCATATTATTTTAACAGACAGTTTTAAGATGGCTATAATACCACTGTAGTCCCAGACACTTCAGCAATTTATTGTTCTTGCCACAGTTAATCTGTGCCAGCAGTAAACATACCTCTGTAACCAGTATTTCCTAGTTGGCATAATTAAATAAGGACATTTACCATAGCTTGACATATGGCTTTTTAAAAGAGTATGTTTAAACATTCAAAATTTTATAAGTCTTGCATAAGTGATTTTCTGTTTTGTAAACTACATATTTAGAATATTCTCAAACTTCCAGAAATTTTCTAAGAATAAAAATAGACTTAAAAAACCACTCACATACCCTTACCCAGATTCACCTGTTATTTGAATAACTGCCAAACTGTTTTTCAAAGTGGCTGCTCCATTTTTTTACAGCCACCAGCAACTTATGGGTTTCCAATTTCTCCACATCCTCACCAATACTTATTATTGTATACCTTTTTGGTATAGCTATCCTAGATGTGTGAAGTGGTACCTTATTTGGGTTTTTGACTTGTATTTCTCTGAGGCCTGATTTTGAGTATCTTTTTATGTATTTATTGGCTATTATCTTTTTTAAAGAAATGTTTATTCAGATTCTTGGTCCATTTTTAAAAAGTGGGATATTTGTCTTTTTTTATTGAGTTGTAAGTGTTCTCTATACATAGTCTATGTACCTATCCTTTAACAGATAGGTCATTTGCAAAAATCTCCCATTCTGTGAGTTGTCTTTTCACTTTCTTAATTGTGCCCTTTGAAGCACAAAGGTTTTAATTCTGTGATGAGGTCCACTGTATCTCTGTTTGTCCTTGCTTAGCTGTCTTAGATGAAAAACATTGTCTAAGCCAACGTTGGGAAGAATTCACCTGTGTTATCTTCTAAGGGTTTTAAAGCTCTTACACTGAGGTCTTTGATCCATTTGGAGTTAATTTTTACATATGGTATGAGGTAGAGTCCAGCTTCATTTTTCTGCATGCAGTTTGCCAGTTGTCCCAACATCATTTGTTGAAAAGGCTATCCTTTCCTTCTTTGAATTGTCTTGGCACTCCTGTCATAAATCAGTTGATCTTAAATGTTATTGATCTTTCTGGGCTCTTTGTTCTATTCCATTAATCTATACATTTATTTTTATTCCTGGTATTACACTGTCTTGATTAGTGTAGTTTTGCAATCAAGAAGTGTGAGACCTCCTGACACAAAAACAGACCCTCAGATCAATGGAACAGAGTAGAGAACCCAGAAATGGACCCACAAACATATGGCCAACTAATCTTTGACAAAACAGGAAAGAATATCTAATGGAATAAAAACAGTGTCTTTAGCAAGTGGTGCTGGAAAAACTGGACAGCGACATGCAGAAGAATGAATCTGGACCACTTTCTTACACCATACACAAAAATAAACTCAAAATGGATGAAAGACCTCAATGTAAGACAGGAAGCCATCAAAATCCTTGAGGAGAAAGCAGGCAAAAATCTCTTTGATCTTGGCCACAGCAACTTCTTACTCAACACATCTCCAGAGGCAAAGGAAACAAAAGCAAAAATGAACTCTTGGGACCTCATCAAAATAAAAGCTTCTGCATAGTGAAGGAAACAATCAGCAAAACTAAAAGGCACCCAACCTAATGGGAGAAGATATTTGCAAACGACATATCAGAAGAAGTGTGAGACTTCAACTATGTTCTTTTTCAATATGATTTTGACTACTATGGGTTCCTTGCATTTTCTTAAGAATTTCAGGATCAAATTGTCAATTTGGAAAAAAGCAAGCAATTTGGGTAGTATAGGAATCTCAACGTTACTAAGTATTGCAGACTATGAACACGAAATGCCTTTCCATTTATTTAGATCTTTAGTTTCTTTCATTGAAGCTTTTTAGTTTAAAGTATACTAGTCTTTCTTACCCTTGGTTGTGGTATATTATCCTCTTTATATGTTGCTGGATGTCATTTGCTTTTTTTTTATTGAGGACTCGATAATCCATATTTGTAAGAGATATATTTGTAGTTGCTTTTTTTTTGTGATAACTTTATCTGATTTGGTATCATAGTGTTAAGGCCTCTGTTTCCTCCCCTGTTATATTTTGGAGGAGTTTGTGAAATATTGGTGTTAATTCTTTAAATATTCGGTAAATTCATCAGTGAAGCCATCTGTCCGTAGGCTTTTCTTTGTGGGAAGATTTTTTGATTACTAACTCAACCACTTACTATAGGTCCATTCAGATTTTCTATTTAGTCTTGAGTTAATTTCAGTAGTTTGTGTCTTTCTAGATATTTGCCGATTTCATCTTGGCTGTCTACTTTGTCAGTGTGTAGTTGATCGTAGTTCTTCTCTTATAATCACTTTCCTGTAAGGTTGGTAGGTTCTTTTTATTTTTGTTAAGTCAGCAGTAATGTTTCCTGTTTCATTCATGAGTTTTTGGTTGGTCAGCCTAAGCTGAAGATTTGTCAATTTTGTTAATGTTTTCAAAGAACCAAATTTTGTTTCATTAAGTTCTCTGTTCTCAGTTTCAATTATTTTCACTCTAACTTATATTATTTCCATCTTTTTACCTGTGTTGGGTTTGGTTTGCTCTTCTTTTTCTAGAAGAAGGCCGATTAGGCTATTAATTTGAGATCTTTGTTTTATTTTAATATAGGCATATATAGCTATAAAGTTTCTTCTGAGCACTGTTTTCACTGCATTTCATCAGTTTTGGTATTTTGTGCCTTTGTTTTCATTTATTTCAAAATATTTTCTAATTTTTCTTCTGATGTCTTATTTGACACATTGGTTATTTAGGATTGTTTTTGTTTGCTTTTTTCCTCCAAGTTTTTATTTAAATTCTAGCTAGTTACATGCAGTGCAATATTAGTGTCAGGTATGGAATTTAGTGATTCATCATAAGTGCCTCCTTAATCTGCAGCACATATTTACCCCATCCTCCGTCTCCCACCTCCCTCCTTCAGTAACCAGCAGTTTGTTCTCTGTAGTTAAGAGTCTGATTCTTGGTCTACCTCTCTTTTTTCCCTGTGTTCATTTGTTTTGTTTCTTACATTCCATGGATGAGTGAAATCATATGGTATTTGTCTTTGACTTCTTTCACTTAATTAACACTCTCTGGCTCTATCCATGTTGTTGCAAATGGCAAGATTTCATTTGTTTATGGCTGAGTAATATTCCATTGTGTGTGTATATATACACACACAAACACACACATGTACATACCAACCACATCTTCATTATTCATACGATTGGTTTTTTGGTTTAAAAAAAATATATATATAGGTATTATATATATATATTAGAGAGTGAGAGTATGAGTGGAGGAGAAGGGCAGAGGGAGAAAGAGAGAGAATCTTAAGTAGACTCCATGCTCAGCACAGAGCCTGATACAGGTCTTGATCCTACAACCCTGGGATCATGACCTGAACTGAAATCAAGAGTTGGACACTCAACTGACTGAGCCACCCAGGTGCCCCCATAGGATTGTTTTTTGATTTCCACATACATTTTGAGTTTTTCAAATTACTCTGTTATTGATTTCTAATTTTATTCCAGTATGCTTCAATAAGACACTTTGTATGACTTTGATGCCTTTAAAGTTATAACTTGTTTTGCCTAATATATGGTCTGTTGTGGAGAAAGTTCCATGTGCACTTGAGAGTGTGTGTTCTGTTGTTGGATGGAGTGTTCTATTGATGTCTTTTAGGTCTAGTTGGCTTCTAGTGTTGTTCAGCTTTCCTCATTTCCATGTTGGTCTTTTGCCTAGGATTTCTACCCATTTTTGAAAGTGGATATTGAATTCTCCAAGGATTATTTTGAATTTATTTCTTCTTTCTTTTTAATCAGTTTTTGCTTCATGTATTGTAGAACTGTCTTGTTAGGTGCCTATACATTTATGTTTACTACGACTTCTTGATAGATTGATCCCTTTATCATTATGAAATGTCTCTTTTCTCTAGTAATAATTTTTGTCATTCTTGCCTTAAAAGTCTATAGTGTTTTTAGTGATTGCCATGGGGACTGACGTCATAATTTATAACATTCTGGTTCAGATTAATACTATGTATTCTTCAAATATTCTTCCTACCCTCTTTGTTCTCTCCTCTTCTGGGATGCCAGTTGTATGTATGTTGGTATTTTGATGGTGTCTCTTAGGTTACTGAGACTTTGTTCATTTTTCTTTTTCTTTTTCTTTTTTTTCTTTTTTTTTTTTAAATTTTTAAAGTAATCTCTACACCCAGTTGGGGCTCAAACTCACAACCTTGAGACAAGAGTTGCATGCTCTATTGACAGCCAGCTAGGCACCCGTCTTCATTCTCTTCATTCTTTCTGTTTCTCAGAGCAGATAATTTTAATTGACCTATTTTCAAGTTTGCTGAATTTTTTTCCTCCACTTGTTGAAATATGCAGTTGATTCCCTGTAATAGTTTTTAAATTTCAGTTATTGGACTTTTCATGCCCAGATTTCTATTTCCTTTTCCTGATTTCTTTTTAGTGGTATTTTCTTTTTTCTTTTTCTTTTTTATTGTTTATTTTTGAGAGAAAGCGACAGAGAGAGTGCGAGTGTGTGAAGGGCAGAGAGACAAGGAGACACAGAATCTGAAGCAGGCTCCAGGCTCTGAGCTGTCAGCACAGAGCCGGATGTGGGGCTTAAACCCACGAACTGTGAGATCATGACCTGAGCTGAAGTTGGACACTTCACTTCACTGAGCCACCCAGGTGCCCCGATTTATTGATATTGTCTTTTTGGTGAGACAACATTCTCATACTTCTCTTAGGCTTTTGTTTTGTTTTGCATATGGTTTCCTTTACTTCTAATTTATTTACAGTAAGTTATGTAACATTTTTGTATAGTAAGTCCTGTGTTTGGACTTTCTTGGGAACAGTATCTATTCGGTGCATTTTTGCCCTGTGTATGGGCCATATTTTGTCTTTTTGTTGTTGTTACATGCTTATAATATTTCATTAAAAACTAGGGAATTTGGGGGCTCCTGGGTGGCAGTCAGTTAAGCATCTGACTTCAGCTCAGGTCATGATCTCACGTGAACTCATGTGAGTTCGAGCCCCGTGTCAGGCTGTGTGCTGACAGCTCAGAGCCTGGAGCCTGCCCCAGATTCTGTCTCCCTCTCTCTCTGCCCCTCTCCCGCTCATGCTTTGTCTCTCTGTCTCTCAAAAATAAATAAACTTTTTAAAAAATATTTTTAAAAACTGGGTAATTTCAATTACTGTACTTTTATTTGGTTCTTCTTATAAATTCTATCTCTTTATTAATATTCTCTACTTTGTGAGACATCATTTTCATACTTTCCTTTAGTTCTTTAGCTATGGTTTCCTTTAATTCTTTGAACATTTTTAATACAGCTACCTTAAAGTGTGTGTTTAGTAATTCTAACACCTGACTTTTCTCAGCAACACTTTTTATTGAATACTCCTTTTCCTCAGGAGCATACACGTGCATGTCTTTCAACTTACTGTTGAAAATGGGACATTTAAAGTAATATGTAATTTGGCAACTAACGATCTAGATCTAGGAGGTTTTTAAATTTGTTTTTGAGTCTTTTGGATTTTTATGTAGATAATTATGTAACCTGCAGATAGGGACAGCGTTACTTCTTTTCCAATGTATATGTTTTTGTTTCTTTTTCTTTGTTGTAGTGATTGGAACTTCTAGTACTGTGTTAAGAATAGCAAAAGCTACATCCCTGACATGTTGCCAATCTCGCTCTTTAACTATTAAGTAAGATATTACCTAGAGGTTGAGGTAGTTCTACTCTTCTGTCTTGTTGAGAGTTGAGCGTTTTTGTCACAGTGGGTGTTGGATTTTGTCAGGTACTTTTTCTGTTTCAGTTGATACAGTCAAGTAATTTTTCTTCTTTAGGCTGTTGATAATGGTAAGTTACATTGGTTGTTTTTAAATTTTAAGCCAGTCTTGCACAACTTCAATAAATCTCATTGGTCATGATGTGTAATTTTTATACATTGCTGGATTCAATTTGTTAGTATTTTGTTGCACTTTTTTTGGTCCAAGTTAATGAGACATAGTGTTATAGTTTTTTTTGTTTTTCTAATACTGTTTGGATGAGTTTTTTGGAGAAAAATTAGTAACATATGTAACACAAAATTCAGTATTAAGCTGTTCATAAGTATACAATAGAATAGCATTAATTGCATTTTTACTATTGTGCCACCATTATCTATTCCAAAACGTTTTCATAATTTCAGACAGAGACTCAGTAACCATTTAGCAATAAACCACATTCCACCTTACTTCAGCCACTAGTACCTCTAACATACTTCCTGTCTCAATGAATTTGCCTATATTAAATATTTCATGTAAGTGGAATCACAATATTAGTCCTTTTGTGTCTTAATTATTTCACTGAGCATAATGTTTTCAAGGTCCATCATGCTGTAGCGTGTATCAGAACTTCATTCCTAGGGTCGCCTGGGTGGCTAAGTTGGTTAAGCGTCTGACCTCAGCTCAGGTCACGATCTCACGGTCCCATGAGTTCAAGCCCCATGTCGGGCTCTGTGCTGACAGCTCAGAGCCTGGAGCCTGCTTTGGATTCTGTGTTTCCCTCTCTGCCCCTCCCCCATTCATACTCTGTCTCTCTCTCTCAAAAATAAGTTAACATTAAAAAAAAAAAAAAAGAACTTCATTCCTTTTTATGACTGAATAATATTCTATTGTGTTTATAACCATGTTTTATTGGCACATTCATCTGTTGATGGACACTTGGGTTGTTTCTGTTATGTTTGGAGACTTGGGTATTATTTACATTTTTAATTTAGCAGGCAGTCAGCCTGTTTAGGTTATTATGGAGATTCTTTTGTGAGCTGTGGTTCCAGTAACAGCTTAATTTTCACAGCATTTACATTGGTATTTTGGTCTGCTCTGGTGCTCTCCCTAATCCCTGCCTGTGCTGGGAAGGGGGAGCATAGTAAGATGTACTTAAGTGTATTTATTAGTGATTCTCTGTTGCTTGTTCAGAGTAGTTGGTGCTTCTCAGACATTCATTTGAAAGCTTAAGGTTACTGATTTTTTAAGTAAATTAAGCACTTTGGGATAAAATGAAAATTAATTATGGTATTTTATCATAAAATTTATTTTGGAAATATATGTGCCTCACCATTTTAGGTGTATGATGTGTATCTGGCACATTTGAGTTGCATAAAATTGTATTTTGACTTTTAGTAAACAACGTGAACACAGCCTTTGTTAGGGAGCTGGTAATATTGAATGGTCTTGGTAAAATTAGAATTTGGCATATCTGAATTCTTTTGCACTTTTATTTATGTTTTTTTAATGTTTTTATTTTTTTTTGAGAGAGAGAAAGAGCACAAGCTGGGGAGGGCAGAGAGAGGCGAAGACACAGAATCTGAAACAGGTTCCAGGATCTGAGCTGTCAGCCCGAGCCCAGCATGGGGCTTGAACTCATGAACCTCAGGATCATTACCTGGGCTGAAGTCAGACACTCAACTGACTGAGCCACCCAGGTGTCCTATCCTTTGCACTTTAATGTGAGAAGAAGATAACTTAGGTGTATATTACGCCTTTCAGATAAGAAAATTAATGAGGGGAAAATAAGGTTTCAATAATAAAATATCTTTATAGATGTTCAGTCCAGAGTGTTCAAAATTTTTGTTAGTGAGCATTTGTTGAAGTAAAATACTGAGCAAATGTAACTTTAAAGAGTTATTAATATCATTAACAGTGGTGAATTCTGAAGTAATAATGCCATGATTTTAACCCATTTTTTAATTTGCTATTTTTCAGACTTTGTGCTAGATGACAGGCAAACCACAAACTAGTTACAGATTGTGGTAAGAGTTAGAATAGGGTAGAGGATAGAGGATAACAGAGAGCTGTCTGGGCAGTCATGGAAAGCCTGCCTCAGGGTTGGCATTTAGGCTGAGATTTGAAGGAGGAGAAGAGACTAGCCATGAGAAGAATATTCCTACCAGGAATAGGACATAGGATTTGGGGGCCCTTCCAAGTCCTGCTTGTGTGGCCTTTTGCTTCCTGGTGATTAAAAAGGTCGCTTATTTAACTAGTCCACCCTCCTAACTTTGTGAGTGAGGAGACCATGAAGGCTAGAAAGTAGAGAATCAATGGTGACAGGCTACCATTCCAATGCCTCACACACACACACACACCCATACACATATGACATATTCTGCTTATTTACATTCATTGTTTTCATGAATTATTTTAGAAGATGTGTGAAAACAGGCAGTTGCAATATTCAGGAAAAGAAATCTCTAGCTAAACAAAAAAAAAAGAATAGTAAAGATTTGACTTAAAGGGAAGGTGTTTTTCTTTTGTTATTCATTACTAAATGAAATAGAGAAGTAAAACTCAATTTCTGAACTTCTGTTTTGAAAGTGAGTGATTCAAGACTCACTTTCATGGTGATTTTTACAGTGTATGGCAATGTGTTTGTTCCTCTCAGACCTCCTGGGGATGTGGGACCTTAAAGGACATCTTATGGAGCCCAGCTACACAGAGTGAATGCCTACAGAATCATAAAAGCCGAGATCTAAATTCCTTCTGTTTATATATCCTTCTTTCCTCACTTTTTATTAGAAATATATGACTAATTATAGAAATTAGTTTGCTTCAAGGTGCTATCAGTCAAATTTATTTTAATGTCAAATTTATTTTAAAAGTAAATAGTAATGGGTTTAGAAGCATAGATTCTGGGGTCCTTTTGGTGGAATTTATAGTCTGTCTCTAGTCACTTTTCTTGCTGAGTGACCTCAAGCCTAACCTCACTGCCTGCTTATCTTAAAATGGAACCTATAATGTCTAGGTCATGGGATTAGTTTGAAGTTTAATAATATAGTGATGATAATTATTAGATGTTATTCTCATTTCTGTTACATTGGATTGCTGTTTGTACTGGGGAGCATTGGGACAGTTTGGGATTCATTTAAAGTGTAAATTTAGCAGGGCACCTGGGTGGCTCAGTCAGTTAAGTGTCCAACTTCAGCTCAGGTCATGATCTCACGGTTCCTGCGTTCAAGCCCCGCATCAGGCTCTATGCTGACAGCTCAGAGCCTGGAGCCTGCTTCAGATTCTGTGTCTCCTTCTCTCTCTGCCCCTCCCTTGCTCGACTCTGTCTCTCTCAAAAATAAAATTAAAAAATGTTTTTAAATAAATTAAAATTAGGGGGAAAAGTTCTTGGAGTGGAAGTAGCTTGTAAGTTGTGGTTTTGAATCTGGAGATGGGAGAACTTGACTTGCTTTGGTTACTTTTTATATTTTATAGCCTAACATTGTTAACACGTTAAATGGTTAAGTATTTCTCTAGTGTCAGTTGTGTTTTTCTAGGCATATAATTTGAAGTTATTATAACTGGTCATTTAAAGTGAAATATCTTTTTTTTTTTTTACTTATGTTTGAGAGTGAGAGAGAGTGAGCAGGGGAGGGGCAGAAAGAGAGGGAGACTCAGAAACTGAAGCAGGGTCCAGGCTCTGAGCTGTCAGCACAGAGCTGGACGCAGGGCTCAAACTCACAAACTGCGAGATCATTACCTGAGCCGAAGTCAGACGCTCAACCAACTGAGCCACCCACGTGCCCCTAAAGTGAAATATCTTAATTTATTTCATGTCTGAGTTGAATGCTATTCATTTCTACATCTTTTAAGGAAAATTGATGATATATAACACAGTATTTTAATTATAGGGGCTTTATAAGACAGCTGCTGATATTGTTTTTGACCAAGGTAATTCATGGTTTTTTTTTTAAAGCTCCTAATTAAAAATGCAATACAGCCAAATTATGTTCCTGCCTTTATCTTTATTTAGTGAAGTTCTCATATTAGCTAAAGGTCTGATCTAGCTTGATGATGGGAAGTTAGGCGGTAGTCATCATATCATAACTAGTAGCTTCCAAATATATCATGTTTCTAGTACCTTCTGTGATGTCTCTCCTGGTCAGATGGGGGCCCCTGAATATGGGGCAACCCTAACGGGTGGAAGCTGGTCGTGGAGGTGGTAAAGGAATTCACCCGAGGCAGAACAAAGGAAATAGAAGGTTATTGAGTACATCACAAAGAAGCGGTAGGTAGGACAGCAAAGCAGTCTGCTGGCCAGGAAGCCGTGGTAGGGGGCTGTAGTTAAAGAGGGGAGGGGAGGAGGTATGGGAGCTTACGGAATTTACCTTTTTTGGTGCCTATGCCCTGGTGTAAGTAATCCATTGGTCAGCTAAGTCTTAGGGATGTTTTGAGGTGGGTTGCCTAATGGGCCTGTTTGTATTCAACTAGGGGGTTGAGGGTCACTCTGGACCCTGTTACCTTACTCAGGTTTCCCTTGTTCAAATTGCCTAAATGTGGCTACTTTCTTACTGGTTTCCTCTGCTGATTAACTGGAAAGCTTCAAACTAGGAGCTCCTACTTTTTGTCTCTTCCATTGTAAGCATATGGCTATTCAGTTAATCTTTGTTAGTTCATTGTGCCCTGAGATCAATAAATCTCTCTTAAACGGGAGTATAACAAAAAGATATTTTCTGAGCATCTGAAATTTCAGTTTATGTTAAAAGGTGGAGGAAGGGTTAGAAATGGGGTGGGTGAGCTAGGCAGAGCCTTTTACATTCACAGTATGAATCTGAAACTAACTATAAGCTAGGACTAGATAACAGCCGGAAGATCATTTGCATCAGCGAATGCAAATGCAATACTTACATCTGGGCAAAAAGGTGGGATTTTACTCATGCACTCAGTATTTGGAGTGTTCTCTATGTACTGAAAAGTGATGGGGAATGAGCAGTGGAGTAGGTTGGCACTATGGTTGAAGAGAAGCACAAGAAATGGAGGACAGGACTTTCCCAAAATAAGATCGGGATGTGATTACTAGAACAAGGGAAAAGTGATGCTCAGCAGGCAGGAAATACCATCCAGTTAGGTAATGTAACCTAATTGGCTTGTATCTCACCTTGCTGCTTGGCTTTTAGCTTTAGTCATATCGGAAAAGCCAGGTACATGGGATGAAACAGTAAGCTGCTTCCCTGATGAATACCCAAAGACCAACAAAGAGGAGTCAGTGAATGTTGTATTAAGCCAAATGAAATATCATTACTTCATGTTTTTAAAGAATAAACTTTTTATTTTATTTTTCAAAGTGTATTTATTTTTTTAGTAATTTCTACATCCTATATGGGGCTCGAACTCATGACCCCAAGGTCAGGAGTAGCACGCGCTCTTCCAACTGAGCCAGTCAGGTGCCCCCCAAAATAAACTTTTTACTTTAAAATATTTTTAGATTTATGTAAAAATTTTAAAGATAGCACAGGGTTCCTATCCCCCTTACCCTTTTGTCAATTGTTACCTTACATCAATATGGTACTTTTTGTTTTTGTTTTTTGTTTTTTGTTTTTTTTACAAATAATGAACCAATATTAATACATGGTTATTAACTAAAGCCCATATTTTATTCATATTTCCTTAGTTTTTACCTCATTTCCTTTTTCTTTCCTAGGATCCCATTCAAGATACTGTATCATATTTAGTAGTCATGTCTGCTTAGGCCACACTGGTGTGTTACAATCCTTTAGACTTTCCTTGTTTTCAGTGACCTTGGCAGTTTTCAGGAGTACTCGTCATGTATTTTGTAGAATGTTTCTTGTTTGGGATTTGTCTGATGTTTTTCTTATAATGAGATTGGGTTATGTGATTTTGGGAGGAAGACCATAAAGTACCATTTTAAAAAATTATTTTTATTTGTTTTTTTTAAATATTTATTTTGAGAGAATGAGCATGCTTGTGCATGTGTGCATGGGGGAGGGCCAGAGAGAGGGAGAGAATCCCACGCAAGCTCCTCCTCACTGTCAGCACAGAGCCCGACATGGGGCTCCATCTCAGGAACCATGAGATCATGACCTGAGCTGAAATCAGGAGTTGGATGCTTAACTGACTGAGCCATCCAGGTGCCCCTTACTTTTATTTATTTATGTTTTTTATTTGAGAGAAAGAGAGAGAGTGTGTGTCTGAATGGGGCAGAGGGAGAGAGAAGAGAGAGAGTGTGTGCGAGAGGGGCAGAGAGTTGGGGGGGGGGGGCGGAGAGAATCTTAAGCAGGCTCTACACTGAGTGTGGAGCCAGACATGGGATTCAATCCCTGACCCTAGGATCATGACCTAAGCCAAAATCACGAGTTGGACACTCAACCAACTGAGCCACTCAGGCACCCCTAATGTACCATTTTTATTATGTCATATGAAAGGTACATACTGTCAACATGACTTCATCGGAGATGTTGAATTTGATCATCTGACGAGGTAACGTTTGTCAGTTTCCTCCACTGTAAAATTACTCTTTTTTCCCTCCTTTTCAAACTGTTTTCTTTGGAAGGAAACACTTTTGTTAAAAAGTTTCCCACATTTGTTAAAGGGTGAGGAGTTACGCTCCATCTTCTAGATACATAAATTGTTCAGAAACCATCCTGGATGGCTCAGTTAAATGTCCAACTTTGGCTCAGGTCATAATCTCGCGGTTCGTGAGTTTGAGCCCTGCGTTGGGCTCTGTGCTGAGAGTTCAGAGCCTGGGGCCTACTTTGGACTCTGTGTCTCCCTCTCTCTCTGCCCCTCCCCTACTCATGCTCTGTCCCTCTCTCTCTCTTTCTCTCTCAAAAATAAATAACATTACAAAAAAAATTATAAAAAGCAATCTGCCTGGCAGTTTTGTCTCTTCTCCCAGCTTATTTATTTATATCAGTATGGACTCATGGATATTTGTTTTATACTTTGGGTTATAATCTAACACTGTTTTATTGCTTAAGTTGTTCCAGCTTTGGTCATATCGGAACTCTTTGTCTTAACTCTTTCACTCCTTTGACAAATTCTCATCAGTACATTATTTTTTTGTTATTTTGATGGTTAGCCCTTTCTCACTTTCTGGCACCATGAGATGCTCCAATTTCATGTTGTATATATCTTGTCCTGGTCCTTAGATTGAGTCATTTCTCTAAGAAGCCTTTGTTCCTTTTACTAGAGAATGGTATTAGAACCCAAGATCTGGATGCTAGGTCTGCACTATGCTACTTGTGTGTTATTACTTCTAGGCCCTCTCAACTGGCAGAGCAAGAAAATATATATGTGTATATATCTGTAACTTCTGCATGTATACATATTTATAAATATTTCTATATGTAACTCTCTGTATCTATATTAAACTAAACGTGAGTTCATACTGATGTTGTCAACTCAGTTTATTACCACATGGAATATTACAGCTTCTTTTCCTTACTTTTGTATAAACTCTTACTCCAGTAGTGACAAGCCAGACTTTCACCATCCATGTATTTAATTGTTCAATTCCCGTATTCCATGTATAGTGGCATCAGAATACTTAACCTAAGCTCCCATGAGAAGTAACTTTATCAACCAGAATATAATGCTTATATACAATTTCTTTCACCATTAGTCTTAGAGATTCCCTCACTTTCACATTACTTATGTCAGCTCCTCCTTCCACTCTACCCCTCCTTCAATGAGGCGGTTTCATACATTTGTAATAGAGCTAAATGGTTTTGTCATATTCTGCATTTCATCGTGGGATCCCCTGATCTCCAAAATGATTTTTTTAATTGCATACATTAGATTCACTCTAAAGTTCTGTTTTGAAGAATGTGTAGTGCTGTGAATCCACTGTTCCAGTGTCATATAGAATCGTTTCACTGCTCTGAAAAATTTCCTTTGCTTCACTTATTCATGTCTTCCTTCCTCTCCCCAAACTTCTAGCAACCATTGGTCTTTTTACCATCTCTATAGTATAACCTTTCCCAGAATGTCATATCCTTGGAATCATACAGTGTGTGGCTTTTTATTTTATTTTTTGTTACTGAATAATATTCTCTTGTAGGATGTACTACAGTTTGTCTATCTACTCATCTATTGAAGGACATCATCTTGATTATGTCCAGTTTTGGGTGATTATGAATAGAGCTGCTATACAGAATTGCTTGCAGATTTTCATGTGGGCATAAGTTTTCAAATCAGTTGCATAAATACCTGTGAGCGCAATCACCAGATTATATGGTGAAAGTTCAGCTTTCTAAATATCGTGTTTGCACTATACTCAGTTTCTTGGAACAGAATAATCTCCTCTTGCCATTTTCCATGCCCATTTTCTCTCCAAGTCTCTCTTGACTGATGATGCCAGGTCTTGTCATTGCTATAAAAGAGCAGATGATACAGAACGTCAGCTTATCTTTCTTGGGGGAAGTAGAATCCTCTAATGATCTTTTCCATGTGCTTGTGATATTTTTGGTTAATCTGTCGGTGAAAATAACCAGTTGCATCTAGTTGAATTTGACTGTTTTGTGCTTTCTGGGAGTATAGCAGGAATAGATATTTTGCAAGTGGCTTACACTGCCTATAGGTTGTTAAAAACTGCTTTCTAATTGGGTTGTATTGTTTTATTTTTAAAGCATTTCATAGTTGCTAAAATCCTGAAGTATCGCATTTTCCTCTTTAACCATCACCCTCAAGCAGTACGTTTTTTTTTTTAATGTGGAATTGTATTTATTAATTTTAAGGTAAAAGATATTTAAATGAAATTTATGTTCCTGTAAAGTGATAGTATGTTTTGTTTCCTTCACAGCATTTATTCAGTCGGAGAGCATAATAGAAGTATTACGTTTTGATGATGGAGGACTACTACAGGTAATTTTATTTTAAGTTGAAAAATTATCTCAGTGTCAAACCTTGAATAATATCCGATTGTTATTTACCTTTAAAAAGTGTAACTGATTTCTTTGAAATATATTTTATGAGCTTTATATGCAGATAGGTCAATAGAGTCATTAGTAATAATAAAAGCCTCCTTAGCTATATGAATTACCTTTTAAATTAGATATTTCTGGGGAGTGTTGGAACGTTAGGTTGGGAGAGTCAGATCAGGAGCAGTGGAATTGGTGGTTAGCGCTGTAAGTATGGGTGTCAGACCTCAAAATATTTACCTGGAAGAGGACTTCTCTAGAGTGTAAGTTCTGTAGATGTACATCTATATCACTTTTCTAGTTGCCAGTCTAAGCCACATCTTTAAACATGTTATACCTAAAATTAGAAAGTATAATCTGATGTCCTTCCTTTCAGACCTAGCATAGATATCCCATGAAGCCCATTTTAGTCTTCCTAGCTAAAAACCAGTTCTAGAATTTCACAGCTGAAAGAGGGAGAGTGAAAGCAACTTAACTAGCCCTCTGATTTTTATGACTGAGGTGTTTTCTTCCTTCTTCCAAACTTTTATTGTATTTGGTACTTGTCTTATAGTACTTACCACTTTTGTAATTATAACATCAGTTTTCAAGTACCATCTATTTGGTAGCATGACGTACGGTTTTTCCAAGGTTTAATTTAAGAAAGGTGCTGAAGATCCCATGACTTTAATGGTAATGGGGCTGGTGTTAGAATTCTCGTCTCCTCACTCCAGGTGATTGTTTGTCTCTTTCCTACATGGTGCTGCCTATGATGTATTTATTTACTTAATTATAACTAAATACATGACTTAGTTCTGAAAAAATATTCCCTGTAGCTTATAATAATGTCAGGAAACTAAACGTTACATTAAGGCAATATATAAAAAATAATTGTGCTAGAGACCTGAAATAAGATTTCTGTTTACATTTTATCATAAATTTAGATTTCAGACAATAAGCCAAACAAAGAGAGCAAGGAAAAAAGTGATGGGTTATAATGTTCCTTTTCTCTGAAAATAAAGCAAGTAAGTGTTCTGAATGTTAACTTTTTCCTTGCTTCCAAATTTTTAAATAAATATATCATTCATACCTTTACATAACTGATGTTGAGAAACACAGCAGGCAGTGGCTGCTTGGTACTTACAAAAAAGTCTTTGTACAGCTTTTTATATTGAAAAACTGAATAAAAACTAAAGATATATAATCTCAAATTTTATAGAGCCACCTTACTAGAAAATGAGCTTGGTCTTGTTATCTGGTTATTTCATCTGTTACAAGGTGAGAACTTGGAGAACCAATAGGAATGACGGTTTTAAATATCTCCCTTTAGGGGGCGCCTGGGTGGCGCAGTCGGTTAAGCGTCCGACTTCAGCTCAGGTCACGATCTTGTGGTCCGTGAGTTCAAGCCCCGCGTCAGGCTCTGGGCTGATGGCTCGGAGCCTGGAGCCTGCTTCCGATTCTGTCTCTCCTTCTCTCTCTGCCCCTCCCCGCTTCATGCTCTGTCTCTCTCTGTCCCAAAAATAAATAAACGTTAAAAAAAAAAAATTAAAAAAAAAATAAATATCTCCCTTTAGGTGGTTTGTGGGATCTAGATAACAGGCAAATCAGGACTGAATTTTTTGAAAATTCATTTTTCTTTATTGATTAAAGAAGGATCCATATCCTTTAGGAAATAGACACCCACCTAGGTTGCAAGTAGTAATTCATTTTGAAAATTCTGGAGTTTGATTTATATTTTTGTTGGGAGAGGTTGTCAATCCCTATCTAAATGGATTTGGCTATGGAGGAACTTGTGGCCTGGGATGTGATTTCCTCATCCTCTTTGGGTCTGCTGAAATGCTTGGACAAGAGCTTGGTAGAGACCTGAGTTGAGACCTCAGAGTTCTATGGCAAAGGTAATTTTAGACTGGAACAGTATTGAAGGCAGACGGTACCAGTTGGTTACCTCAGCCACAATAAAACCTCACAAAGATTACTGCAGAATGTCTGATACAAAGATGCTATATATATAGTGTATCGTTTATCCCCAAGTAGCAGAGTATAGACCTTTTTGAATAGATACAAGTAAATAGTTCATTTTAATGTTGAAGAATGTTTCCCAGGAACAACAGTTTTCATGTTGACATGAAAATTCATGTTGTCACTCTTTCTGATGATAATTTGCCAGTAGGTTCAACCATTTCTTGTTTCTTATGGTATGATCGGAACAGATAGTATGTATGTGTAGCAGTCTTATGACAGAATATATATCACGTTTTTTCCAATTAAAACTAACGTAGAGAGAGAGTCAAAGCAACAGCCTTGTTTTACATTATTTAAAATGAGAATTTTGCCTGAGAGCATTCCTTCTCAGATCATACATTTTATGTTACATTCATGTGGCTTGGCTCTTAGTAACTTTTTAAGCCCTGAAAATTAATTGATGATAAGTCCATAAAAATTGCCAAAACTCATAAAAATTTGCTACAAATTTTGTATTTGCCTTCCTTGTTTTTTAAAGATAAGGGAAATGAGGCTTATAGAAATTAAATAATTTGCTCAGTATTCAATTATGAGAGCAGAAATCCAACATCCAGTAAGTACTCAGCCTGTCTGCTTTCAGAGCTCTTAACACAGCACCATGCATGTGCAGTTCTTCTAGTGCGTTCCCTGGATTACCACTACTAATATTAGGTTACGATTAGAAATCACAGTAATCACAGAAAAGCCCACATTTTCTATCATTGGTGCTTTGGCCATTGCCATTCCTGTTTGGCAAGGCTACTAAGATTTGGTATATAGAATATAGAAGGATGAAACCATGCCTGAGGGGAACATAGACACTTCTCAACAGAAGACTCATCACCATAGGGTGTGCATGCCAGGTATCTCTAATGATCATTCCAATCCTAACTGATCAGAATGGTTGGCTGTTCCTTTGATAGATTGAATAACAAAAGATATTTTTAAAAGCCTTAATCTGTTTCCTAATCTAACTTTCTTACAAACGAAGATGAAGCCCAAGGAAAAGCCTAGCTTTTTAATTTATTTATTTTACTATTCTACCAGAACAGTAAACAGATTTTTAAGATGTTGGGAGGCAAGCTTTCTAACGTTCAAGTTGAAAACACATGCAGAGTTTTGCTTTCTAAAGCTCATAACTATATGGGGTGCCTGGGTGGCTCCAGTCATGTAAGCTCCAACTTCGGTTTAGGTTATGATCTCACGGTTCATGAATTCAAGCCCCACATCAGGCTCCATGCTGACAGCTCAGAGACTGGATCCTGCTTTGGATTCTGTGTCTCCCTCTCTCTCTGCTCCTCCCCTGCCTGTACTTTGTGTTTTTCTCTCTCTCAAAAATAAATAAACATTAAAAAATAGTAATAAATAAACAAATAAATGAAGCAAGCAAGCAAGCTCATAACTATAGTACCACCTAATTTTGTTATCTCACTTTGGTCAAGAAACAGAAATACTCTTTTCTGACTGTTCATTGTGCGCTCATTGGTTGTTCTCATAACATCTAGGCATCTATTATCTCAACTCACTACCTGGCTTTCAGGTGCCTAAGGCAGAGGTGGCTACAATTAGTATTTTTTAAGTACTTGCTGGAGTCTCAGCTAGTTCATTAATTGGCCCAAAATTTCAGTACAAATAAGGAGTACAAGAAGAATAAGAAGCAAGTTTGATTCCAAAGCTCTTAGGCTTTATACTTTCCATTGCTCTGCCTCCTGAAAAGTAACAAGGTTGCCTTAGGGGAAAGATAAATTCCTAAATGCTGTGATTAGAAGACAGTGCAGGTCTAAGAGATCTTTTTATATACACACAATAGGTAATGGGTTCCACTTCTCGTTGTGCCCCAGTATATCAGTTGCAGGACTGTGGTTAGTCAGCCAAAGAATCTTTTGTTCATATTACAGAAATAACTCTTTTCCCAATCTTCTCAGAGGACAGTTGAGGGAAAGATTGTGGAAAGTTTGCCTCCTATTCTGTTAGGTTGGTTTGGAAAGCACTATGGAGATCTTCCTTAACTAGACAGTTATTTGCAACACACGAAAACACCCAATTGAAAAAATGAGCATATACTTGTTCTTGGATGAACTTACATTTAAAAGATACTAATTTTTAAAGATAGCTATAGTAAAACTTAACAGGAGTTAAAGAGGTTATTGTTACAGAGGTTAGTGGGGAAAACTTTAGCTCCTAGATGACTTGTTTAGTTTCTGTAACTAAAAGGAGATGAAGCCACTGGAAGCTTTGCAGTCTAGAAGATAAATCATGTTCATTCTAGAGGTGGCCTAGTGTAGGTAATCTTCTAACCACTTAATTAGAGTCGTCTTCCAAGGAGTGTAAAAGATGTCCAAGAATTTGATTATTTCTTTTTCTTTAATTAAAGCATTTATTGTGAGATATAATTCATACATACATGCATAAAATGTGGGCTTTTTTTCCTCAAAGCCAACACCTATAAACAACTACCACCCTAGTTAAAAACTAAACACTCTCCTGAGTTCCCTCTGAGGCTCTCTCCCAGTCACTATCCCCAAAGTTGCCCATAGTCCTGAGGTTTATGGTAATTTCTTTCCCTAGAAGTCTTACCATCTGAGCATGTGTCTCTAAACACTATGGTTTCATCTGTTTTTTGAACTTCATACAGTTTGTATTTTTTTTTTCCAGCTGCTTTTTCTTGTGTTATGTTTCTAAGATTCTCTGTGCTATTGAATGTGGCCATAGTTATCCATTTTCATCACTGAATAGTATTGCATTATGTGGATATGCCCCAATATGTATATGTGTGTGTATGTATATATGCATATATATACATATATATATATATGTGTGTGTGTGTGTGTGTACGTATATATATAATTTATGCTGTTGATTGACATTTCACTTGTTTCCAGTTTTGGCTCTTATAAGTAAATGCTGTCTCTTGGTGAACATATATATGCGTTTCTGGTGGAGTTAAGTGCAACTGCTGGGACATAGGGTATTAAGCTTCTATTTTAATACATAATACCATGTGGTTTTCCAAAGTGCTTGTTCTAGTGTACAGTCCCATCATCAGGAATTCCTCTACAATACTTCGTAATGTTTTTTTAAAAAATTATTCTGAAGAGTAGGTAATGGTATCTTTTTGTGGAGATAATTTACAATTCCCTAATTCCTAATAAGGTGGAGCAACTTTTCGTGTTTATTTAACCATTTGGATATCAACTTTTGTGAAATCTAAGTTAAATCTTTTTCCTTATTTAACTGTTGGGTTGCATATCTTTTTCCTTCTTGTTTTTTAGGAGTTCTTTATAAATTCTGGATACAATTGTGATTATATGTATAAGAAATATCTTTTCCTACTTGTGATCATCCCTTCCACACATAATGGTGACTTTGATGAACAGAAGTTCTTAGTTTTAATTAATTTTAATTTTATTGTAGTTTAAGCTCTCAGTCTTACACATTACAGTTGATGTTTTTTGTGTACCGTTCAAGAAATACTTTCTTATCCACGGTCATAAAAATGTTCTCCTGGGTGCCCCTGGGTGGCTCAGCCAGCTAAGTGTCAGACTTCAGCTCAGGTCATAATCTCATGGTTCATGAGTTCGAGGCCTGTGTGGGGCTCTCTGCTGTCAGTGCAGAGCTCGCTTCGGATCCTCAGTCTGCCTCTCTGCCTCTCTCCTCTTTCTCTCAAAACTAAATAAACATTAAAAAAAAAAAAGGTTTAAAAAATTATTCTCCTGTATTATTGTCTAGAATATAGAAATTTATTGTTTTGCCTTTCACAATTATAGCACTAATTCTAACTGGAATCGATTTTTGTTATTGGTGTGAGGTCAGGGTTTTATTTCTCATATAGATATTCACTTGTCCCAGCACCCTTTATTAACTGTTCCCCAATATTTTTTCCCCAGTATTCTTCAGTGACACTTTATTCATAAGTCAAGTAGGCATGTATGCATGAATCAATTTCTGGGCTCTCTTGCCTGTTCTCATCTCTAAAAGTGGTAATTCATATGGCTCAACATAAAATGTAGAAATACAATTGTTTTTTATATTTTGACTTTTACTCTGCAAACTAGCTAAATTGCTTATTGATGCTATTAACTTATCTCTAGATGCTCTGAACTAGGTCCATAAACTATCACAATCTGAGGTTAATAATAACATTTTATTTCTAACTTTCCAATGCTTTTAGTTTTAAATTCTTTTTATTTTTTCTTGCATTACTTTACTGGCTACAGCCAGCATGATGTTGAATATAAGTGGTATTTAGTAGGCATCTTTGACCAATAACTCATCTCAGATAAACCTTCAGCATTTCACTGTTAAGAATGTTGTTTACTATAGTTTTTCTCCACCCCCACCCCCAGATATCCTTTATCATATGTGTCAGTTGGGGTTCTTAGCAAGATCCTAAGACAGAGTTAGGAGTGCAAGAGATTTATTGAGGGCTAATGCCTTTGAAACATAAGGGGAAGGAAACATGATTGGGCAGGGAGAACCTCAGACAGGGTTGCTATATCTTGGCAAATCACTGGGGAATTGTGGAGTAATGGCTGCTTTTTGGAAGCATATCCAGAGATAGCCAGGCCCTACTATACCTGCTGGGCCTATTCATTGGCTGGGAGTTGCTCAAAAAGAACTTGGCCTTACCTTAGTCACTACAGTCAGGTACTGCAGTCACAGGCTGATAGCTAACAGCATTTTTCATAGCTTGGATGGCAAGTTCTTCCTTTTACAGAGATCTGAGCAGTATACAGTAAAACAACTGACTATCAAAGGCAAAGAGATATATTCTAAAACCAACCAGAGAAAAAAAGAAGACCTTCAAAGAAGCTAGAATTAGCCTGACAGCTGAATTATAAACTGAAACAATTGGAGGCAAAAAAAAAAAAAAAAAAATTAAATTAATGAAAAAAATTGAACTAGAATTCTATACCCAGTGAAAATGTTCTTCGTGTGTAAAGAAAAACACAGGCATTTTCAAACAGACAAGAACATAGAGAATTTGTCACCAGAAGATTTGCACCAAAGGAAATAATAGAGGATATTCTTCAGCTTGAAGGTAAATTACCTCAGAAGCTTAGAAATGCAAAGGATAAAGAGCATTAAAAATAAAAATATGTGGATAACTAAATGCATATATATTGTGTATAGCAATGATAATAATAGTATCCTGATGAATACAGCATGACAGCATTCTGGTACTACTAATACTAGATCATCAGAAACTTGGCAGCTTTTACCTGGGTCTCTTGGACCTCTAGAAATTGGGACATTTCTTTTGGGACCCAGTTGCCATGATGTGAAAATCCTAAGCCACATGGGGAGCCCCCATATAGTCCTACAGTCAGTGGTCCCAGTTGAGTGCCCACCTACCAGCCATCATCCCTTTTCTGCCACTGTGGATGAGCAGCACATTTAAACCTTCAGATGAATCAGCCACAACTTGCATCTTATGGCAGCCATTTGAGTAACATCAAGTGAGATCTAACCAACTGAGTCTAGTCAGCCCAGAAGAATGTGAAGGATAATAATAAAATGCTGTTTTAAGCTGTTGAACTTTGGAGTGTTTTATTATGCACCGTTAGATAGCCAGAACATCTAATATCATGTAATACCTGGTTGGTCTGTATCCCTTTTCTTCTACCATTTCAAAAATTCTTTTTCATACTTTAGTTATTTAAATCAAGATCCAAACGGGGCGCCTGGGTGGCGCAGTCGGTTAAGCGTCCGACTTCAGCCAGGTCACGATCTCGCGGTCCGGGAGTTCGAGCCCCGCGTCAGGCTCTGGGCTGATGGCTCGGAGCCTGGAGTCTGTTTCCGATTCTGTGTCTCCCTCTCTCTCTGCCCCTCCCCCATTCATGCTCTGTCTCTCTCTGTCCCAAAAATAAATAAACGTTGGAAAAAAAAAAAAGAAAGCCTATTTAAAGAAATGACTAAAAAGTTACCAAATCTTGGGAGGGAAATGGGCATCCAGATTCATAAAGACCCCAGGATTCCAGATGCATTAAATTTAAAGAGATCTACACTGAAACACATTATATCAAATTGTCAAAGAGAGTTGTGAAAGCAGCAAGAGAAAAGCGACTTTTCACAAAGGAGTGCTGATTAGACAGTCAACTGATTTCTCAGCAGAAATCTTTCAGGCCAGGAGACAATGTGATGATAAATTCAAAGTACTGAAAGAATACTGAGAAGAATACTATACCCAGCAAAGCTGTCCTTCAGAAATGGAGAAATAAACATTTTCCCAGACAAAAGTTGAAGTTCATCACCACTAGACCTGCCTCACAAAAAAATGCTAAAGGGAGCTATTCAAGCTAACATGAAAAGACAGCAGTTAGCAACATGAAAACATGAAAGTATAAGCTTTCAACTGTAACGTAAATAAAATATAAAAGTATGAAAAATAACTATAACTGTAATAATTTGTTAATGGATGAATAATATAAATGATGTAAATTGTGACATCAATTACATAAAGTGTGGAGAAGGGGTAGAAGTATAGCTTTCATATGTGATTGAAGCTCAGTTGTTATTAGCTTAAAATAAAATGTTATAAAAGGTGTTTTATGCAAGTCTCATGGTGGACAGAAATGAAAAACTTTGTGTAGCAGATACACAAAATAGATATCAACGCATATCACTACAAAAGAAAAATCATCAGATTACAAAGGAAGAGTGTCAAGAGAGGAAAAGGGAACAAAGGCACTACAAATCGACAGAAAAATAATTAACAGAATGGCAGCAGTAAGTCCCCACTTACTAATAATTACTTTAAATGTAAATGGATTAGGGGAGCCTGGGTGGCTTAGTCGGTTAAGTGTCCGACTTTGGCTCAGGTCATGATCTCGCAGTTTGGGAGTTAGAGCCCCGTGTCGGGCTCTGTGCTGGCAGCTCAGAGCCTGAAGCCTGCTCCAGATTCTGTGTCTCCTTCTCTTCTCTGCCTCTCCCCCTCTCACACACTCTCTCTCTCACTCTCAGAAATAAATAAAATATTTAAAAAATTTAAAATTGAATGGATTAAATTCACCAATCAAAAGACATATAGAGTGGCTGAATAAATAAAATAAAATAAAATAAAATAAAATAAAATAAAATAAAATAAAATAACCAATATCCAACCATATGCTGCCTATAGGAGTCTCCCTTTAGTTTTATGAACACACATATGTTGAAAGGCTTGGAAATAGATATTCCACGCAAACAGTAACTAGAAAAAGTGGGAGTGGCTATTACATCAGACAAAAAAGTACACTTTAAGTCAGAGACTATCATAAGAGACAAAGAAGGTGATAATATAGTGATAAAAGGGCCAATTCATTATGAGGATGTAACAACTATAAATATATATATAGGCACTCAACGTGAGGGTCTCTAAATATATAAAGCAAGTGTTAACAGATCCGAAGGGAGAAATATCAGAAAGGAGAAATATTATTCTCAATAGCCAAGATACAGGGAAAAAAGCCCATAGGAATATTATTCAGCCCTAAAAAAAGAAAGAAATACTGCTATTTGCAAAAACATGGATTAATCTGGAGGACATTATATTATGTGAAAGACAAATACTGCACGATCTCACTTATATGTGAAATCTGAAAATGTCAAATTCATAGAAGTAGAGTAGAATGATGTTGCCAGAGCCTACAGGTTGTGGGAAATGGGGATACAATGGTTGGGTCAAAGGGTACAACATGTCAGTTATACAAGATGAATAACTTTTCAAAGTTTAATGTACATACAGCAGGGTGAGTACATTTGGTAATACTGTATTGTATACTTGAAATTTGCTAAGAGATCTTAACAGCTTTTACTCCCCTGAAAAGGTAACTGAAGTGATGGATATGTTAACTAGCTCGTTTGTGGTGATCATTTCACAATGTGTATGTTTATGAAAACATCACATTGTATACTTATATAGTTTTAATTTTCCAGTTACTCTTCAGTGAAGCTGGAGTGGGGAAGAAGCCAAAAAAGAAAATCTAGATCTCAAAGTACAGTAGCTGGAATGAAAATTCCGGCAGAGAAGTTCAAAGGTAGATTTGAGCAGACAGAAGAAAGAATCAGTGAACTTGAAGATAGAACATTGAAATTCCGAATCTGAAGTAAATGATTAGAGAAAAGTAAACATAGACTAAGAGACCTGTAGGGCACCATCAAGCAGGCCTGCATATGCATTGTGGGAGTGCCAGAAGGAAAGAGACAGAGTATTAAAAGAAATAATGACTGAAAATGTCACAAATTTAATGAAAGACATGAATATAAGCATCAAGGAAGCTCAGCGGACTCTAAGTAAAATGAACTTAAAGAGACCCACTCTGAGACATGTTACAATAAAACTTTTGAAAGACTCTTGAAAGCAAAAGCAGTAAGATTATTAACAGATATCTCATTACAAACTTTGGAGGCCAGAAGACAGTGAGCTGATACATTCACAATACTAAAACAAATAAAAACTACTAACCAAGAATCCTGTATCAGGCCAGACTGTTCTTTAAAAGTGAAAAATAAATTAAGACATTCCCAGATAAACAAAAGCTGAGGAAGTTTACTACTGTTAGACCTGCCTTGTAAGAGATGCTAAAGGGAGTCCTGTGAGTTTAAAATGAAAGGACACTAGGCAACAACTCAAAGCCATATGAAGAAACAAAGATCACAGTAAAAATAAATACAGGGGCAATTATAAAAGCTGGTTATAAGAATGGTTTGAAACTCCTTTTTTTGTTTTTCATGTGATTTAAGAAACTAATGCATTTTTTAAATGACAATTAATAGCCTAAAAGCTAGGATTATTGTAACTTTGGTTTGTAATTTCACAGTTTGTTTTCTACATAGGTTAAAGACTAATGTATTTAAAAGAATTATTAGTCTGTGGTTTTGGACACACAATATATAAAGATGAAATTTTGTGACATCAGTAACTGAAAGGTATAGGGATGGGTCCATAAAGAAGTACAGTTTCTGTATATTGTTGAAGTTCATTTGATATAAATTCAAGTTAGAGTGTTATAACTCTAAGATTAAATCCCCTTGAAAACCATGAAGAAAATAACTAGAAAATACACAGAAATGGGGTGCCTGGGTGGCTCAGTCGGCTGAGCATCTGACTCTTGATTTCAGCTCAGGTCATGATCTCATGGATTGTGAGACTGAGCCCTGTATTGGGCTCTGCACTGACAGCATGGAGCCTGCTTGGAATTATATCTTTCTCTGTCCCTCCTCTGTTCATGCTTGCTTTCTCAAAATAAGTAAACTAAAACAAAAAAAGATTTTCAAAAAAAAAAGAAAATACACAAAAGGAATTTGGACATTTTGTTACAAAAGTCAGCTAAACACATACAAAAATCAGCTAAACACAAAAATGAAAGTAAAGAATGAAATGGCCAAAAAAAGCTATAAGGCATATAGAAAATAAATATCAAAATGACAGAAGTAAGTGTACTATTGAAGGTAAGTTGGTATTAATTTCAACTAGTTTGTTAAATATTTAAGATCATTATAATCTCTATGGTAACAATGAAGAAAATAAAAAATACAGAGCAAAGGAAATGAGGAAGGAATCAAAATGGTACACTACCAAATGAATGAAACACAAAAGAAGGCAGTAATGGAGAAACTGAGAAACCAAAAATGTAAGACATAAAGAAAACAAAGCAAAATGACAAATTCTTCCTTATCGATAATTAGTTTAAATGCAAATGGATTAAACTTCAATCAGAAGATGGCGATTGGCAGAATAGATAAGAACACATGACCCAAGTATATGGTGTCCACAAGAGAATCAGTTTAGATCCAAAAACAAAAGTAAATTGGAAGCTAAAAGTTGGTGATATGGTCTGAATGTGTCCTTCCAAAAGTCATCAATGAAAAAATAATGTCTAGCATGATTAGGGTGATTAAGTTATGAGTGTGGAACTCTCATAAATTTTTTTTAGTAAGAGACCCCAGAGCGATCCCTTTCTTCTTCTGCCATGTTAGGATACAAGAAGACTACAAAACAGAAGGGAACCTTTATCCAACATGCTTTTGTAACCTGATCTCAGACTTCAGCCCCCAGAACTGAGAAATAAATTTCTCTTTTTTTAAATAATGATTTCAGGAGTAGAGTTCCACTAAACTCTAGCACCCAGTACTCATCCCAACAAATGCCCTCCTTAATGCCCATCACCCATTCAGCCCCACAACCACACCCAACACCCCTCCAGCAACTCTCAGTTAAAAAAAAATTACATGAGGGGCGCCTGGGTGGCGCAGTCGGTTAAGCGTCCGACTTCAGCCAGGTCACGATCTTGCGGTCTGTGAGTTCGAGCCCCGCGTCAGGCTCTGGGCTGATGGCTCAGAGCCTGGAGCCTGCTTCCGATTCTGTGTCTCCCTCTCTCTCTGCCCCTCCCCGTTCATGCTCTGTCTCTCTCTGTCCCAAAAATAAATAAACGTTGAAAAAAAAAAATTACATGAGACAAAGGACATTATTTTATTCTATTTTATTTATTTATTTATTTATTTATTTATTTATTTATTTATTTATTGGTAGAGAGTGCATGTGTGTGCGTAAGTGAGGGAGGGGCAGAGAGAGAGAGAGCCCAGCATGGGGCTTGATCTCACACTTGTGAGGTCATTACCTGAGCCAAAATCCATAGTTGGACACTCAACCAACTGAGACACCTAGATGCCCCAGGACATTATTTATTATTAAAAGTCTCAACATAGCAGGAATATATAACGGTTATAAAGATTGGTGCAACACCTCTCTGACCTCAGCTGTAGCAATATCTTACTTGACACATCCCCAAAGGCAAGGGAATTAAAAGCAAAAATGAACTACTGGGACCTTATGAAGATAAAAAGCTTCTGCACAGCAAAGGAAACAACCAACAAAACTAAAAGGCAACCAACAGAATGGGAAAAGATATTTGCAAATGACATATCGGACAAAGGGCTAGTATCCAAAATCTATAAAGAGCTCACCAAACTCCACACCCGAAAAACAAATAACCCAGTGAAGAAATGGGCAGAAAACATGAATAGACACTTCTCTAGAGAAGACATCTGGATGGCCAACAGGCACATGAAAAGATGCTCAATGTCGCTCCTCATCAGGGAAACACAAATCAAAACCACACTCAGGTATCACCTCACGCCAGTCAGAGTGGCCAAAATGAACAAATCAGGAGACTATAGATGCTGGAGAGGATGTGGAGAAATGGGAACCCTCTTGCACTGTTAGTGGGAATGCAAATTGGTGCAGCCACTCTGGAAAACGGTGTGGAGGTTCCTCAAAAAATTAAAAATAAACCTACCCTATGACCCAGCAATAGCACTGCTAGGAATTTACCCAAGGGATACAGGAGTACTGATGCATAGGGGCACTTGTACCCCAATGTTTATAGCAGCACTCTCAACAATAGCCAAATGATGGAAAGAGCCTAAATGTCCATCAACTGATGAATGGATAAAGAAATTGTGGTTTATATACACAATGGAGTACTACGTGGCAATGAGAAAGAATGAAATATGGCCCTTTGTAGCAACGTGAATGGAACTGGAGAGTGTTATGCTAAGTGAAATAAGCCATACAGAGAAAGACAGATACCATATGGTTTCACTCTTATGTGGATCCTGAGAAACTTAATAGAAACCCATGGGGGGAGGGGAAGAAAAAAAAAAAAAGGGTTAGAGTGGGAGAGAGCCAAAGCATAAGAGACTCTTAAAAACTGAGAACAAACTGAGGATTGATGGGGGGTGGGAGGGAAGGGTGGGTGGGTGATGGGTATTGAGGAGGGCACCTTTTGGGATGAGCACTGGGTGTTGTATGGAAACCAATTTGACAATAAACTTCATGTATTAAAAAAAAAAAAAGTAAACTTGCATTGAGTTAAGTCAAAAAAAATAAAATAAAATAAAGATTGGTGCAACAATAGACCATCAAAATATATGAAGCAAAAGTGACAGAAAGGATAAATAACTTCAGATAATATCTGTAGACTTCAATATTCCACTCTCACAAGTGGCTAGAAAAACCAGACAGAAGATAAGGAAATAGAAGACTTAATACAATAAAACAAATAGATCTAATGCACATATATACAACATTCTATCCAATAACAGAAGCACACACATTCTTTACAAGTGCATGTGGGACCTGTTTCAGGACAGATCATGAGGGGTCACCATTAGGTCTCAGTATTTTTTTTTTTAATTCAAGTACAATTAATATACCGTGTTATATTAGTTTCAGGTAATACAATATAATGATTAAACAATCCCATACACTTTTCAGTGTGCATCAAAGAAAGTGTACTCTTGGGGCGCCTGGGTAGCTCAGTCAGTTAAGTGTCCAACTTTTGGATCAGGTCATGATCTCGCAGTTTATGAGTTCAAGCCCCGTGTTGGGCTCTGTGCTGACAGCTCAGAGCCTGGAGCCTGCTTCTGATTCTGTGTCTTTCTCTCTCTCTGCCCCTCCCCCACTCACATGCTGTCTCTCTGTCTCTCACATAAATAAATAAACACTAAAAAAAAAAAAGAAAAGAAAAGTACCCTCTTGATCCCCTTTTTTCTATATCACCCATCCCACCCACCCACCTCCCATCTGACCACCAGTAGTGTTTTCTGTATTTAAGAATTTGGTTTTGGGGCGCCTGGGTGGCGCAGTCGGTTGAGCGTCCGACTTCAGCCAGGTCACCATCTCGCGGTCCATGAGTTCGAGACCCGCGTCAGGCTCTGGGATGATGGCTCGGAGCCTGGACCCTGTTTCCGATTCTGTGTCTCCCTCTCTCTGTGCCCCTCCCCCGTTCATGCTCTGTCTCTCTCTGTCCCAAAAATAAATAAAAACGTTAAAAAAATTTTTTTTTATAAAAAAAAAAATTTGGTTTCGTTTCTTTTGTTTGTTTTGTTTCTTAAGTCCACATATCTGTGAAACCATGTGGTATTTATCTTTCTCAGTCTAACTCATTTCATTTAGCACTATAACCCTCTAGTCCATCCATTTTGTTGCAGATGGCAAGATTTCATTCTTTTTTATGGTCAGTAATAGTCTATTGTATATACATACCACATCTTCTTTATTCATCTATCCATGGACACTTAGATTGCTTCCATATCTTGGCTCATGTAAATAATGCTGCATTGAGCATAGGGATAAGTATATCTTTTTGAATTCGTGTTTTCTTATTCTTTGGGTAAATACCCAGCAGTGGAATTACTGAATCACATGGTAATTCTATTGCTAATTTTTTGAGGATCCTCCATACTGTTTTTCATGGTGGCAGAGCTAATTTGTATTCCCACCAACAATGCATGTACGTTTCTTTTTCCACATATGCTCACCAGCACTTATTTCTTGTGTTTTTAATTTTAGCCATTTTAACAGGTGTAACATGATATCTCATTGTGGTTTTAATTTTCATTTCACTGATGATTAGTGATGTTGAGCATCTTTTCATGTGTCTGTTGGCCATCTGTATGTCTTTTTTTGGATAAATGTCTATTCAGGTCCTCTGCCCATTTTTAAATCAGATTTTGTTTTTTGTTTTTTTGGTGTTATATAAATTCTTTATATGTTTTGGATGTTAACGCCTTATTGCATATATGATTTGCACATATCTTCTCTCATTCAGTAGATTGCCTTTTCATTTTGTTGATGGTTTCCTTCACTGTGCAAAAGTTTTTTATTTTGGCGTAGTCCCAATAGTTTTGCTTTTGTTTCCCTTTCCTTAGGAGACAGACCTAGAAAAGTTTCCATGGCCAATGTCAAAGAAATTATTGCCTGTATTTTCTTCTAGGAGTTTTATAGTTTCTGGTATCAATTTAAGTCTTTAATCAATTTTGAGTTTATTTTTGTGTATGGCATAAGAAAGTGCTCCATTTCATTCTTTTGCATGTAACTGTCCAGTTTTCCCAGCACCATTTATTGAAGACACCATCATTTTCCCTTTGTATATTCTTCCTTCTTTTGTTGTAGATTAATTGACAATAAAATCACGAGTTTACTTCTGGACTTTCTATTCTGTTCCATTGATCTATGTGTCCCGTGTGTGTGTGTGTGTGTGTGTGTGTGTGTGTGTGTGTACGCACGCTCACACATGCATGTGTGGCAGTACAACACTGATTTGATTAGTATAGCTTTGTAGTATATCTTAAAATTTGGGATTGTGATACCACCAACTTTGTTCTTTTTTTTCAAGATTGCTTTGGCTATTCAGGGTCTCTTGTGTTCCCATACAAATGTTACTATTATTTGTCCTAATTCTGTGAAAAATGTTTTTGGTATTTGATAGGGATTGCATTAAATCTGTAGATTGCTTTGGGTAGTTCTTTGGATATGTATGTATGTATGTATGTATGTAGTATGGTATGGGTAGTAATTTTACAATATTAACTCTTCCAATCCGTGAACATGGAATATCTTTCCATTTGTTCATATCTTTAGCTTCTTTCATCAGTATTTTATAGTTTTCAGAGTACAGAACTTTTACCTCCTTGGTTAAGTTTATTTCTAAGTATTTTATTATTTGGAGTGCAATTGTAAATGGGATTATTTTTTTTTTATTTCTCTTCCTGCCACTTCATTATTAGTATATAGAAATGCAATGTATATTAATTTTGTATCATGCAACTTCCATCAATTCATTAATCAGTTCTAGTAGGGTTTTGTTTTTGTTTTTATGAAGCCTTTAGGGTTTTCTGTATATAATATGTCATCTGCAAATAGTGAAAGTTTTACTTCTTCCTTACCAATTTGGATGTCTTTTATTTCTTTTTCTTATTTGATTCCTGTGGCTAGGACTTCCAGTAATATACTGAATAAAATAGGTAGAGTGGACATCCTTATCTTGTTCTTGACCTTACAAGAAAAGTCTCAGTTTTTTACCATTATGATGTTAGTTATGGGTTCTTCTTATATGGCCTTAATTATGTTGAGGTATATACCCTCTACACCTACTTTGTTGAGAGTTTTTATTATGAATGGATGTTGTACTTTGTCAGATGCTTTTTTTGCATCTGTTGAGATGATCATATAAATATTGAACCACTCTTGTATCCCAGGAATAAATCCCACTTGAGTATGGTGAATGATTTTTTTTTTATGTATTGTTGAATTCGGTTTGCTAATATTTTAGCAAGCCCAGTTGAGGGTTTTTGTATCTATATTCATCACAGATAGTGGCCTGTAATTTTCCTTTTTTGTAGTGTCTTTATCTGGGTTTGGTATCAGTGTAATGCTCGCCTTGTAGAATGAATTTGGAAGCTTTCCTACCTCTCCTATTTTTTGGAATATTTTGACAAGAACAGTTTAACCTTTCTTTAAATGTTTGGTAGAAGTCACCTACTGATGAATCTTTGTGGTCCTGCCTGGACTTTTGTTTGTTGGGAGTTTTTTTAATACTAATTCAATTTCGTTGCTGGTAGTCAGTCCGTTCAAATTTTCTATTTCTTCCAGATTCAGTTTTGGAAACTTATGTTTCTAGAAATGTATCCATTTCTTCTAGGTTGCCCAATTTGTTGGCATATAGTTTTTCAAAATATTCTGTTGTAATCCTTTACATTTCTGTGGTTTCAGTTGTTATTTCTCCTCCTTCATTTCTTTTTTAAAAGTTTATTTATATTGAGAGAAAGTGCGAATGGGGTGGGGCAGAAAGAGAGAGGGAGAGAGAGAATCCTAAGCAGGCTTTGTTTGAGCTGTCAGCACAGAGCCCAGTGCAGGTCTGGAACTAAAAAACCTCAAGATGACGACCTGAGCTGAAGTCAAGCCAGATGCTTAACCAACTGAGACACCTAGGTGCCCCACTCCTCCTTCATTTCTGAGTTTATTTACTTGACTCCTGTCTCTGTCTCTGTCTCTGTCTCTGTCTCTGTCTCTGTCTCTCTCTCTCTCTCTCTCTTTTGGATGAGTCTCGGTAAAGGTTTATCACTGATGTTTGTCTTTTCAAAGAACAAACTCCTGGTTTCCTTGTTCTGTTCATTGTTTTTTAAGTCTCTTGTTTCATTTATTTCTGCTCTAATCTTCATTATTTCCTTCCTTCTGCTGGATTTTTTTCCCTCTTTTTCTAGCTCCTGTAGGTGTAGAGTTTTTAATTATTTGAGATTTTTCTTGCTTCTTAAGCTGGGGTTCTTTGCTGCATCCTAAAGATTTTGGACCATTGTGTTTTTATTTTCATTTCTCTCCATGTATTTTTTTATTTCCTCTTTGATTTCTTGATTGAATCATTTATTGTATGTTACACATGAATATATAGCATGTTATTTACCCTCCATGTATTTGTGTTCTTTGCAGATATTTTTGTTGAGATTGATGTCTATTTTCATACTGTTGTGGTCAGCAAAGATGCATGGTATGATTTCAGTCTTTCTGAGTTTATTGAGATTTGTTTGTGAACTAACATGTCATCTATCTGGGATAATGTTCCTTGTGCACTTAAAAAGAATGTGTATTCTGCTTGGGGATGGAATGTTCTGAATATATCTGTTAGGTCCTCTGGCCCAATATGTCATTCAAAGCCATTGCTTCCTTGTTGATTTTCTGTCTGGATGATCTGTTCACTTTTCTAAAGTCCCCTACTATTACTGTAATACTGTCAGTTTCTATATGTCTGTTAAAAGTTGCTTCATATACTTAGGTACTCTCATATTTGGTGCATAAATATTTACATTTGTTGTATTCTCTTGTTAAATTGTTTTATTTATCATTATGTAGCATCCTTCTTTTCTCTTGTTACGGTCTTTGTTTTAAAGTCCACTTTTTTTGTCAGGGAGCCCGGGTGGCTCAGTTGGCTCATCCAACTTCTGCTCAGGTCATGATCTTGCAGTGTGTGGGTTTCAAGCCCCACATCAGGCTCTGTGCTGACTGTGTGGAGCCTGCTTGGGATTCTCTCTCTCCCTCTCTCTCTGCTTTCTCCCCTCCCCGACTTGTGCTTTCTCTCTCTCCAAATAAATAAACTTAAAAAAATTTAACGTCCCTTTTTTTTGTGATAAAAGTGTGCTACTCCAGCTTTCTTTTTGTTTCATTTTGCATAGTACATATTTTTCCATCCCTTGACTTTCAATCTGCATGTTTCTTTAGGTCTGAGATGAGTCTCCCCTAGGCTGTATATAGAAGGGTCTTGCTTTATTATCCATTCCATCACCCTGTGTCTTTTGATTGGATCATTCAGTGCATTCACATTCAGAGTAATTATCGATAGATATGGACTTGGGATTGCCATTTTGTCAACCGTTTTATGGTTGTATTTGTAGTTCTCTGTTACTTTCTTCTCTTGCTATCTTCCTTTGTTGTTTGATGGCTTTCTTTAGTGATATGCTTGGATTCCTTTTTATTTTTTGCATATCTATTACTGGCTTTTGATTTGTAGTTTCCATTAGGTTCATACATACATCTTATGCAGATAGCAGTCAATATTAAGTTGATGGTCACTTAGGTTTGAACTTATTTTAGAAACACTAAATTTTTATTCCTCCACACCCATGTTCTATGTATATGATGTCATTTTCTCCAACCTTTTATTTTGTGAATCCTTTGACTAACTTATATATATTTAACTGATTTCATTGTTTTTGTACTTTAATGTCTCTACTTTTTTTATAAGTGATAAATCTACTACTTTTATTATGTTTGCATTTACCTGTGAAATTTTTCCTTTCATAATTTGTTTCCTCCTGATTATGTACTTTTCTTTTCACTCAAGGAATTTCCTTTCATGTTTCTTGTCATGCTGGTTTAATGGTAAACTCCTTTAACTTTTGTTTGTCTAGGAACTCTTTCTCTCTCCTTCTATTCAGAATGATAGTTTTGCTGGGTAAGGTATTTTCAATTGCAGGCTTTTCCACTTTAGCACTTTTAATATATTATGCCACTCCCTTATGACCTGCAAAATTTCTACTGAAAAATCAACTGACAGCCTTATGGGGTTCCCCCTGTGTGTGACTGTTTTCTTTTCTCTTGCTGCTTTTAAAAGTCTCTTTATCACTACTTTTTGCCATTTTAATTACTATGTACCTTGGTATGGACCTCCTTTGGTTGATTTTGTTGGGGACTCTCTGTCCCTCCTGGATCAGAATACCTGTTTCCTTCCCCAGATTCAGAAAGTTTTCAGCTATTATTTCTTCAAATAAAATTCTTGCCCCTTTCTCTGTCTTCTCCTCAGATCCCTATAATGCAAATGTTATTATGCTTAATGACATCACTGAATTCCCCTAACCTATTCTCATTTTTTGCTCATCTTTTTTTCTTTTTGATCTTTCATCTTGTTTGCTTTCCATTACCTGTTGTCCAGCTCTCCAATCTGTTCTTCTGCCTCCTCTAAATATGCTATTGATATCCTCTAGTGTATTTTTAATTTCAATTATTGAGTTCTTCATCTCTGATTGGTTCTTTTTTATATTTTCTCTCTGTAATGAGTTCTCACAGAGATCCTCCACTCTTATCTCAAATCTAGTAAGTATCTTTATGACCATTACTTTGAATTCTTTGTTGAGCATATTGCTTATCTCCATTTCATGTAACCCTTTTGGTGTGTTTTTGTCTTGTTCTTTCATTTGGGACATATTCCTGTGTCCTCATTTTGTCTAACTCTGTGTTAATTTCTATGTATTAGGAAAAATCTACCCTATCTCCTGATCTTGAAAGTAGTGGCCTTGAGAAGAGTACCTGTGGTGCCCTGTAGTGCAATGACCCACGTTCACCAGAATCATACACTTCAGGGGTGTCCCCTATGTGGGTTGTGTGTGTCCTGCTGTTGTGGCTGAGCAGCATTTGTTTTCAGTCCAGTTAGCTGCTGTTGTCCACTTTACCTGTTTGGGGTACAGTTTGGTCCCTGTGCTGTTAAGGAGCCAGTCTGGGGCTGCCTTGCACTTGTAGTTAGGTGATATCTAGTGGTCAGACCAGATGCCTGTCCTCCTCCAGTTTGCCTAGGCTACAGTTGCACGGAACTTCAGAGCTCTCTCTCTGTGGTGCCCCCCCGAGAGGTTTTTATTGGTGGACAGGGCCAGCAGTCAGATCAGATGTCTACCCCCAGTTCATCTGCCAGGGCTGTAGTCAGACTGGTGTGTGTGGTTATCTTCCCCTCTCCCCAGAGGAGGAGTTACTTTGGAGTGGTACTGGTCCCTGCCAGGACTGCTTGCAAGAAGTGACAGCAGGAGCCACTTTGGAGGGACTTCTACTGAGTGGGGCAGGTTGGACGGGGCAGATCTGCAGGAGAATGCTGGTGTGTGGTGTTGCCGTCTTAGCAAATAGGCTGTTTTCACTAGCTCCCACAAGTGTCTAGCTATGTGAGGGGGTGGGGGATGGTACCCACCAGATCTTTTGTTCTTAAGGAAGTCTCCTAAAGATTCCTCCCCCTCCAGCACATGTTCTGATTTTAGTAAATAAATCACCTTCACATACACCCCCAGGCACTTTACAGACTGCTGCTTCTATGATGTACTTCATGGAATTGTCATGTTGTCTCTTTAAAGGAAGGGACTCAGTTACCTAATGGCCTCTAGCTCTCCCAGACCTAGAGGTTGTAAAGTACCCAGAGTTAAGTTAAGCTCCAGTGATTGTAAAACTTGCAAAGTTAAGGCCCATTGGTTTTCTAAGCCAAATGTTATGAGATCTTATCTTCTTAGGGTAGGTCCTCCTGTCTGGGGTGCATGGTGTATAGTTTGCTTCTATCATTACTCCCTGCTTGTTGTGTCCCTCCCTCCTGCTTGTGGTTAGACTCGCTAGGAGATTGATTCCCAACCATGTTTCTGCCCTTCCCACTCTTTTCAGTTGGCCTCTTCTCTACAGTGAACTGTGGCGAGTCTGTTTTCCCAGCCCACATCATTTTCTGGGTTAGTTGCACTGATGTGGCTATTACCTAGGTGTGTCTGTGGGAAAGAGGTGAGCTTAGTTAGGATCCTCCTACTCTTCCCAGAAGTCTATTGAAGACTATTGAAGAACGCGCTTGAAGTGTTTATAAGATAGGTATCATACAAAGTTTCTTCTCCAACCACAAGATGAACAGAAGGAAAACTGAAAAATTCAGAAATTTGTGGAAATTACACAAGGGAAGTTAGAAAATATAGATAGATAAATGAAAATGAAAATGCAGCACACCAGAAACTCGTGACACACTAAAAGCTGTGGTAAGAAGGAAATTTATAGCTATAAACGCTTATGTTAAAAAACAAAAGGGGCACTTGGGTGGCTCAGTCATTTAAGCGTTCAACTTTTAATCTCAGCTCAGGTCTTGGTCTCAGGGTTTTGAGTTCTAGCCTTGCATTGGGCTCTGCACTGGACATGAAGCCTACCTAAAAAAATAAAAATAAAAACCCCAAACAATCTCAAATCAGTAACCTAACTTTATAATTTAAGGAATTAGAAAAATAAGAACAAACTAAACCCAAAGCTAGCAAAAGGAAGGAAGTAATAAAGATGAGAACAGAGATAAATGAACTAGAGAATAGGAAAAATAGGGAAAATAAATGAAACCAAAATTTGGTTCTGTGAAAATATCAACAAAATTGACAAAGTCTTACCTGTGTGGATTAAGAATGAAAGAAGACCAAACCATTAAACTCAGAGATGAAATTGGGGATGTTACTATTGATTGTACAGAAATAAAAAGGATTATAGGAGAGTACCATGAGCAATTGTACACCACCAAATTGGGTAGCCTCAATTAAATGGGCAAATTCTAAGAAACATACCAAGATGAAATCGTAAAGAAATTTAAAAAAATCTGAATAGACCTATAAAAAGTAAGAAGATTGAATCAGTAATCAAAAATCTCCCAAAGAAGAAAACCCTATACCTAATGGCTTCATTGGTGAATTCCACGAAACATTTGAAAAACTGCCAATCCTTCTCAAACTTTTCCAAAAAATTTAGGAGGAAGGGAACATTTCCTAACTCATTTTATGACACCAGCATTACTCTGATACCAAAGCGAGTGCACTACAAGAAAGGAAAAGTACAGATCAATATCATATATGAATATTGATACAAAGTCCTCAACAAAAGATTAGCAAACTGAATGTAGCAGCATATTAAAAGGATTATATACCATGTCAAAGCATGGAAGCAACTCAAGGGTCCGTTGAAAGATATATGGGTAAACAAAATGAAGTTTACAATAGACCACTTTTTACATACAGTAGAACACTACTTTAAACAGGTAGGAAAGGTCAACATATGGTACAACATGGATGAACCTTCAGGACATACACTAAGTGAAATAAGTCAGTTACAAAAAGATAAATCCTGTATGGTTCTACTTATATGAAGTACTTAGACTAGTCAAAATGTAAACACAGAAAGTAGCATGATGCTTGCCAGGGCTGGAAGGAGGAGGGAATGGAAAGTTGTTTTATTGGGTATAGAGTTTCAGCTTTCCAAGATGAAAGGAGTTTTAGAGATACATGGTAGTAACATCACACACTATGAATACCACCACTGAACTGTTATACCGTTAAAAATAGTTAAGATGGTTAAGTTTTACATTATGTGTATTTTACTATAATAATAAAAGGGAAAAACAAAAAACTGGTGGCAGGCTAGATTTGGCTTGTGGACTGTAAGATTATCAGCCTCTGTTCTAAATTTTCTTGGGAATGGCCTTACTCTTTTCTTAAGATAAAGGGAGAAGGAACTGTGATTTGGATGTATACAGAATTATAAAAGTACTCATCTTTTTTTGTAAAGTAGTTCTTTTATAAAAGAAATATATTCTTGTAGAAAATATGGAAGATTTGGAAAAATAATAAATAACTACAGGTAATATTTACTGGATATTGTGGAGTGCCAGGCACTCTTTTAAATTCTTAAATACATGAGTTAGTCATTAATTTTATGATCATTTACCAGGAGGTATATTAAAGTATAGAGAGTTTAAGTAACTTAACCCAGTAAGTGCCTTGTAAGTGGTAAAGCTAGAATTCAAAACGAAGCTTTTGGACTCTAAAGCCTACATTCTGAACCACCATGCTCTAGAGTGGGGCTTGGGGTGTTATGCTTGTATCCCAGTACCAAATGTAATACAAGTTAATACTTTGATTTGTTTCCTTTCTATGATTTTCACTGCAAACATAGCTATGGTTTCTCATTTTACAATATAAACAACTAACTTTATGCCCAGAGCAGCTGTTTCTCATCATGTCAAGTCAGTTACCTGTTGCTGGAGCTGGGGACATGCATGGGACACAGGAAGGCCTTCATCGGAGGCTAACATCTGTGCAGCTCTTCACAGTTGACAGAAAGTCTCCTGACAGATTTCCCATGGTTGCTTGGCTAGGGCAAGCAGAACTGCTTCTTTGTGTTTTTTTACTTCAAATTCTAAGTCTTCTCAGAACTGTCTGCTCTCCATCTCATGCCCATTTTTGACTCTGTACTCTCTTCACATTACCATTTCCTACCTTCTGTTTTAAAAATAAATGGTACAAAAAAAGTTAAATAACTGGCTCAAAAATAGCCTTAAAAACTAGGATCAAAGAACACTAAAAAATATTTATATAGTATTAAATATACAGACAGCCCTCATACCCTGTATACAGAAATTAGCTCAAAACTGATTGTAGATTTAAATATAAAACATAAAACTATAAAACTTTTAGGAAAAAAAATTGGAGAAAAGTTTCAGGATATAGGGCTATGCAGAGTTCTTGACACCAAAGACACCAAAGTACAATCCGTAAAGGAAAAGCTGATAAATTAAAAGCTTGCTCTGCAAAAGGCCACGTGAAGAAATTAAAAGCCAGACTATAGGCTAAGAAAATACTTGCAAACCATGTATCTGATAAAGGACCTCATTTTTAGAATATATAAGGAACTCTCAAAATTCAATAAAAAAAAATCCAGATGGACTCAGCAAAGGACATGACCACACATTTTACTGAAAAGAACATACAGATGGCAAAGAAGACATTGAAAGCTGTTTGACCACATTGCCCACCCAGAAAATATAAATTAAACACAGAGAGGGAGGGGTGCCTGGGTGGCTCAGTCGATTAAGAGTCCAACTTTGGCTCAGGTCATGATTTCACAGTTTGTGAGCTCGAGCCCCACATCGGGCTCTGTGCTGATAGTTCAGAGCCTGGAGCCTGCTTTGGATCTTGTGTTTCCTGCTCTCTCTGCCCCTCCCCTGCTTGTGTTCATTCTCTCTCTCTCTCTCTCTCTCTCTCTCTCTCTCTCTCTCTCTCAAAAATAAACATTAAAAAAAAAAAGAGGGAGGCAAACTATAAGAGACTCTTAAATACAGAGAACAAACTGAGGGTTGCTGGAAAGGAGGTGGTAGAGAGATGGGTTAAATAGGGTGATGGGCATTAAGGAGGGCACTTGTTGGGATGAGCACTGGGTGTTGTATGTAAATGATGAATCCCTAAATTCTTCTCCTAAAACCAATACTATCCTATATGTTAACTAACTTGAAACTGAACACACACACACACACACATACACACACGCACGCATGCACACAAAACCAGTAACACTGGAAGCTAAAACAGTATGGAGAAATGATGTAAAAATTCTGATAGAAATGATTTTGAATCTCAAATTATATACCCAGCTGCTGTCATTCAAGAGTGAGAGTGGAATAAATATTTTCTGACACAAAAAGCATAAAAAAACCCCACAAACTCAACAAATCTTTTCATTGTAAGATTATTAATATTGTAACCCTTCTCTGTGTGCTTTTTTCCCTTTTCCCCTTTTTGGGGTATAGGGACATTTACCCTATTTTTGCCCATTGTTTGTCAACATTTCTGCATCATTTTGTATCAGGTATTTACAGTTTACAGTTGGGCTTTGGTTTTCTAACACAATCCTTTTGTCTTTTTTAACTAGATGAGTTTATCTCCTTTAATCATACTGTATATGTGTTTACTGCATCCAATTTTTATGTTTCCTTTTTTGTTTTTTTTCTCTCTCTTGATTTAGGGGGTTAACTTTCAGATATACATTTAAATTATGTTTAACCTATTATTTCTCAAATTATTTCAAAAACAAAATAGTGTCTATTGTGATTTTTTTACTTTCTCTCAATACTTAGGGTGTTTTGTTGGCATGTACTGAGATTTTTATTCTTTATTATAATTAAATGATTTTTCTATTTTGTGGCTTATACTTCAAAAACAACATTTACTTTCTGCTTTTCTAATCTTATTTCCACAGTTCCTTTACCGTGACCATCTGCCTATCTTTCACAAGACAGCTTCCTCATTTGCAATTCTTCATGAGTAATCTTGTTGACCAGATTGTCTTCATGAAGATTTTTCCCCCTTAAGAAAGTGTACATGGGTGATAAACTTTCTGAGTTCCCTTTCGGTCAACTTCACATGAGAACCACAGAGTTTTGCATGTTCTAGAATTCTTAGGTTACGTTCTTTATTAAGGTATGAATGACAGACAATAACCTGTACATATTTAAAATGTACAGTTTGAAGAGTTTGAATATTTATACGCTTGTGAAACCATCCCTGCAATCAAGATAATGAACCTATCCATCACACCCAAAAGTTTACTTGTATCCCTTGGTAATCTGTCCATCCTTACCTCTGTCTCTAGACAATCACTGATCTGCTGTCACTATCAATTTATATTGTAAACTATTTTATATAAATGCAGTCACACAGAATGTACTTTGGGGGGGGTGCTCAGACTCCACATAATTGTTTTGAGATTCATCCATGTTGTGTGTATCATCAGTTTATTCTTTTTTTTCCTCAAATGTTACTTTCTGCTCTTTTAAAAATAATATATTTATTGTAAAACAATAAATGTTTAAGAAAAAAGGTTCCCAGTCTTTACTTTATTCTTTTTATTGCTGAGTAGTATTCCATTGTATAGATATACCACACTTCATTTATCCATTCACCTGTTGATGGAAATTTGGATTATACCAGTATTGACCTGCTATCAACATGCTATAAACATAAAGCTGCTGTAACCATTCATGTATAAGTGTTTTTCTTGTGTTTCCCTTGGGCAAATATCTAGGAGTTGAGTGGCATCATCATATGTTTAACTTTGTAAAAAATTGCCAAGCTTCGGGGCATCTGGGTGGCACAGTCGGTTAAGTGTCTGGCTTTGGCTCAGATCCGATCTCACTGTTCATGAGTACGAGCCCTGCACTCAGGCTCTGTGCTGACAGCTCAGAGCCTGGAGTCTGCTTTGGATTCTGTCTCCCTCTCTCTCTGCTCCTCCCCCTGCTCACACTTTGTGTGTGTGTATGTCTGTCCCTCTCTCTCAAAAATAAATAAACGTTAAAAAAAAATTTTTTTTAATCGCCAAGCTTCTTCTAGAGTGGTGGTTTTATTTTACATTCTCACTGGCAGTGTAAGGAAATTCTAGTTGTTTCACATTCTCACCAACTCTTGTTATATTTTCAGTTTTGGACATTGTAATAGGTGTATAGTATATCATTACAATTTAAATTTGCTTTTCCTTAATAACATACTGAGCATCTTTTCATGCACTTAACTGACATTTGTATAATTGCTTGTTTTTAAAAATTGTGTGGCTTTTATTATTCAGATTCACAAGTTCTTTACATGTTTATTATACAAGTCTTTCATCAAATATGTGATTTGCAAATATTTTCTCTCAGCATATGGTTTGCCTTTTCATTTTCATAACAATGTCATTTGGTGAGCATCTTAAAATTTTTGATGAAGTTCAGTATATCAGTTTTTTCCTTTTACAGTTAGTGTCTTTTTGTCCTGTTCATGAAATCTTTGTTTCCAAGATTGCAAAGATAATCTCCTGTGTTTTCTTGTTGAAGCTGTATGATTTTAATTTTTATGCTTAGATCTATGATCTGTATAAAAGTAATTGAATACATGGTATAACATAAGGATAAAGGCTTATATTCCCTTACATAAGTTTGTCCAGTTGTTCCAGCACCATTTGCTAAAAAGATACATGTTTCTCCATTGAACTGCATTGATGCCTTTGTCAATCAAATGTCTATAAATCTATGAGTTCATTTTGGCCTTTCTCCAGTTCCATTGATCTATTTGTGTATCTTTATGGCAGTACCACATGTCTTCATTACTATAGCTTTTTTTTTTAAATTGTAGCAAAATATGCATAACATAAAAATTATAATTTTAACTATTTTAATTGTGTAGTTCAGTGATACTGAGTACATTCATATTTGATTTTGTATCACTACCATCCTGCTCCAGAACTTTTTCATCATCCCAAACCTTAACTACTCTGTACTCAATAAACAGTAACTCCTCATTCCCTTCACCCTAACTCTTGACAACCACCATTCTACTTTCTATCTCTATTTGACTTCTTTAAGTACCTCATATAAATAGGATCATGTAGTATTTGTCCTTTTGTGACTGATTTATTTAACTTAGTGTAAGTGTTGACTTTGTCTTCGAGGTTTATCCATGCCGTAGCATGTGTCAGAATTTCCTTCGTTTTTCTTAAGACTGAATAATGTTCTATTGTACATATAAACCACATTTTGTCCGTTTATCCATTGGTAGATACTTGGATTTCTTCCAACTTTATTGTGGACAATGCTGCTATATACATGGATGTCCACATATTTGTTTGATTCCCTGCTTTCTGCTTTCAGTTCTTTGGGGTATATGCCCAGAAGTGGCATTGCTGGATCATGTGGTAATTCTGTGTTTAATTTTTTGAGGAACCACCGTACCATTTTCCATCACAACACCACATTTTACATTCCCATTAGTAGTGCATAGGGTACTGATATCTCTACAGCCTTACCAGCATCTGTTATTTTCTGGTTTTTTGATAGTAGCTATCCTGACGAGAGTAAAGTGGTATCTTATTGTAGTTTTGATTTGCATTTCCTTAATGATTAGTGATGTTGAGCATCTTTTCATGGGCCTGTTAGCCATTTGTATATGTTCTTTGGGGAAAGGTCTATCAAGTTGTCCACCATTTTTTAATCATGTTTGTTTGTTTGCTGTTTATCAGTAGCAAAATTGAATTGTAATGGTTCTTTATGTATTTGTATATTAACCCTTTACCAGATATGTGATTTGCTCCCATCATTAAAATCTTCATAACGAAAAGTTAAACATACATAAAGTTTACTTATTTGAGAGAGAGTGTGTGCACAAGTGGGGGAGGGGCAGAGAGAGAGGGAGAGAGAAAAAATGCCAAGGAAGCTCCGTGCTGTCAGTGCAGAGCCCAACACGGAGCTCGATCTCATGAACCATGAAATCAGGAGTTGGATGCTTAACTAATTGAGCCAGCCAGGCATCCTGAAAAGTTAGACATATTTTTAAGGAGATAGAAGAGATGAGAATGAATTACCTACTGCTGCAACGGTTATTAACATTTTGCCATATTTCCTTTATTATACACACATACTTCCATGCACATGCAAGTCATAATCCTGAAACAATTTAAAGAAATTTAAAGAAATTACAGAATTTAAAGAAAAATACAGACATCCTGACACTTCACCTGCACCTGAGCTTTCACTTTCAAACAATAAAGACATTTTCCCACATCTACCATATTTCCCCTGTATACATTTTTCAAAATACCATTTCAAAAGAATACATATTAATGGGAAAAATAACGCCACAATTCTACTGCTTTTTCTAGTTATAACATAGAAGCTAACTCCTTTTGGAATAAGTTCACTGACAGTATTCCTTAGGATTTTGGCATTTTCTCACATATCATTATTAAGAAACTATCTTCATCAATTGCCTACCAACTTCTTGCTTTCTCTCTTGTCTTCCCCTTTATCCTCTCTACACTGCAGCCAGAATAGTATCTTTAAAACTTAAATCAGACCATGTCTGTCTCTGTCTCTCTTACTCCGACAGACCCCTTGTACTGCATTTAGGATAGAACATGTTCCAAATTTACCGTGACTTCTTACCAGGACACAGCATGGTCTGACCCCTGCCCAGCCCAGCTCCATCCAATTTGACCTACTATCTGTTTCTTCAACATCCAGGCTCTTTCCTCAAGTAGGACTTCTGTGCATGTTGTTTTCTCCACTACCACACAGCCCTGCTTCCACACACAGCTCTTTTTTACACTTTATCACATTTAACATAAATATGATCTCTTCACACAGGCCTTTCCTCATGACATACTGAAGCACATCACCTGTTTGTGCTCTTTCACAACAACCTTTCCAATATTTTCGTAGTTCTTTCATATTTATTTAGTTTTAAAAGACTGTCTCCTCCTACCTCTGCCCCCACAACCTTCAGTTCCCTGATGACAGGAACCGTGATACCCCAGCACCCATGACATAGCTGGTAAGCAGAGAGCAGTGAGAGGCACAAGTAACCTCACAAAGTGATTATAGACAGGGCTTTTTTCACAGGATATATTGGTTGGGCAAGCTTTTAAAAATCAATCACATTACATTGTATTATTTCCATGTGTGTTTAAAATCTAATCCCAAATTATTCTCTCGTTTGAATTACATAATGTGGCAAATCATTTCATATGATTTAGGGATCAGGTTTAACCTGGAAATCTGAGTGAGTATAAGATCAAAGTTGAAACTACGGTATATTTTGGATGTTCTCTATGTCTGTAATATAAAGATTTGTTTTCAGTATTGTCATGGTTTTCTTCCTTTTACAGACTGAGACAACACTTGGACTCAGTTCGTATCAACAGAAAAGGTAAGGAAGGAATATATATATATATATATATATATATATATATATACACACACACACACACACATATATATGTTATAATGTATAAAATTTTATGTATTTGATAAGATAATAACATAACTTCAGTTCTTTTTGGGGGATTCCAGCAATGCTGTCCTTCTCTTGCACCAACTTTTTTGGTGAAGAAGGAAAAGCAACTTATAAATCACATTATATCATATTATTTCAAGTACTGTGTATGGCAAACCAGGTTTAAATCTGGTTTTGCAGGTGATATACTGCGTAGCCTTTCTCTTCCTTGTATATGAAACGGTGTTACCCTCAGTGAGGGGTGAAACGCCCCCTTGCTTCTTAGAGGATCAGCTTTGTAAGTCCCTGGTGACTTCTTGTGGCTCTTGCTGCCTTTCATGGACCGACCCTTGCTACCCTCAGTTGTTACAGGATGTCCGCCTGCAGGCCCCCGGAGGAGGAACTCAGAGCAGTGAAACTCAGTCTTGTGACTGAAAGAGAACACTTTTGAACCCAGTTCCTCTATGATAACAAACAAGGGAGTTATTTTACCCTAAGGTTTTATGAAAATATGTACATGCTTGTGAATTTGAAGATGTCTTCCTCACATCTGAATTCTTTGGTCTTTTGGTAGCTTTTCACATCTATTAGACAATGTGAAAGAAAGTTACTATCCTCATAACCTTTCCAGGCCAGAGGTTCTGCACCTGGTTTTTAAAGGACAACGTGAGCTATCTGTGAATTAGATAACCTTGAATGTCCTTAGGGCTAGTGAAGTGCAGATTGCATCAGCAAAGAACTTTATTTTGAGAGAGGTATAGCACATATTAAGACTATATAAGTTTAACTTCATAAATAGCAAAATGAAACTCCTTCAGTATTCACTGGTTTTGTTCTTTTCACTCTTTCATATCTGCAATAACGTGGCCCTATTTCCCCATTTTTGTCCATCTCCCTAATTTTTTATATGCCCTGTTGGGACGGGCTCTACCCATGAACCCTGACCAAAGGATACACCCACTGCCTACAGTAAGATGTAGACTTCTCTGCTCTTATGATTATATAGCATAATGCCACTCTTCCATCCCTCTACCCCTTCCCAAATATCTTTGGCACAAGGATGGATTGTTTCTGGACTACTTCACATCTAGCCTGATGCTAGACTTGGCTGGGCTATCTAAGAACCTAGACTCTGACTCATTTAGAGCTAAACTGATGGGAAGAAAAGCATGCCTGTTATCTTAGGCTTCTTCCATGATACTTTATTGCAGCAGTTAGGAAATTAGCTATGAAACTATATTGGCTACATTTATGAAGATGATGTTATTCATCCATGATCAAGATTTGGCTTTAAGGTATTTTCCTAATATAATGAAGAATTTACATCAATACATAATTATATTCTGATCTCATGTTCCACTTACCTATGATCTACATCTGCCTAACAAACTACCCAAACTTACTAGCGTAAAGCAATCATATTATTATGCTGTCAGACTCTGTAAAAAGTTGAGACAGAAAGAACACAGAAAAGATAGCTTGTCTCTGCTCCATGATGACTGGGGCCTCTGCTGGGGAGACTCCAGAGATAGAGGCCTGTTCACTTGCATAATGATGCTAGCTTGTTACCTGGGACCTCAGCTGGGCTGTCACCCAGAATGCCTACATGTGGGCCCTTCTGCCTGGTGTTTTCACAAAGGCTTGTTTGGGCTCCCTCACAGGATTATAACTGGATTTCAAAAGAGAACATCTCACAGAGAACCCACTTTTGTTTTTTCAACCTGCCTTCTGAAGTCATAGTGTTATCTCTGTCAGATGCTGTTGTTCAGTCATTTAGGTGGTTCTTGATTCAAGACATGGCGGAAGTGGAGAGACATGGGGGTGAGGGATAAGGTGAGGGGAATGACCCCCCACTTATCTATAGCAGGAATATCAGATGATTTGCAGACATGTTTTAAAACTGTCACACTTTTGTTTTGACCAAGATCATGAACTGGATAAACACTTGATTCAAACTGGTATGCATACCCTATGGGTTTGAAACTGGATTAGGTACTAAACATATGTTTTAGTTCAGACTGCTGTAACAAAATACCACATAGACTGAGTGGCTTAAACAACTTTTATTTCTCACAGTTTTGGAGGCCTGGAAGTCCAAGATTAAGATGCCAGCAGATTTGGTTCCCTAGTGAGGACTCTATTCTTGGCTTACAAGATGGCTACTGTCTCCCTTTATCCTCAGATGGCAAAGAGAGAGAATGGAAGCAGGCTCTCTGGTGTCATTTGTTTTGAAGGCACTAATGCCATCATGAGGGCCTCACTTTTGTGGCCTTCTCTAAACGAAATACCTCTCAAGATTTTCATATTGGAGGTTAGGGCTTCAGCATATGAATTGGGGTGGGGGATACCAATTCAGTCCATAACAACATACAGGTCTAAATTTATATTTTGAGCCTCATATCAACTAACTAAAAACTAAACTAAAGAACAGGGTTTATGAATCACGCTTAATAAGTCATTTTAAAACATTTGTGACATGGAAAAGCAAGTACAGTCTCCATACATACCAGGCATGTGATGATTAGAACATAGCTTCCACATTGAAGGGATTTAGCCATTTTTTAAAATATGTGACTTAGTGCTGCACAAATTAAACACTGCCAGAGCTCTCTCTAAGTAAGAATAACTTTAATGAACATGCATATGTAAAATAAAATGTGAATGAAAATACAAAATTGTGCAGTTGTAGAACAGACGTTGTAAATAAAATGTGTAGTTGTAGAACAACAGAAATTGTGATTTGTTTTCAGTTTAAAAACAAACTATTCTATAAAAGTGCCAGCATTTGGGTTTGAAAACTTGAGTAAAATGAAAGTTATCATATGATTAAGTATTCTAAGTACAGAAGACCCTATTAGATGGTCTTCTTGAGCCCCTCGTTTAACAGACGAGGAAGCTGAGACCCTTAGAACCGAAGGATATGCTGATGGGTAAAGTGGCAGAGTTTCATTAAAATTCATCATCTTGCCAGCCCCATGTTGCATTCACTCTCTTTGCATAGCAAGTATGGAATCCTTCAGTATTCCCTGGATTTTCTTTTTTAGCCAGTATTCATTCCTGGGAGTTTCTGAAAGTATCTGCTCAGTGCAGGGACTATGCACACAGCCCCTGCCTGCAGGCATCTTTGAAGGGCACTGAAGACACCCGTTCTGATGAGGTCATAAAGCATAGGTGTTGAAGTGACAAAACACAGCCTACTTTGTGGAAGAAAGCAGCACTCTTGAGAAGGATGTTTATAATGGGTTTAATTGCAGGGATCAATGTACATAAGGTACACGCATGTGCCTCACTTGCATCATCAGGCCCAGGTCATAGCTGAGGTCATAGCTTCTGACTCCAGAGTCTTGTCTCCATCTCTGGAGTGTGCCACGTCCACCATTCTCTCCTCAGGGACATGGTCAGTGTCCACTGAGCTTTAGAGATTGCTGGGAGGGAGGGACCCTTTGTCTTTTGACCTTCTGTAGTCATTTCTGCATCAATTTCTCACTTTTTCTCTTCCCCAGTTTTACAATCCACATGCTACCTTCTCTCTGGCTTTTTCAGTAAGCCAGTAGATTCAGCCCCATCCTTTCCCACATTGCTTGTACATGATCTCTTGAGTCAAAACTCTCATTCTGTAAGTGGAATTTAACCTGCCCCAGGGAAATTTGTATCATGAAAAGATCAGCTAATCAAATGATTCTATAGCTAGTGCATTGTATGGCAGTACAACAGTAAATGCTAGCCTCTGGCCACCATTTCTTCCTCTCCTGCCTCTTCTTCTCCCTCCTCTCCCTCACCACACACCATTATCATCTGCATTAGTTTTGGGGGGCAGGCTTGGCTCCAAGGGCTTTCAGGACACTGCAGGGGAATGAACTACTGCTTTCACGACCTCAGGATTGTGGGAAGTAAAACCACGGAAAACAGAATTTTCCAGAATACTCTTTTTTTCTATTCCTCTCCTATGTTCCAGCTCATGCTTTCTAATTTGTTTTAATACAGTTATCAATTACATAATAATACTTTGTTTAAAGCATGTGCTGCCTTTATGATACGATGGTAGAGAATGTGCATATAGTGTTCCATCAGTGTTTATTTGAGTTGAACACCACAATATTATAACGAGTACCAGTAATGATTTAATATTTTGCGACACAATGCCATCCTTTATGGATGACTTTTCCTAGGATTGTGGAGCCCTGTGGTGGAAGATTAGGCATCAGAAGTCCTGAGTTCTCTGTTTACCAGCTGTGTGACCTTGAAAACAACTGTCTAACTGCTCTGAGCATGACTTTCATTTGTAAACTGGGGAAGATTCTTTCTTTGCCTGATATATATATGATATAAGGTTATGCATTATTTGTTGTGAGGATCAAATGAAAATATTTGCTTGGGTAACAGTAGTTTATAAACTTTAAAATGTTATATGAATACAAGTTGTGGATATTTGATAATTTGCTCAGTCATTCAGCAAACATTTGCTGGGATCCTTGCGTATGCTAGGCTTTGTTATAAGAACTGGTGACTCGGTAATTGTATCTGTTATCTATGGCCGTGTAATATAATAAACTACCCCCAAACCTGGCAGCTTCAAACAGCAGACATGATTTATCTTTTTGCTTCTGGGAGTGAAGAATTTTGGAGCACCTTAGCAAAGTAGTTGTGGCTCAGGATCCTTCCTGACATGGCAATCAAAGTATCAACCAAAGCTGTAAGTCATCTGAAGGCCTGGGAGTGCTACATCCTCTTCAGGATGGTTCATTCATAGAACTCTTGCAAAAGGCCTTAGTTTTTGCTGGCTGTTGGCAGGAGGCCTTAGTTCTTCACCGTGTCGAACCCTCCATAGGCTTGCTTAAGTGTTGCTGCATCATGACAGCTGGTGACCCCAGAACAGGTGATGCAAGAGAAACAAGGAGGAAGCCACAGTGTCTTTTGTAATTGAGTCTTGGAGTCACACTATCACTTCTGCCATATTCCATTCATAAGAGGTCACCTCTAAGGCCAGGGGAGTTATCAGGGAATCTTTGCACGTATTTTAAATCTGCTATAGTGCTGGATGGGCAAGATAGTCCAAGACTCCTGCGCTGGTATAGAGCATGTGTTCCAATGGGGAAACAGACAGTAAGTCACTAAATAAATAAACTCACCTAGAGTTTATTTGGAATAGGCAGGACTCCATTGCTTCTTAACTTTGGATGTTGAGGAAGGTTTCTCTGAAATGATGTTTAAGCTTACCTGGTGAAAGTCTTAGGGAAGAGCATTTCAGACACAGGAACAGTTAGTACAGAAGTCTTGCATTGGGGCAACACTAGTGTTAATATTGTTATCAGAGCTAAAAAATGTTAGTATATACAACTTAGTAAGAAGGATATGTGTGTGTGTATGTGTGTGTGTGTGCGCGCACGCGTGTGCGCACTTAATGTTCATAAGAAGAACCAGAGTCTTCTAATCTTTATGTTTTCTGGTATCTCTGGGAATTAAGCCAAAATATTGGGCTGGGAAATATTTTCCAAATTAAGGGTTGTTGGGATTCTTTAATGACTGTATAATTTGCTTATTACTGGGTACAACTGTTTTGGTTGCCTACAGTTAATGATAAGCCCTAGAAAATTGTAGTTAGATCCCAAACTTGGTAATATCTCAATGGCAGATAAAGTCTGCTAACACTTGCAGTTTTAAATTTTTAAATTTTTTGAAAAAGCTAAAGGGAATGTCCTTAAGCTGTTTTTTAAGATTTCATTTGGGTTTGTACTTTTATTTTCTAACTCTGGAGCTTTTAGCTGCACATGAAGTGACATATATGCAAAAAAAAAAAAAAGTACTACCTTGCATAAATCTTAAAGACTGTAGTAAATTGATAATAGGAAGTCAGCGTATCAGAAGTGAGCTTAAGTAAAGGTATGGTTCGCTTTGCATTAAATGCATCTTGCATTTGCAGATGTTGGTAAGCTCCTTTGAGTAGGCCAATTTACTTCACTTATTTTTTAAAAGTATCATATTACTCTCACCTTAAATACAAGTGTGACAGAATTGAGATTTCTGGAATGGTGGTGTGAGCAGCTTGGGGACTTCTCCCCATAAGAAGCATTTCTTAAGATGATTAAAATCTGCAAAAACAGAATATCTGGAGATTGATCAAAGGACTTACAATGAATTGAGAAATATTTATTCAACAAAATCTATATAAACTTGGTGAGAGCAGTGGGAAGCCATAGTATTTAAGCTAGAGACTGCACCCATCACCCTGCAGCTCTGCCTTGCTAAGAACTATTTCAGTGGGCTCAGCAGACAAATGGATGTTCCCCATCTCTCCCAGCTCACTGGGATGGAACAGTTATTCCAGTTGGATTTGGCCGCCAGCGAGCACTGGCAGATCTCATTTTCCATAAGCTTCATGCTATAGAGGCTTATTTTGAGTGGCTGGTGGTAATCAGGTGAAGTTTGTCTCTCCTCTACCCCATTCCCACAAATAAGGATGATCAGAATGGGCAGCTGGTGAAAAGAGCAGCCCCTTTTTCCTACACAGCCCTGTGTCCTGGGAGAGCATTTTCATTTTGCTCAGCAGCTGAGTGACAGGCCTCCTGTGCCCCAGCTTCCTAGGCAAAGGACTATTCTGGGTAGATTTAGCAGCCAGTGAGCCTAGGGATCAGTCTGACCAAAGATGTGCAAGACCTGTACTCTGACCTTAACTGAGAGTAATTAAAGAAAACCTACAAATAAGTGGAGAGAGAATACTGTCTTCATGGATAAGAAAACTCAATATTAAGGTGTCAGTTCTCCCCAAATTGATCTATATATTTCAATGCAATCCCGATCAAAATCCCCACAGTAGAGATTGCCTATAATCTAACCAATTCTGAAATTCATGTGTAAATGAAAGTAACTTAAAATAGTAATAATGTAATAGAATCCAGTACATTATTAAAGATTATTGAAGATGTTGAAAACCAATAAAATGACCCAAAAAAAAATAGAAACAGACCTAGAAATGACAGAGATGATGGAAGTAGCATACAGGGAATTTAGTACATCTATTATACGTGTTCAGTGATTTAAAGGAAAACATGAGAATAAGGAAAAATGGACATTATGAAAAAATAAATGGAACCTCTGGAGCTGAAAAATAGTTTCTGAAGTAGAAAATTTCACTTACAGCAACATAGATGACATTAAAAAAAGAAAAAGTGAAATTGAAGACATAGTGATGGAAACAACCCAAACTGAAGCACAGGAAGAAAAAATTACTGGAAAAAGAATAAACAAACCCCTGGTGACCTGTGATACCATGGCAAGCAATTTAACACACATATAGTTGAGTTCCAAGGAATGGGGGGCGGGGAAGGCTGTTGAAGAACTTCAGTAAACCCAATGCAAAAGTAACAAAGAAAACCACACCAAGTCGCATAGTATTCATATTGCTGAAAGCCAATGATAAATTGAAAGGCAGCCAGGAATAAATAAATCACATGTAGGGATACTAAAGAGAAGAATGACTGGTGCCTTGTCATCAAAGACAGTACAAACCCCAAATCAACAAAATGACATCTTAAAAATATCAAAAGAAAAAATTGTCAACCCCCAAGATATTATATCCAGCAGAATTATCCTCCACAAATACATTTCCAGACAAAAGCTGAGAACATGTGCAGCCAGCAGACTGTCACTATAAGAAGTGTTAGGGAAGTTCTTTACATTCTGAAGGTAGTAACCGTTACAGGTGAAAACACAGCTCTAAGCACAATAATGAAGATCACCAAAAAGGTGAAAATATGTGGATAAATATAAAAGACATTTTTTCTCATTAAAGATGGTTTTGAGATAACTGACTTTTAAAAACAAAAGTAATTACAGTGTTTTATGGGATTGATAACTTGTATATGTTACACGTATGATGACAGTACAAAGGGCAAGGGAGGGGTAATTGAGTTGTAAAGCTCTTACATATATGTAAAGTAGTATAATATTATTTGGAGTTAGACTGTGATAAGATGAAACAAATACTAGAAGATATATTAAAATCATTTGAAAAGAAAAACAACCCAAAGAGATCTAGCTAATAAAGCAGTCATGGAGACAGAGTGGAATACTAAAAGAATACTTGATCTAAAAGAAGGCAGATGAAGAAGACAAAAAGAATAAAAAGCAAATGGACAAAATTGAAAACAAATAGCAAGATGGTAGCCTTAAATCAAGTATATCAAAAATTATAATAAATGTGAATGGTTTCAATACCAGTTTTCAGACTCTATTAAAAAATAAAGATCCAAGTATATGCCATCTCTAAAAAACGTACTTTATTTTTCAAATTATATTTAGTTTTTTACCTTTTGTTTTGCGGTGATTTTAGTTATTTTTTAAACATTTTTTAGTTTATTTATTTTGAGGTGGGGAGGGGCAGAGAGAGAGGGAAAGAGAGAATCCCAAGCAAGCTCCATGCTGTCAGCACAGAGTCCAGTGTGGGGCTCCATTCCATGAACTGTGAGATCATGACCTGAGCCAAAATCAGGAGTCAGATGCTTAACTGACTGAGCCACCCCAGGTACCCCAGCAGTAATTTTAGTTTAGGGAAAAGATGCAAAAATAGTACAAAGGATTCCTATATACCCTTGACCTAGATTCCCACTTTATTTAATATTTTACATATGCCTTATCATTCACAATCTGCCTCTCTACCTCTTCTCTCCTTCCTTTTTCTTCCTTCCCTTCCCCTGTTTGTCCTATATATACATATAATGTATATGTAAGCATTTTTTTAAATTTTCTGAGAATCAGCTATAGATGTTGCTCCTTTACTCCTAAAAACTTCAGTGTATAGTTCTTATAAAGAGGGATATTATTTTATAAAACCAAAGTATACATATCAAAATCAGTATATTAACACTAACACACATAGTATTTTTTAATCTGTAGACTTTGTCAGTTGTCCCATTATTGGGACAATTTTTATTTTAAAAAGAAGATAAATTTTGGTCCAAGCCTCAAGTCCGTATCGGTCATATTTAATTTTCATGTCTATTTAGTCTCAACTTTAATGTGCAACAATTGATTTGTCTCTTTATGTCCTTGACATTTTTTTTTAAGTAGTGGCCATTTTATAAGTAGTGGCCACCATCCTAGTTTGGGTTTTCTCATGTTTCATTTCAGATTATGTGTTTTTGGCAGGAATATCACTTAAATTTGTGTCCTGCCCAGTCCGTCTGATTATCAGCAGGTACATGGTGTCTCTTTGTTCGATTTTTCTTTTGTAATTTATAAATACCTCTCCAAAAAGTACCTTGAGACCATGTAAATATGCTGTTTGGCATCAAACTCTTACTAGTTACAGCATTCACTGGTGATTCTTGCCTGGAAATTACTGCTCTGGTGATTTTTTTTTTAACTTTATCATTCTTTCTGTGTTTATTAGTTGACATTCTAGTGCAAGGAAGATGTAAAGGTCAAACTTCATTTTTGCAGGTGTATGTATCCAGTTATTTCACCACCATTTTTTGCAAAGACTATCTTTTCCTCATTGAATTACCTTAGCACAGTCACTAAAAATCAATGGACCATATATGTTTGGGTCTGTTCTGTATGCTTTTCACATGTCCCCTTTCATTGAACACTTCCTTACTTTCTGAAACATCAAGATGTTCTAGGCTTACCTCATAATTTTCCTGCCCAAGCCCTGGAATATCCTATTTATTCAGAGACTTCTGCTTCATTTTAGTGAAGGATATTTACAAACTAAGATCTGTGTGCTATGTGTACTCATTGCTGCTGGGGTGTCGTTGTCTCTAGGTCTTGTTAGTGAGAGTTAGGAATGTTTCTGTATGTGTGTGTGCACAAACACACACATCTCTTTCTATATCTATGTATATTCAAAACCATGAGTTGTTACCAATAACTCCATTTTTAACACACCACCACAGTGTTCCTTCTGTCCCTTTTTTCTGTATATTTTCTGTATATTTTTTTGTGTCTTCTCCAGCTATGAGAAACCTGGCTCCAGTTATCCACAGAATTTATACCTGATTTCTCAATCCTAGAATACAAACAAATTCATTTCAAATTGGTTAACTCATACCACCATGAAAAACAAACCTACTAGTTGAAGTACAGTGTTTAGAATTTATTTTTAGTTTGAATGTATATGGTCAAAAATACTATATTCAGAATTTACGTGTGTTATGTTCTTTACCTTTCTCTTCATCCTCTCCACTGCCCTCTTCCATCATCATCTACATTGCAGGTCTGTTCATTCAAAAGAAAGTTTGGTTCTTTGGTTTCTGTCTATATTCCATTTGAGATTTTTTTACCTCCATCTTACAAGTGCACTCATTTTAAATATGTGAAACAATAGGATTCAAAAAGTCAGAATGATACAAAAATGTCAAATGTGAATGTTTTTAATATGTTTCTTTCTCCACAAAAGGAAGCATGGTATAGACTTTTTAATGTTTTGTTTTATTTACTTAAAAATCTATCCTTTAGAAAAAAAAAAAAAAAAAGAGGTTAGAATGGGAGAGAGCCAAAGCATAAGAGACTGTTAAAAACTGAGAACAAACTGAGGGTTGATGGGGGGTGGGAGGGAGGAGAGGGTGGGTGATGGGTATTGAGGAGGGCACCTTTTGGGATGAGCACTGGGTGTTGTATGGAAACCAATTTGTCAATAAATTTCAGGAAAAAAAAAATCTATCCTTTAGAGACCTTTCTCATTATTTTTATAGACTGCAACATACTATATTAAGTGGATGTGGATTATATACGAGCAATTTGCTTCTAGTATTTTGCAGTTGCAAACTGCTTCAAAGAATAGCCTTGTGTATATGGATTTTCACATTTTTGAAAGTTATCTGCAGAATAGATTCCTACTGTTAGGATTTCTGAGTCAAAAGATAAGTGCATATGTAATTTGTATTGTTGAAGGAGCATGGTTAGGGTAAATTCCTAGACATGGGATTGGTGAGTCATATATAGGTTTGTTAGTGTTGTCAAATTCTCTTTCAAAAGAGCTGTGCCAGTTGGCGTACCCCTCATCAGTAAATTAGAGTCACTATATTCCTACGGCTTTTCCTACAGAAAAGGGGAATACTTTTTAATTTTTGTCATTCTGATAGGTGAGAAATTCTGTTGTCATGTAGTTTTAGCTTGTCTTTCTCTAGTTATGAGTGAGGTTGTATATGTCTTTTATACTATGCTTATATTTATCTTTTGATACTGTCTGTTCATTTTTATTCTACCTCCTTTTCTATAGGACCTTTGATCTTTATTTCTGCCATTTAAACAGTTTTTTATTAAGGATAGTAATCCTGTGTTGCAAATATTACCTTCCTTTTGGTCATGGAGATGTGATTTTGAAGAAAAGCACTTTTTTTTTTAACATTTATTCATTTTTGAGAGAGTGTGAGTGGGGGAGGGACAGAGAAAGAGAGAGACAGAGACAGAGACAGAGACAGAGAGACAGAATCTGAAGCAGGCTTCAGGCTCTGAGCTATCAGCACAGGACTTGACAGTAGGGCTCAAACTCAGTAGACCACAGATCATGATCCGAGCTGAAGTCAGATGCTTAACCAACTGAGCCACCCAGGCACCCCTGAAGAAATGAACTTTAAGTATAAAAACACAAAAAGTAAAAAGATGGAATAGGGAATAACACTATCAGAGAAGTTAGACTTTAGTACAGGAAATATTATTAGAGATAAAGAAACACATTTTATTATTACAGAAGAGATAATGTATCATCCCAAGTCTGTATAATTCTAAATATCAGAGTTTCCAAATACATGAAGAAAACATAAATGTTTTTTGTTCCAAATATTTGTTCCAAGTAAATGAAAAAAAAAACAGAAATGAAGGCAAATTCACAATTATAGTTGGAGATTTCAAAATTCAGCTGTCAATAAAATAAACAGAAAATCAGTAAAGGTATAAAAGACTTGAACAACACTATCAACCAGCTTAACCTTGTAGGTATTTTTCTTCATAGATATTTATTGAACACTTCACCCAGCAATTGCAGATTATGTTCTTTAACACAGCAGAATTAAAATAGAAATCACTAACAATTTGGGAAAATTTTAAAATTGAAATTAAAGCCTATGACAGAATTCAACATCTATTCATAATTAAAAGCACTGAGCAGACTAGAATTTCCTTGGTCTGATAAAGACCATCTGTGGAAAAACAACAGTTAACATGATTCTTATGGTAAAAGATTCAGTGCTTTCTTTCTATTGAGAACAAGACAAGGATGTCCGCTTTTATTTCTCTCCAGTATTGTACTGGATGTGCTAGTCAGTACATTAAGGCAAAAAATAGAAATAAGAGGCATCATCTGGAAAGGGAGAAATGTGTTTGTCTACAAATAATATGATTGTGTCCATAGAAGATCCTAAAGAATATACCCAAAAAGCTTTGAGAATAAGTTAATTTAACAAGATTGAAGGATATATAGTACTTTTCTATATTCTAAGTGCAAAAGTAAAATGTTATATAAAAATGCCATTTACAGTAGCCTCAAAACATGTTACATACTTCAGGATGAATTTACAAAAAAAAAAAAAAAAAAACCCAAAAAACAAAAAAACACCAGACTTTAAAACCCATACACTGAAAAGTGTGTGGGAATTAGGAGCACCAACCCCCTGTCCAGTTGAGAATCCACTTATAATTTTTGACTTTCCAATAACGTAACTACAGATAGCCTAATGTTGACCAGAAGGCTTATTGATAACATAAACAGTTGATTAACACATATATTGTATGACCTGAGCTGAAACCAAGTGTCAGACACTCACCTTACTGAGCCACCCAGGTGCCCCCCCATTCTGTTTTCTTTTTGCTCCTCTTCTTGGATAATTCAAAATTACCTTTCAGTTCATTGATTCTTTCTTCTGATGGTCAGATCTGTTGCTGAAGCTCTCTGTTGAATTCTTCAGTCCAATTATTATATTCTTTATCTTTAGGATTTCTGTTTGGTTGTTGTTTTTTTATAGTTTGTTTCTTTGTTGAACTTCTCATTTCATTCAGGCATTTTTTTTTCCAATTCTATTTAGTTACCTGTGTGTTCTTACAGAGACAGTTCTTTAATCAGCTTAACTTGGGGTTCTTAATGAGCCAGCTGAAAGTTTCTTGAACAAGTGGGATTTACTATCCAGGTCGCTATTTGGCCAAGGACACTTACTGAGCTCTGATGTCAGCAGGGGCACTGGCTGGGAATGGTTAGATAGGACTGCTGACTTAGTTCCCTGTCCATGCACAGCTAGAACATGGCCTCCACAGTGCTTGGATTCTCTGCCCATGTTTCTTGGTTGGGCAGGACTGGGTGCTATACTCAGCAGTTAGGCAGGACTATGAATTTGTTTCCCTGCCTGTATGGGGCCCTAAAACAGGCTCCCTAGCCATTATGATTTGATGGCTGGGGACCTGAATCTAGCAAGCTGCCCACCAAGCTCTCTGGCCAGATGGGGCCACCACCTCAGCTCTGCACATGAGCTAAGCCACTGGCTGGGTTCTCTGCTCAACTGTCCTTTTAAGCAGGGCTGCAGGTTAAGCTATGCAGCTTCCTAGATGTTCTGGTTAGGCTTCCTGGTTGGGTGGGGTGGAGTCATATTCAACCCTAAACAGATCTTTTAATTTGCTTCCCAGCCCAGGTTGGGCTATAGAACAGGCTTGTGGCAGGTGTGGCTCATTGGATAGGGATCTAAATCATGTGGAATTGTCCACCAAGCTCCCTGGCCAGACGGGCCGGTGGCTTGACTTTGCAGTTGGGCATAGCCACTGCCTAGAATCTCCACTTGGGTGTCATTGCTAGGAGGAGTGTGGTCTGTCAAGATCCAAGCACTGGTTGCTGTACATCCTTCCCTCCCTTGCATCCCAATCTGATCTCCAGTGGTCAAGACCCACAGGTTCACCCCTGCAGATTCCCCCAGTGGTCCCCTTGTGACAAGACCCAAGTGGGCCTTCTGGGAAGCAACCCATAACACTGAGGAAGCTGGACATCCACCTTGGTCTATATCTTTCCCACTGGAAAAACTGTAGGCCCAGGGTACTCTCTTAGTGTGGTTCCGTCCCTGCCTTGGAGAGGTGATGTGGTCAGAGTGTAGCCATTCCTCTTACCTTTCTAATGTAGTCGTTTTCAGTCTCTGTGGTCCAGGAGGGTTCTTCAACCTCACTGCTGTGTTCTGGGATTTTCACAATAAGTGTCGTGTCCATGGATAGCTGCAGGTTGGCCTTCCTGTGAAGGGTGCTACAGTTAGCAACAACTTGAGTCACTGTCTCAGTGACATCACTCCCCAAAAGACAACATTTATAATAAGAAAAGGAGGAACAGGGAAAAGATATTCACAGTACACATATTTGACAAAGGGCATGTATCTAGAATATGTGAAGACCTCTTATAACTCAGTAAGACAAACACCCCTGTTAAAAAAACTTTGAATAGACACTTTACAAAGGAAGATATCTAATTGAACAATAAATAAATGAAATGATATTCAACATTATTAGTCTTTAGAGAAATGAAAATTTAAGCTAAAAATTTATAATTATGTGGTTTATTTTAAGTCACTGTTTTTCAGCTGTCTCTAATAAGAATCATATTTGAAACTACTTTAAACTGTTGATGACTTTGAAAATTTTATATGTTAAGGTACTTTTCCCCTCTTATTTCTGCTTGCAGTACTTATTGTGGATCAAGATGCAAAAGAGTAGTAACCAAATGTGAGAATATAACTGGTTTCTGGGTTTTTTCTAGACTTAAGGAATCACATTCTGGAGGTGGGGCTCTGGAATCTGCATTTCTACAAGCGTTCTAGATGATTAAGAAAGATACAGGTAGACCACAGAGCATTCTTTAAGAAGTACTGGGCCAAAGAGTACCTTTTGTTTAGGTACTAGTTGCCTTTAGGAAAACATTTTAAATTTCCTGGTTTAAACAAATTCCCAAAGCTCCAAGAAGGCTTTATTTGCTTCATTTGGGAGCTACCTGCTTAACTTGGACCTCACAGTCCACCAAGCAACATAGACCATGTCTCACAAGAAAGATTTTTTGTATCTTCTCAGTTGTTCCCTTGCTTGAAGTCAGAAAATAGTCCTTATGCATCTCCTTATCCCCAAATAAATAATAAAAGGAATAACAATATTTGAGACTTTGAGAACAAATACAATCACTGTAGGAAGCATAAAATCATCCAATATTCTATTATAATGTCTCACTCAGTCTGTTTCTTTGAAATTGGCAAAGAATACCATTTTTTACATTGCCTTTGCCCCAATTTATTTTTCAACATTAAAGACTTGCAAACATTTGCTTTCTGTTAATAAAACGCTAAACAATGTCATGCCCTTTTTTTTTTTAATTTTTTTTTTAACGTTTATTTATTTTTGAGACAGAGAGAGACAGAGCATGAACAGGGGAGGATCAGAGAGAGAGGGCGACACAGAATCTGAAACAGGCTCCAGGCGGTCAGCACAGAGCCCGACGCGGGGCTCGAACTCACGGACCGTGAGATCATGACCTGAGCCGAAGTCGGACACTCAACCGACTGAGCCACCCAGGCGCCCCTGTCATGCCCTTTTAAAATAAGCGTAGTAGTGGGACGCCTGGGTGGCTTGGTTAAGTGTCCAACTTCAGCTCAGGTCATGATCTCACGGTTCGTGGGTTCGACCCTGCATTGCGCTCTGTGCTGACAGCTCAGAGCCTGGAGCCTGTTTCAGATTCTGTATCTCCCTCTCTCTCTGCCCGTCCCCCACTCGCACTCTGTCTCCCTCTGTCTCAAAAATAAACAAACATTAAAAATAATTTTATTATTTTTTTTATTTTTTTGACAGAGAGAGACAGAGGACGAGCAGGGGAGGGGTAGAGAGAGAGGGAGACACAGAATCGGAAGCAGGCTCCAGGCTCTGAGCTGTCAGCACAGAGCCCGACCTGGGGCTCAAACTCACAGACTGCAAGATCATGACCTGAGCCGAAGTCGGACACTCAACCGACTGAGCCACCCAGGCGCCCCTAAAAGAAATTTTTTGAAATAAGCATAGTAGCAAACATCTCTGTCAGCTATGTCATTGAATTTTGGGGTTTTTTTAAATAAGATTATACCTGTGACAACTTGTGTTGTACCCACTCAAATATTAAACTGTTTCTTAGACATAAATCTGCTATTGGTTTGAAAATACATGTTTGTTTATGAGGGAATCATCTTTATGTATTTTTCCCGTCTCATATTTTGTGAGAAATCTGTAAATAACAAATGTCAGACACCACTTCTGTGGAGCACTTTTTGGGAGGTCTTAGCCCACTTAAAGCATAAAAAATGAAAACAAGGGGCACCCGGCTGGCTCAGTCAGATAAACATCTGACTTCGGCTCAGGTCATGATCTCACATTTGTGGGTTCAAGCCTTGCATCAGGCTCTGTGCTGACAGCTCAGAGCCTAGAGCCTGCTTCGGATTCTGGGTCTTCCTCTTTCTCAGTCCCTCCCTCACTTGCGCCCTGTCTCTCTCTGTCTCTCAAACAATAAAACATTAAAAAAAACTTTTTAATAAATTTTTAAAAAATGGAAACAAGTTCTAAGGATTTAAAAGGAAGAAATAGAATTGCCATTGCTTGCAGATGATTTGTCTACAGAGGTAATCAAAGATAGTGATCATTTTGGCAGCACAGGTATTGACAGGAAAATCTAAGGGAATCTATAGACAAACTATTAGAATCAACTTGCCAAAGTGACTTGGGTAACAAAAATCAGTAACTTTAAAAAATAAAAATGTAAAAAAAAGTCATTAACTTTTTTTTTTAAGTCAGTAACTTTTTTATGGGAAGTAATAACCATATATATCCAGCAGCCTACTTAACATCTCATTTAGATAAGACATCTCAAATTTAAATGTCTAAAACCATAAGTACTCTTGAATGTCTAAACTGTCTATCCTTCCTCACTTCTTACCCACACCTCCTATGTCATGACTACATATCTGGTTTCTCAGGCCAAAATTTTAGAATTAAGTCATTCTTGATTTCTCTCCTTTCTCTCACGTTCCAAAACCAATCCATCAGCATGACCTATTGCCTTTACCTTCCAAATACATTCAAAGAAGAGCCATTTCTCGCCACACTGCCTTGCACTCCCACAGACCACTGCTACCATCATCCCCTCTTGTCTGGACTACTGCGAGACTCCCTTGCTGTCACTCTGGGGCTCCTACAGCATACAGCATCTAGAATTAACCTTGTCAGATGTGTCAGATCACGTCACTCCCTTGATGAAAACACTACAGAGGCTTTTTGTTACACTTAGAATAAAATGCAGGCTCCTGAAAGGAGACGTGGCCTTTGTACTTCTCTGATCTCAGCTCCTTCTTCCACCCCCTCCTTCCCGTCACTCTGGCCACTTCGGCCCTCTGTTCCTCAACATGCCAAGGTATGTCTCCTTTCTTCCCCCAGATCTCCACCACTCAGGTCTTGGCTGCAGCACCCCTCCTCACAGAAGCCTTCTCTGTTCCTACCGTGTTTGGTCTGTCTCTTTGTATGTCCCATCATTACCTTGTAGGTTCTACTTTTGTCTCCCCTACTGGGATGTTAGTGCAATGAGAGCAGGCTCTTTGCCTTCTTCCCATAGCACTGGCCACTAGACAGCCCCAAGCATTCACTACCTTTGTGTTGAGTCAGTGGGGGTGTGCATGTTTTTTGTTTTTGTTTTTGATCTTACCTGACCACTTTAGATGCTTCCATTTGCAACTTGGGGAATAGATTCTCATTTCTGTGAGAGAGAAAAAAAAAAACTGTATCTTAATCTTCTTTATATCTCTAGCATCTAATACAGTCAATGTTTATATATATAAATTAATGACATATACATATGCTTCATGCATTATACTTTTCCCCCTTGATTGGATTAAGACTTTGTATGTTTGAGTTTCACACCCTTGAAACTGATGAGCTAGTCGGCATCCCTTGATTTAAAGGTGCCAGAGAGTATCTTTGTTATATCATGCCTAAGGAGAGCAGAAATCAAAAGAGAGTAGATTCTTTACCTCTCACTGCAAGTGGCTCCTGTCTTGGGGGCACTTGTGCCTTCTTTGTTCCAGTGTCTTTAGATTTTTGCAAAGTAGGATCTTAGATTTTTTGTAAAGTAGAATCTTAAATTTGCTGTTTTCCTCCTTATTTGTGTTTTTCATCTTTTCTGTTCAGCATATGTAGAGGGATTATCAAGCTAAAAACTCTTTTAGACATTACTTTTAGCACATTGATTCTACTACTCAGACTATGTAATCTTTGCAGAGTTGAGTTAAAGCTAAATTTGCAACATATTCTCAATGTCCTTGTCTATTTCTAATATATTTCTAATGTATCATTTGAAGCTTGTGTTCTTGTGAATTATGGTAATGGAAATAAAGTCTTACAAAATGGTTTTGCTCTAACATCATTTCTTAAAATACAACAGAAAGATAAACATTCACTATTTAGAAATGTTAGTGGCTTCCTGGATTTTTTACTTTCTCTGTGCTTAAACAGATGACTAGAGGCATGTGGACATCCCCACATCCTCCCGGTCATTTCTATATTGCATCATTGTTAGGGCGTGTCATGGTGATGTTTAGGAGGTTTGCTGTTCAGAAATCTGTTTTGGTGAGAAGTTCTAGTATCAAGTGGGAAAGTTAGAAATGATATTCATATATTTAGGCTAAGATGTTATAGATCGATGTGTTCCGAACTCTCAAATGAAAAAGCTATTTCAGTTCCTAAAACTTTGTCCCCAAATTCATTTTTGTTTAGTTCCTTTGACACTCTTGTTACAATGTGATTGTGGTTTTTGTCTGTATACTGTATTGTCTGCCAAGGATGTGTAGTTGTGTTGACTATTTATTGTTCATTGTGCAGGTATCAAAAAATACAAGTGAACATATTTAGATATGTTGGTATCAACTATATCAACCAAATAAATTTCAACATTGAATCTACTTGAGCATTTTCTGCTTTCACATACCTTTGAATAGGACAAATACTCCCTTTTCTTCATTTTTTAAAACGTACATTTCTTGATTTCATCTAATAAGAAAAGTTATGCACAATCCTGATAGGACATTAGACTCCATTTTTCCTAAAGATGACAGTCTCCTTCCATCAAATATAAGAGATTTAAGGAAACATGGCATGTATTTTGATCTTCATAAAAGAGTTCATTATTTTCTAACTAACAGTGAGTTTTCTCTCTACAGTAAAATTGTCTTTGAGTATGTTCTCTCATCCTAGAGTGGACCAGAATGGAGACTAATGAACCATTCTGAGATTATTAGGGCACGAGCAGTATTTATGGCGGCACCTGAAGGCAGGGAGAGGAGGTCGGCATACAACACCAAAATTGTTAGGCTCAAACACCAAGTATTCTTACTTAGAAAGTATTCTTTCTTGTGACAGAATTCAAGTGTCTGACTTCAGTTTGGGGATATATATTTTAAAGAATTATTTCTTACGCTGTTTTCTTTTTACTTACAGTATATCTCTGTACCGGGGTAATTGCAGACCTATACGATTTGAGCCACCAATGCTGGATTTCCATGAACAGTAAGTTTAAAATTTTCAGACCATAGTTTCTCATTAAACTATTACTTGTATTTTATGCATGCATTTGTCTTGCTTTTCACCCATGTTGTCTCTATGAGAAAGTTACATTCTCAAGTCGTCAAGGAAACCGTGTTGTTGAATATGGTTTGAAAATGGGAAGCAAGTATCTATTATGAGTATTAACTTCTGAAGTTTGAAAGATAACTACCTATAGAGTCCCTGGTTCAAAGGATCTTATATTCAGGAGCTGCATGAAACTTTTAGGTTACTTTTCTGATTAGCACTTTATCTCCACTTTTATTATGTAAGTTTTCCATGTGGATATAGAAAGATACAGTATTTATTTGTTTGCATGTGCTTTTAAAGTGCAAACTTCTATATATCACCAAATAAATATTATCAGTAATCCAAAAGGACAAACAAAAGAAAATCCTGCAGAGAGTTGTGATTCAACCACAGAATTGCTTCCTCAAACCAGATTTCTGGCTTCCCTTCTACCTCTGGGTATCAGGTTTTGCGCATCTCAGATACACTGGGGAGAAGACAAGTCTTCATCTGTATTTGGTTCCAACCTAATTTAGCAAGTAGATAAAGAGAGTATCTTAGTGATATAACTGCTAGACTAATGACACTCTGGTAAGTTAGGAGAAAAAAAGAATTTGAAAGGTAAGTGATAGAGAAACTGTATGTAGATCTCTTTTGATTCAGTTAATGAAATTTGTAATTTTCTTTAGTGTTGTCAAAATTGTAATTAGTCATTTTTTATTATAGTAAACACATTAGGTTTGAATAATTTATTTCCAATCTCAAACCTGGAATAATCAAATACACTAATTATATTTGTGTAGAACCACGTTAGAGTAGTTAGCATTAATAGCAAGATATCTGATAGCAGCCCCCATCTTCTAAGGAGATTATATTCTGACACAGATCATGGATTTGGGTGGTGGGAGTGCACAGAAAAGTTCGTGTGATTCCTTGGGCATTTCTAGATGGAATCAATATTTTGGAATAGTCATTATGTAAGCAAAATTGACTTCTGGGGTGTCTGGGTGGCTCAGTTTAAGCATCTGACTCTTGATCTCAGCTCAGGTCTTGATTTCAGGATGATGAGTTCAAGCCCCATATTGGGCTCCACACTGGGTATGGAGCCTACTTAGAAAAAAAAAGATTTGACTTCTGGGTGTTAGATTTAAAGACCATAATGTTCTGGGAGGCCTGGGTGGCTCAGTTGGTTCAACACCCAACTCTTGATTTCTGCTTAGGTCAAGATCTCAAAGTTCGTGAGATAGAGCCCACATCAGGCTCTGCACTGACAGCACAGAGCCTGCCTGGGATTCTATCGCTCCTTCCCTCTCTGCCTGCCTCTCTCTCTCTCTCTCTCTCTCTCTCTCTCTCTCTCTCTCTCTCTCTCTCTCTTTCAAAATAAATAATAAACATTTAAAAAAATAAAAGACCATAGTGTTTAGATAGGAAACACATCACTATCATTTCTTATAAAAACGGTTTAGGTACAATGTCGAGATTGCAAGGAACATAAAGTAGAGCCTTAATCCATTCATAGTAATGTGTCACCCACAGTCTCCTTCTGTCAGATGTAAGAGATTTAAAGAAATATGGCACATACTTTGATCTTCATAAAAGAGTTCATTATTTTCTAACAGTGAGCTTTATCTCTACAGTAAAATTCTCTTTAAGTATGTTCTCTCATCCTAGAGTGGACCAGAACAGAGACTAATGAAGAAACATTCTGATATTAGGGCATGAGCAGTATTTATAGTGATGCATGAGGGCAGGGAGAGGAGATCAGCCTCCAACACTGAAACTATTAGTCTCAAGCACCAGGTATTCTTACTTGGAAAACTTAACAGTAACTATTCTGGAGAGATCTTGTCAAAAGTTATATCCAGCCCTTTTCACTTTATATAATTTGTTTTTTTAGAGAGTTTTATAAATTTTATACATCACTTGAGATAAAGACATTTTCAGCTGTACAAAATGCCTAAGTAGAAATTAGGAATTCCTGTTCCAAATTCTCTCTCCCTGGATCCTTTAAATAATGGCCCATCCCTGAAATAGGAGAAATTGAGATAATGTCACACAGGATTCTGAACTAGTGATTTTAACCTTTTTTTGAGGACTAGATGAAAGCTGTGAACCTCTTCCTTTCTCCAAACTCACACAAAGACACACAGTTGTATACAAATGGCATCTTGCACACAGGTTCAGGGATTTTCTAGACATCCCTCTCAAGGTCCATACCAGATCCTTCAGAGCTAGTGAGGAATTCCTGTTCTAGGCCACAGATTATTAAATCACCACACAGAACTTACTGGGATTTTGCTTATTATGCTAGCAGTGCACGTCCACTGTAGTAAACTTAGAAGATACTTACCAAGGGAAAGAAGAAAATAAAAAATTACCAACAGTTCAGCCCCTCAGAAACATTAACATTGAACTTTTATAGTTCAAGTCCTTTTTCCATACCTCTATATTTATTTATCGAGTCACAAAAAACATAACCATATTTTCTGAACACAAACTGTTTTATAACCTGCTTTCTAAACATAATACAGTGTATTTTCTTCTTTATTCCATTGAATTATCTGTTACTTTATTTTATGGTATTAAAGGACATTAAATTGTAAGGATAGATCTGTTAAATTCATTTATTTTTTTATATTGTTTTAAGTTTAATTCTTATCAGTGCTGAAGCTAATGATTTAAATACAGCATGACTATATCCTCAGGAGAAAGTCCTAAGAATGGAGTTGTAAAATGAAATGATATGCAGAATATAAAGGTTTTCAATTAATATTTAGGCTAGAGAATAATTTGGTGTCATGCACAAAAAGAACTGGTAAGAATAAGTGAATTAATGTGTGACTAGAGAGGGAATAGATGGGATTTCCTTAAGAGCCTGGAACTGAAATCTCATGAGCTGAGAGAAAGTGTGGAAGTTTATTGAAAGTGTGTGAGTGGACAGGTGAACTCCAGTGCAAGCAAGGTTCAGGCAATACAGTGAAGAAAATTATTTGAAGCCTAGCATGAGGTCCTAGGTATAGCACAGGAAATGAATATAGTAGATATACTAGACTATTCCCTAAGCCAGCAAATTTACATGCTACCCCCAAAATAGTGGAAAGGAAAAAAAAAAAAAAAAAGAAAGCCATTCTACCATTTTAAACTTCTCTTCGTCCAGTCTGAGAGCACTGAATGGAGTTTGTTTTTTCTCACGAAGGTACAAGTGGATCTGTAGAAGTAGGAGTTGGGGACAGATGTGAACACATGTATATTAGGGTTCAGTCAGAGTTTTTGTATGACTGTGTGAGTATATATGTGTGTGGAGTTTTTATGAGGAATTGGTTTATACAGTGTGGTAACTGGTTAAGCCCAAAGTGTACAGGGGCAAGCAGTCAGGAATGGAAGATCATGAGTAGTCTGGAACCCCAGGGGCAGGAACTTAAAGCTTGATATCCACAGGCAGGTTCTCAGGGAAGATGCTGAGGAAGCAGAACAATTGCAGATCCATCTGTTATTTGGAGTCTCTTAGGTAAGGCCTAACTTCTCTTTGAAAGGGCTTCCAACTAGTTAAAAGAGGTCTACATAATCTCTCTTTTAATTAATTTGAAGTCAGCTGCTTAGGGACTTGAATTATCTCTGCAGAGTCCCTTCCCAGCAGCACCTACATTGGTGTTTGAGTGAATAACTGGGAGAAGGTATATGTATGCTACAAAATGGCGGCTGCCTCCCTTCCATGTTCCAGCTCTCAGGAGAGAGCATCACGTGTAACCCACCCTACGCAGAAATGTATGAGGGAATTCTGGGGACTATAGTTCAGCCCACTCCAGTTCATAGACCACAAAACCACCACATGGATGTAAACAAAGAGGTTACTAAATTTTGAATTTTGACCCTACAAGATTGCAGATAATGTGACTGGAAGAATTTGCCCAGCAGTTTAGAGCTAAGTTTCTTTTTATGAAACTTGAAAGTAGTTTTAGTACAAAGAGAGTGAAGTCGTGCGTTTTCACTGCAGAAAGTAAATTTTCAGTGGGTTAGGAAGTAACTGATTGTTACTAAAGGATTTCAGGGAACAGATTTTTTTTTTCCACTCTAAAAAAGAGACTTAAAAAAGAAATACCTCTCTTCCATGCTGAATATTGTCTGCAGGCAATACCTGGGGTACTATGGGAACCATGTTGCAATTAGGGGTGCTAGTCTAAGGATAGAGCCAGCAAAATTTGTCTGAAAGTGGAAAAGTGGAAAGAACTTGCACCCTTGATTATGGTGTTGAATTAATCGACCCTGGAACTGCCCTACTTTAGGTCTTCTTGTTGGATAACACTAATCTTGTCTTTCTTGATCTCTTGTAGAGTACGTGGCACCGCTGACTTCTTCCTCCTTCTCAGATCTTTGTCGGCCTCTATCCTTGTGAACTCACTCTGTGTTTTTCTCCTGTGTCTAAAGCTCTTTTTTTGTAGTCTCTTTCAGGGTTCTGTTCCCTGTCTGTCCCCTAACTATAGCTGCTTCTCTTTCCTCAGCCGCTTTTAGCCAACTCCATGTTTTTTACGGGGTGATCTCTTCCATGCCCTTGGCATATGCCTATGGTTTCCCAATCTGTGTCTTGCCCCTCTCCCCCTACCACTTCCCTTGTGTTTGCAACAACACCTTAAACTCAGTGTGTCCTGCTTTTCTGTATTTCCAATCTCTGTGAATGGTACCAGTTAGTCACCAAAGCCAGAAATCCTGATGCTTTCTGGATTCTTTCCTTTACCTCAAAGCACTCCATCCCTTCCCCCCCCCCCAAAATCCATTACCAGAATTCTATCAATTGTTCATATCTGCTTTTCTCTAATCTTGATTTCTCACCTTTCTCCTCTTAATTCAGGCCCCCTCATCATTTCTTATTTAAACTCTTACCACATGCCTGCCTTTTTCCAATTTATGATCTATACTGTCAACAGAGAAATCTTTTTACTATCCAGATCTAACCATGTCATTTCCTGTATGCTTTCCCACAAAAAATCCTCTGATGGTTCCTGATGTCTTTAGGATAAATACTGAATTTCTCAATATAAAATCTGTCCTTTACCTTTCTCCTGTACGACCCCACCCTAAACCACCCCTGTGGAGCACTACTTACCATTTCCTGAAGTAACTGGGCTTTCCAAGCTCAGGCATGTTGTACATACTTTGAGTCTCCCCTGTAAAAAGAATTCTGTGGACACTTTCATATAATAAAAAAAAAAAAAAAAGGAAAAAAAAAGGAGAAAGGACAGGTAATAAATGTGCCCTTAACCTAAATTCAACAATAAATATTTTTGCCATATTTACTTCATATTTTTGCCCATTTTAAATCATTTGAGAGTAGTGGACATAATGCCATTTTACTCCAATACTCTTGAGCACACGTTTCCGTATATAAGAACATGCTACATAGCTATAGTAGTATTACTTGTAAGAAAATTAACAGTAGTTACAGGGTGCCTTTAATCCCTCTGTTTTGGTTAGTGCTGCAGTTGTTTGGTTCTAAGTAATAGAAATCTGACTGAAACTACAGAGGCAAAAATGAACATATATTGGAAGGAATACTGAGGACTGTAATATATCTGCAGAGAGGTCAGAGATACAGCTATGACCTAGAGACAACAGGATCCATGTTATCACACCGCCAGGAGTCTTCTCTCTGTCTTGTTTCTCTGCCCCACTCTGTATTGGCTTATTCTCTCCCACTGCCAATAGCTTTTTCCTATGACAATGAAAACAAATCCGCTGACTGCTCTTCAGACCTATATTCTGTAGCCTCCCTCTATCACCGCATTCATAGTTTCTTTTCCCTTAGTTTGAAAAATCTCAAGAGTAGCACACTGATAACCTATGGTTAGATCATGTATGAACCCCACCAGACAAACAAGGAGAGTATTTGATAGTGAACATGCCTTCCAGGTGTTGTCCCTATGTTTATAAGGGTTTCACCCAGTGCAGAGAAATCATACAATGGGCAGATACTCCAGTTGGAGTCCACTACAACCTCCTTGGCCTGTTGAATCCCTAATGACCTTTAGTAGTGTAGAGTACTCCTCTTCTCTGTACAGCAAGCCTTCCCCAGCCTGCCTAGCAGAGGTCAAAAGTGCCTTCTGTCTGCTTCCATGGTGTTGTGTTCACCTCACAGAGGTGGGATGGATCCCGACCCAAAGTTTGGGTCAGCTGTCAAGACTGATAATGTCACATGCACACACACCAAGTTTATTATATTCACAGAATGAAGCATGCAGGGTGGGCTCCCCAGCAAGTCTGAAAAATGCCCTTTAGAGTGCAGAGAAAGGAGACTAGCTTGGCTTTTATTGGCAGGAAGGAGTTGGTGAGGCTGGGGCAAACTTGCAAAGTTTGAACTTCTCACTAGATCCGAGAGAGAGAGAGAGAGAGAGAGAGAGAGAGAGAGAGAGAGAGAACTGGCTTTCTTATCTGCTTGCCCAGGTGTGGGATGTAATCAAACATCAGAAATGAAATTAGAGTCTTCATTACTCATGACATCTACTGACTTATGTCAGTGCGCTGGGTTTTGCTCTGATTGTCTGTTTAGATGTCTGTTTCCCTGCTAGACCAGGCTGTGAAGATAATTTACCTATTTATTTTTGTGTCTCTGGTACATGTTTCACACTCAACACTTTTGAAAAATTTTATTTTAGAAAGAGAACATGAGTGGGAGAGAGGGGCAAAGGAGAGAGAGAGAGAATCCAAAGCAGGCTCCACGCTCAGTACAGAACCCAACACAAGGCTTGATCCCACGGCCCTGGGATCATAATCTGAGCCAAAACCAAGAGTTGGACGCTCAACCCAATGAGCCACCCAGGTGCACCACACTTAACACTTACATATGGTACATTATCTTATTTAAAAAAAATTTTTTTTTATGTCTATTTTTGAGAGAGAGACAAAGACAGAGCACGAGCCGGGGAGGGGCAGAGAGAGAGGGAGACGCAGAATCTGAGGCAGACTCCAGGCTCTGAGCTGTCAGCACAGAACCTGACATGGGGCTCGAACCCACAAACCGTGAGATCATGACCTGAGCTGAAGTCTGATGCTTAACCGACTGAGCCACCCAGGTGCCCCTTCAGTAAATTAAGTCCAACAAGATTGCCTGTTGATTTCTTGATTTCAGTTAACTTAATTTTACATTCTCAAGTGATTTTGTCAGACTACAATGAATATTTGTTATACCTTTTCTACGTGATCCAGCAGTGTACTGACTTAATGCCCATGCTGGAAATGTTTCATTGTCTTGATATGTATAGCAATAATTTAAGGACTTGAGAAGAATATCCTTAACAGAACACTTTACAGTATTTTTCCAAAAAGTGTAAGTAGTTATCATTGCTTACTACCTTGACTCACACACTGAAGTTTTGCCTTGTATGTTTTCTGTGACCTATTTCCATTGCTTGTGGTCATTTTTGGTAAATTGGTTTTAAAACACCCTTTGCAGTATCTGGAACAACTTTCAATTGGATAGAATTTACCATTCCAAGTTGTATCTGATGGTCATCCAGGGCTTCCAGGAGAGTTTCAGGCCTCTTAGCAAGGATGCCACTCTAGTACCCTGGCTGCTTTCTAGACCCCCCTGTAACTGACTCCTCTCACTACTTTGCTCATTCCTGCTGTCCTCTAGAGCTTCTTTCGTAGTAAATCATGTTAACTTTCTTCAAAAATAGGCTTTCTTTGTTTTCATCTATTACATTTCAATTGATTCTGTAATTCTACCTCTTTTCCCCTCTCCCCTCCCTTCCCCCCATCTCTCTATTAACAGTTAGTTGGAACAGTCTGGGCATGACCACCTCCCCGCATCCCTCTGCACCCCCCTCAGTTATATATGCCAGTGCTGTTAAATATTTTTCTGTTTCCATAACAACAACTTTTTTCAAACATTTGTTGCAGAGTGCAGAAAGATGCTTTGGGTGGAAACTTGGTTTGCTGAGTTCTTTGGTTTATGTAATTATTAAGTACAGAAAATCTTGATTTCAAATCTAAAGCTTAAAATGGAGACCTAATGGCTTAAAGAAAAATGGAAACTGTTGCTTAAAATGGAGGTCTTTATTTTCAAGTTAAATTCAGTTCTTGAAAGGTGTTTCTTCCAGTCACTTTTTCATAGTCCAGTAAAATCAAGTAGGTTCTCTTCTAAAGAGATGTTTGGTGCCTTTTAGCTTTTCAAGTTTCTAACTATTCCACCAACAGCCCCCTCAGCCCTCAATCTAAAATGTGCTTAAGATGTTCAGATTTTGTGGTAATTGAGTGGTACAGAGTACTGCATATTGATTTGACCCAGTTTCCTGCCAAAAGTTGTGTTTGGTAGAGTGCTGTGTCACTGTCATTCATAAGGTTTGTCTGAGGGCACTTGCTCAGCCATTTTTTCAGCTGTTTCCTGGCATTGCGTTGTCTTTCTGTGGCATGGGAAACTTGCCATTGACCACAAAATTGCAGCTTACTTTTCAAGCCGGTCTCTAGTTCATAACTTATTCTTCCTAATTCTTTTGTGCCTCAGACTCTTCTGAAATATGGACAGTCAGTAGCTCTGCACAGACAGCACAGAGAACAGCTGTATATTTGATTCCACTTGGTTTATCTATAAATAATTCACACTGTCCTCTTTGGCCCTCCTTTGGTCTTTGGAGTAGGTGACAATGGAAACAAACAGAACTGGCACTGTAAGCATTTGAAAATCTTTTTTTAATTTTAAAATCTTACTGTCTAGGAGCGCCCAGGTGGTTCAGTTGGTTAAACATCTGACTTTGGGTCAGGTCATGATCTCATGGCTCGTGAATTTGAGCCTCATGTCAGGCTCTGTGCTGACAGCTCAGCCTAAAAGCCTGCTTTGGATTCTGTCTCTCTTTCTCTTTCTGCCCCTCCCCTGCTCATGCTCTGTCTCTCTCTGTCTCTCAAAAATGAATAGACGTTTAAAAAAAAAAAATTTAAATCTCACCTGTCTAGCCAAGTGTCTCGCATGCTGTTTATGACAGGCAGAATTCTAAGATGGCCTCCCAAATTCCTGGCCTCCAGGGTGCACACACACACCTTCTCCCAGTCAAACATGAATCTAGATGTTGCTGTGAAGGATTTTGGAAATGTAATTAAGATCCCAAATCAGTTGGCCTTTAAAACAGGGAAATAATCTGTGAGGCTGAGATGATGTCATGAGCCCTCCACATTTGGCTGTAAGAGTCATAGACAGAAATGGCAGTGATTTCAAGAGAGGTGTTGATGTAAGGGAGTTTGTTGTGCCGGTTTTGGAAATGGAAAGGGCCATATGGCAAGAGACTGGAAGCAACCTAAATATCACCAATAACCTGAATGAGCCTGGAAGATGTGTGAGTGAGACCCTAAGCAGATCAAGCAGTCATGCTGGGCCTGGACTCCTGATTTACAGACCTATAAGATAATAAATGGGTGTCATTTTAAGCCTCTAAGTTTGTGGTAATTTGTTGTGTAGCAGAAAGCTAATTGCTCTGCTTATTTATTTATAAGTAAGCATGCATTAGTACTTGACCAGAGTTTTTCATGGTTTAGTGTGACTTCTCTTTTCAGTCCCCCATTTTATCATGGATTCTGTTCACAACTCCAAGGGAACAGAAGAGAGGGAGAGGGAGGGGCAGGGGAAGCTGTTTTAATATGAGGTCTGTAAGCAGTTCTGTCCTAGGAGGACTCCTTCTGCTTCCTGTGGTGTGGACTGCCCAGAGCTGCAGGAAGCCTGCTCTGTCCAAGCCTGCATAACTAGAGTGGCCTACTGATACCCTTCCTGAGATGTTCCCTCTGTTCTTGTTACTACAAACTTCTTTGAACAGCACGAGTAGATGACCCTTCTCCCCTGAGCAAAGATTCATTTCTGTAGGGTGTGTCATTTCCTCTTTGATCCCTGGAAGAAAGGGCAAGACCAGCCTCAGCAGCAGTGCAAATCAAGCATTCTGATCCACTCCCCCCTGCCAGGCTCCTTATGCCTCCAAGCTTGTTTCCTTACCCCGGAGTCCTCTCCTACAGAAGGCCATCTTCAGTCGTCTTCTTAAAGGATCCCCCAGATTACCTGTCCGTCTTATACCGTGTCTTCTTTATCTTAACTGAGATTGATTACACTGAGGTCATTGGAGGGAAAACGTGAAGATCGAATTCATAGGGAGTGAATGACTGGTTGCCAGTCACCCTGCAGGACATTTGAATTGTGAAAGAGTGTAGTGGTAAACTTTCAGGATATAAGGACATTTTTGTTTCCGTGTACTGTTATTCTATTTATATATCTATATAAAGCTTGAGAAAAAAGAATTTTATCTTCCATGTTGTCTTTGTACAGCTCCCTGCAGCATCACACACAAAATTTGAGACCCCAGCTGGCTCTGTACCTATTTCCCTAACTGTTTCATGGTCCTGTGACCCCCACCTGCAATTGATGAGCCTGTTGGTTAAGGGGTCTAGCTCCCGAGAAAGTCTCGGGAGCAAGAGGAATTCCACTGAGTTTGAAGAGCTTCTGAGGGCGATCAGCTTCCTACTTCCTAACCCTAAATGTGTTGTTATAAGCCTCCTGCAGATACCCCTCTGCCCCTGCCTCAGGACCTAAGCCCTGGTTCTGCCTTTGGTTTTTTTTTCCTCACAGTTGGACTCTTAAGCCACAGAAAGATTGTAGACCTCATGGTGGCTGGACTGTAAGCCATGAAATTATTTTGGACCAGTTTTTTGCTTCTACATCCTTCCCACTTGTGACAAGAGTTTGTAGCATCTGCAGTGTTGAGCTCTCAGAAGGGAAATATGACTTGGTGTTTAGCCCTTAGAGGCACCAGAAAACATTAACCTCAACAAGAAAACTTCATGTCATCATTATAAAGAAATTCTCAAATGATGTGTAAAATAAACCATAGTGTAAACCATTATCAAAACCTTTAAAATGGGTTAAGTGTTATAAAAGACAGCGAATAGTTCTTTACAAATTGGTAAACCTTATCTAGATGAACCTGACTTTTTTGTGTAATATGGAACAAGAGACTGTCATTCCATTGTAGAAAAGACAAAATGTTTAAAATAATCCAAGATTAGGGGCGCCTGGGTAGCTCAGTCATTTAAGCCTCCAACTCTTGATTTCTGCTCAGGTCATGATCTCACAGTCGTGAGGTTGAGCCCCACTTCAGGTTCCACACTGAGTGTGGAGTCTGCTTAAGATTCCCTTCCTCTCCCTCTGCCTGTCTGTCACTTGCATTCTTTCTCTCTCTCAAAAAATAAAATTTTAAAAATGACAACATTTAAAATAATCCAAGATTAAAGTATAGACAAAGCTGCAAAAAAAAAAATGAGTAAAGGGGTGGTAAATTGATTTTGATGTTGATTTAGATGATAAGGAATTTGAAAATCAGGTGAAATAATGTGACTATATTAAAAGTCAGATTCAATACATGAAATTCTGACCAACTTTTGACTTTAAGGATTTTGGAGGAAAAAAAAAAAGTGAAGCCCTAATGAGGACGTTAAACAGAAACCTTAAGGAAACAAACTAATCTTTCTACTTGGACAATAAAATGACCTTTGGTTTTATTTATTGTAATGTTTAATTATAATACTTCTGTCCTGAGTTCTCTAATATTCTGTTTTGTGTAACATTTGTTAAAGTACTTTTCAAATTGAATTCTTGGGAGATCATATTTAATATATGGGCTCTCTCTTGACTAAACAGGATTCAGCATCGTACAGTTATATAAGAATCACCTGTAAAAATAAGCCAACATCATGATAAAGCTGGCTTACATGTAGGCCTTCAGCAAATACCTTTTATTTTTTTTTTAATTTTTTTTAATGTTTATTTATTTTTTTTATTTTTTTTTTATGAAATTTATTGACAAATAGGTTTCCATACAACACCCAGTGCTCATCCCAAAAGGTGCCCTCCTCAATACCCATCACCTCACCCACCCTCCCCTCCCTCCCACCCCCCATCAACCCTCAGTTTGTTCTCAGTTTTTAACAGTCTCTTATGCTTTGGCTCTCTCCCATTCTAACCTCTTTTTTTTTTTTTTCCTTCCCCTCCCCCATGGGTTCCTGTGAAGTTTCTCAGGATCCACATAAGAGTGAAACCATATGGTATCTGTCTTTCTCTGTATGGCTTATTTCACTTAGCATCACACTCTCCAGTTCCATCCACGTTGCTACAAAAGGCCATATTTCATTTTTTCTCATTGCCACGTAATATTCCATTGTGTATATAAACCACAATTTCTTTATCCATTCATCAGTTGATGGACATTTAGGCTCTTTCCATAATTTGGCTATTGTTGAGAGTGCTGCTGTGAACATTGGGGTACAAGTGGCCCTATGCATCAGTACTCCTGTATCCCTTGGATAAATTCCTAGCAGTGCTATTGCTGGGTCATAGGGTAGGTCTATTTTTAATTTTCTGAGGAACCTCCACACTGCTTTCCAGAGCGGCTGCACCAATTTGCATTCCCACCAACAGTGCAAGAGGGTTCCCGTTTCTCCACATCCTCTCCAGCATCTATAGTCTCCTGATTTGTTCATTTTGGCCACTCTGACTGGCGTGAGGTGATACCTGAGTGTGGTTTTGATTTGTATTTCCCTGATAAGGAGCGAAGCTGAACATCTTTTCATGTGCCTGTTGGCCATCCGGATGTCTTCTTTAGAGAAGTGTCTATTCATGTTTTCTGCCCATTTCTTCACTGGGTTATTTGTTTTTCGGGTGTGGAGTTTGGTAAGCTCTTTATAGATTTTGGATACTAGCCCTTTGTCCGATATGTCATTTGCGAATATCTTTTCCCATTCCGTTGGTTGCCTTTTAGTTTTGTTGGTTGTTTCCTTTGCTGTGCAGAAGCTTTTGATCTTCATAAGGTCCCAGTAATTCACTTTTGCTTTTAATTCCCTTGCCTTTGGGGATGTGTCGAGTAAGAGATTGCTATGGTTGAGGTCAGAGAGGTCTTTTCCTGCTTTCTCCTCTAAGGTTTTGATGGTTTCCTGTCTCACATTTAGGTCCTTTATCCATTTTGAGTTTATTTTTGTGAATGGTGTGAGAAAGTGGTCTAGTTTCAACCTTCTGCATGTTGCTGTCCAGTTCTCCCAGCACCATTTGTTAAAGAGGCTGTCTTTTTTCCATTGGATGTTCTTTCCTGCTTTGTCAAAGATGAGTTGGCCATACGTTTGTGGGTCTAGTTCTGGGGTTTCTATTATATTCCATTTGTCTATGTGTCTGTTTTTGTGCCAAGCAAATACCTTTTAACTCATTAACCTCAAGTAACAAAACCATCTTAACTGATGGTCACTCTAAACCAAAAAAAAAAAAAACCTCCAAATGCTTTATTCTAGTTTTATATGGTGATGCTTAATAATTATAGAGTAGTATTGCTTTCCATAGTATTCTCATTACTTTACCATAACGCTGTTTACTTTTTTTCATGAAATATACACATAGAAAAATGCATAAAGTATATATGTAGTTTTACATATGCTACCCAGTCAGATATTATTATATATTTGTAGTTTATGTAATTAGGTTTCAGTATACAGATACTGTGATATAGATCACTCTGGGGGGGGGGGTTGGTCTTTTTGGCTGTATTGAGATGTAATTAACATAACATTGTAAAAGTTTAGGTACACAACATATTGATTTGATATACTTACACATTACAAAATGATTAGCATGGTAAGGTTAACACTGTCGTCACAGTACATAATTACCACTCTCTTTTGTGGTAAGAACATTTAAGGTTTTAGCAACTTTCAAGTACATAATACAGTATTAACAACTATAATCACTATACTGGACATTAGAACCCTAGAACGTATTGATCTTCTAACTAGAGGTTTGTACTCTTTGACCAACATCTCTCTCTTCGCTCCCCGCCCCCTTACCCCTGGTAGCCACCAGTGTTTGTCTTTCTCTGTCTAACTTCATTTAGCATAATGCCCCCAAGGTCCATCCATGTTGTTGCAAGTGACCGGATGTCCTTTCTTGTGGCTGAAAAATATTCCATTGCATATAAGCATACCATATCTTCTTTATCCATTCATCCATTGACAGACACTTAGATTATTTCCATTCCTTGGCTATTGTGAGTAATGCTGCAGTGAACATAGGAGTGCAGATATCTCTTTGAGATCTTGTTTTCATTTCCTTTGGATATGGGAAGAAATAAGATTGCTGGATCATGTGGTAATTCTGTTATTAACTTTTGAGGAACCTCCATATTGTTTCCATAGTGGCTGCATAGTTCCTTCTTTTTCTTACCTTTTTAAAGCTTCATTTTTGTTAGATGTCCATCTGTTCTCTTATTTCTAACCATAGCAAAGAATCCACATTTTACCCATAACTCCTTCTTTAGTGGCTATACATATTATCTCTAATACCCTACCACCACAAACAGCCCTGCAGTGAATACTCTTGCAGGTTCACTTATGGACTTTCATGAGGATTTCTTTGGAATATAAGGCCAGGAGAGGAATGCATAGGTCATAAAGTGTGAGTACACTTCACTGTCTAGGTGTTGCCTGGTTGCTTTTGTGCTTATCTGTGCCTTCCTATATTTCCACATCCCTTGTATTTGTACTAATGCTTAACATCAGCCAACTTTCTGTTTTTGCTAGTTAAATAGGGATAATGTGGTACTTCATCATTAATTTTGTATTTCTCTGATTGCTATTAAGTTACAGTATCCATCTTTTTATATGCTTATTGGCCTTTTGGGTTTCCTCTTCTGTGAATTGCCTGTTCATATCTTTTGACCTTTTTTCTTTCGGGATTCTTAGTAACTTGTTAGAAATTCCTTTTGTAAGCTAGAAATAACTTTAAAGTCTAAAGATATATTTAGATATTGTAAATATCTTTTCCCAGCTTATCACCTGTTCACTTTTCCCATCCCATAATTTGTTGAATCAGAAAGTCTTAATGTTTTCCCCAAATTTTGAAAAATTTAAAAGTTCAGAAAAGTTGGAAGAATAATATGGTGAATACCTATGTAATCTTTATCTAGATTCACCAAGAGTCAACCTTTAGCACATTTACTGTCTCTCTTCTACACACACACACACACACACAGAGACTACTTTTTTTTTTTAAGTAAATGTGGACATCCTGCTACTTCATCCCTGTGTTCATTAGTATGTAAATCCTAAGGGACAGATATAACCATATTCAGTTTTCCCTAATCGCCAAAAAGATGTCCATTATTGTATACGGTCCCCCAACCAGGATCAAATCAAGGATGACACATTGTATTTGGTTGGTGTCTTTAATCTTTAAACTACCTTTCTCCTTTTTTTCATTTATAAGATAGAATTTTTTGTAGTTCAGATCAGTTGATGTATAGAATAGTCCACAAACTGGATTTGCCTCATTATTTCTTCATGATTAGAATCAGGCTAAATACTTTTGTCAAGAACATTATATAGATAATGTATATTTCCCATCACATAACATCAGGCGGCCAATAAGGTCCATATTTCTAATTGTTAATGATGCTGAGTTTGAGTACTTCCTAAGGTACTCTCTACCAGATTCTGTACATTGTAAAGGTACCTTTTCCTTTTTGTAATTAGTAAGTAATATGTGGGGTTAATAACATGTTCTCCAGCAACCTTTCATTTTAATAGTTCTACCTACTTATCATATTATTGACTCTTGCCTAAATCATTTACTACATTGATAATTGCAAAATGGTGATTTCTTTTTTTCCTCAGATTCTAGCAGGTTTTTTTTTTCATTTAGGAGCCAAGATTTTTCTGTGAAAAGTATCGTCCTCTCTTTTTCCTTTGACTGTCACTATAAACAAAAGGTCAGCAAATTATGGCCCTTGCCACCCATTTTTGTAAATAAAAGTTTTATTGGAACATAATCATACATGCTCATTTACACTTTATGGTTGCTTTTACACAACATTGGCAGAGTTGAGTGTTATGACAGAGATTGCATAGTCTGTAAAGTCTAAAATATTTACTGTCTGGCCCTTTACAGAAAAAGGTTGTTGATCCCAATTATAGACTCATATATTCTCTTCTTTATTTAATGTGTTATAACCCTTTGCTTTCACTGTTCTTTTTGTTCCAAATTTTATAAGTTTTCCCAGTAAAAGCCTGTTTAAGCTGATTTCTATCATTTTTTGTAAGTTCCATTAAGCTTTGAACATTTCTTTGCTTTCTGATTCAACAAGACATTCTAGACTTCCCTCTGTTTTCATTGTCCTAGACCTGGAATGAGCCAAAAGTATGAGAAGTCCTGGTTTCTTTTTAGGGGAAATGACATTTCAAACCCATATCTGGGCACCAAAGTGTGCTTATTGCTCTGGATGTCATTGCTTCTAGGCTTTTGTGAAAAGATCTATAGAGGAACATAGGCGTATACTATATAAATGAATATATGTAAGTCATGTCCCATACTGATAATTCTAATTCATATTTTACCAATTCAGATCCAGAGTCATAGAGTTCTTCCTCATTATTCCCCATTTTGTATCTGCATCTTATTTTTCCACAAAATAATTATTAGAATATTACCTTTAAATATTTGGTAAAATTTGCCAGTAAAGTACCCATGGACTGGAATTTTCTTTGTGGGAAGGTTTTAAATTATGAATTTAATTTCCTAAGTAGTTTTATTTTTTGTAATGCTTACATATTTTTTTTCTTATTTTACCACTTTTGGTAAGCTGTGTTTTTTTCTGGGAGTTTGGTAGTTTTAGGATAATTTTTAAATTTACTAACATAAAGTTGTTAATATTGTTTTAATGTTTGCAGTATCTGTAGCGATACCTCCCTTTATCATTGCTCATACTGATATTTTGTGCCATCTCTTTTTTCTTTCTCAGTCTTGCCAGGTAGTTGTCAACTTACTAGTTTTTTACCCCCAAGAAGGGTGAACTTCTGACTTCATAGATCATCTCTGTTTTATGTGTTTTATTACATTGATTTCCACACTTGCTTTTATCCATTTTTTACTTGTATGTTCTTTAGATTTAATTTGCTGTTCTTTTTCTCATGACATGGATGCTTAGTTCATTAAATTTTAGGCTTTTTTTTTTCTTCAAATATATACATTTAAATTCATGAATTTTTCTTTAAGCACAGAATCAAGTTTATTTTACAAGCCTTTAATAAGTTAAGTTTTTAATTTTCATTCCAGATCGTTCTTAACTTTTATTCAGATTTTGTCTTTGATCCATGGGTTATTTACACATGCATTGATCTATTTACATATTTATAGAAAATCAAGTTATCTTTTCTTATTGATTTCTGTTTAACTGGGCCAAGACTAGAAAATTCTGCATATAAAAGAGTTTTATAGAAGGGATAGAATAGAAAATAACTAGCAAGATGGTACTTTAACCATATCAGTAATTACATTAATTGTACATATAAATAGTCTAAACACACCAATTAAAAGACCAAGATTTTCAGATTAAAAAAGCAAGACTCAACTAACAATAGAAACCCAAAATATAGGAAGCAAAACTGACAAAACTGAAGGGAAAAGTAGACAATTCAGCACTAATAGAGACTTTAGTACCCCACTTTCAATAATGGATAGACCATCTAAGCAAGAGATAACAAAAGAAACAGAAGACCTGAAAACAGTTCAATGCCATTAGACATCTATAGAACATTCCACTCAACAACAAAGTACTTACACTGCTCACACACACAAAGAACGTTCTCCAAGATAAACTGTATGCTAGACCATAATGTAAGCCCCTATAAATCTGGAAGTCATACAAAGTATGTTCTCTGATAACTTCATTCTTTAATTAAATAAATTGGCAAGCAATAAAAAAAAAAGAATCTTGAGATATTAAACAACATATTCTTTAATAATGAATCAAAGAAGAAAATCAAGAAAGGAATTAGAAAATGCTTTCAGATAAGTGAAAAGAAAATATACCAGAATTTATGGAGTACAGCAAAAGCATTGCTCAGAAAGAAACTTACAGCTATAAATGTCTTAATCAGCAAAGAAAAAAAATCTCAAATCAGATATCTAACCTTCCACCTTATGAAACTAGGAAAAGAAAAGCAAAATAAAAAATAATTAGAAAGAAATAATAAAGACTAGAGAAGAAATAAATGAAATAAATGAAAAACAGCAGAGAATATTAACAGAAATTGGTTCTTTCAAAACAGCAACAAATTTGACAAACCCTTAGCTAAATTAAGCATTAAAGAGAAAAAGACTCAAGTTACTAAAACCAGGAATGAAAGAGGTGATCTTTGTATAGAATATAACCTTACAGAAATAAAAAAGGATTGGGGCACCTGGGTGGCTTAGTCGGTTAAGCATCCAACTCTTGATTTTGGCTCAGGTCATGATCTCATGGTTCGTGAGATCAAGCACCTTGTCAGTCTCTGCACTTGTAGAATGCACTCTACAAGTGCAAAGCCTGCTTGGGATTCTCTCTCTCCCTCTCTCTCTCCCCTCTCCCACTCATGCTCTCTCTCTTTCTCAAAATAAATAAATAAACTTAAAAAGAAATAAAAAAGGATTATAAAGGAATACCATGAACAACTGTATGCTAACAAGTTCATTAACTTAGTTGAAATAGACAAATTCCTGAAAAGACACAAATTTCCAAAACTGACCTAAGAAGAAATAGGAAACCTGAATAGACTTATAACAAGAGTTTGAATTAGTAATCAAAAAACTTCCCAGAATGAAAGCTCTGACTCACAGAAAGCCTTATTGATTAATTTTATAAAAAATTCAAAGAAGAATTAATACCAGTCCATCATAAACTCTTCCAAACAATAGAAGAGTGAACATTTCCCAACTCTGTATGTTAGGCCTGCATTACCCTTATACCAAAATCACACAAAGACACTATAAGAAAACTACAGACCAATACTCCATGTGTTAAAATTCCTCCACAAAATAATAAAATATCTAAAAAAGATTATATACCATGGCCAAGTGGCATTTGTTCCAAGAGTGCAAGGTTAATTTAACATCTGAAATTCAATTAATGTAATATACCATGTTAATAGAATAAATGGGAAACATGTGAGTATGTCAGTAAATAACACACACAGAAAAGGTTTTGAATAATACATCCTTTCATGATAATAACACTCAAAAAACTAAGAATAAGAAGAGAATTTCCTCAGCCTGATAAAGAGCTTCTATGAAAGTCACATAGTTAACATTCTGTTTAATGGTGAAAGACTGAAAGCTTTCCCCCTACATCCAGAACAGGGCAGTTATGCAAGAAAAAGAAACAGTAGGCACCCAGACTGGAAAGGAAAAAGCATCTCTATTTTCAGATGTTATACTCTTGTATATAGAAAATGATAAGCAATCCACTTTTAAAAACTTGGAATGAGTGAGTTCAAGGTTATAGGATATAAGATCAATATACAAAATTATATTTCTCTATACTAGCAATGAGCAATTTAAAATTAAGAAAACAATTCATTTATAATAAATCAAAAAGAATAAAATACTTAGCTATAAATTTAGCAAAAGTAGTGCAAGACCTATATATTAAAAACAACAAACCATTGTCAAAAGAAATTAAAGAACTATAAATAAATGGAAGCCATTTCATATTCAAAAATCAGAGGACACAAATAAAGATGGCAGTACTCCCTAAATTGATCTATGAATTCAACAAAATTCCCATCAAAATACCAACTGACATTTTTGTAGAAATGGACAGGCTGATCTTAAAATGGACATGAAATCAGAGGGATTCAGAACAGCCATTCTTTTTTTTTTTTTTAATTTTTTTTTTAACGTTTTATTTATTTTTGAGACAGGGAGAGACAGAGCATGAACAGGGGAGGGTCAGAGAGAGGGAGACACAGAATCTGAAACAGGCTCCGGGCTCTGAGCTGTCAGCACAGAGCCCGACGCAGGGCTCGAACTCACAGACCACGAGATCGTGACCTGAGCCGAAGTCGGCTGCTTAACCGACTGAGCCACCCAGGCACCCCCCAGAACAGCCATTCTTTTAAAAGGAGACCAACATTGGATAATTTTTAGTGCCCAATATTAGAAACCTATAAGTTTTAGTAGTCAAGACACTGTGACACTGCCATAAAGATAGACATATAGGTAAACAGAAAAGAATTTAGGTTCCAGAAATAGAAATTTACATTTATTGCCAATTGATTTTGACAAGAGTGCCAAAACAATTAAATAGAGAAAGAACAGTCTTTGCAACAAATGGTGCTGGGCCAACTGGGTATCCACATGCAAAAGAAGTAAGTTGCACACCTGCCTTAGAGCATACACAAAAATTAATTCAAAGTATATGATAGAGCTAAATGTAAATGTCATAAAGCTGAACTATAAAAGCTTTAGAAGAAAAGATTGGAATATATGAACATATCTCCATTATCCATTGGTTTATGCAATGATTTCTTAGCTATGACCCTAGAAGCACAAGTGATAAAAGACAAAATATACAAATTGAATTACATAAAAATTAAAAACTTTTGTACTGCATGCAAATGATACCATCAAGAAAGTTTGGGGCACCTGAGTGCCTCAGTCAGTTAAGCGTCCGAATTTGGCTCAGGTCATGCTCTCGCAGTTCGTGGGTTTGAGCCCTGCATTGGGCTCCATGCTGACAGCTCAGAGCCTGGAGTCTGCTTCAGATTCTTTGTCTCCCTCTCTCTCTCTGTCCCTCCCCCACTCACACTCTGGCTCTGTCTCTCTCTCAAAAATAAATAAACGTAAAAAAAAAAAAAAAAAAAGAAAACAGTCCATACAATGGGAGAAAATACTTGGAAAAAATCTCGTAAGATACTTAGATCCATAAAACTCTTGCAACTCCTTAAATTTTATTCTCTGTTTAAATACAGGGTTTCCTTATCTCTCCTTGTTGACACTTCATGAACCCTTTCAGTCAAAAATTCATCTTTTTTTAAAGTTTGGGTTTTACCAGGGCACTGACTTCGGCTCAGGTCATGATCTCACAGCTCATGGGTTCGAGTCCTGTGTCAGGCTCTGTGCTAACAGCCCCTGTGCTAACAGCCCTTGCTTATGCTGTGTCTCTCTCTGTCTCTCAAAAATAAATAAACATTAAAAAAAAAAAGTTTGGGTTTTACCCATTAATTTTGTCCATATTCCTTAAATATTCCTATAGTCCACCTTCCAAATATTACCATTTCTAGGTGTGCCCTACATATCTGCTTCTCGCTTTTTTTTTAGCTCTTTTAAAATATTCTGAGTATGTATTTTTTTCTTGCTGAATTGTGAGCTAAATTGTCAATCCGATCTTCCAACTCACTAAGGGATTTTTACCTACCTTTATACATTGTACTTTTATACTAATAATTTCTTTTGTTTTCTGTATGATTTCTTGCTTCATTTTACTAATATCTTGCCATATCTCCTTAAGTATATCACACTGTGCTTGTTTAGTTCCTGGTTCAACTTTTCCAACTTAAGGTGTGTGTTACTCAGCCTTTACCAGGTTATGCTATGACCACAACCAACCCAAAATCTTAGTGGGATGTAGGCTAAAAGCAGCACTCCTGAGATAGGCCATTTCTTGGAAAAAGAATACAAGACGACTTTTAAAACTTAATGTTACATGTCACTTTTGCTCACATTTCATTGACCAAAGAAAATCATATGGCCAAGCCTAATGTTGAAGTAGAATTCTCTCACAGGTTCAGTCAGCAGATTGGGAATACCACAGTTTATCACAACATTGTATGTTTTCTAATTCTGCTCCTCATGGAGTTAACTTAAGAGCTCCTGTCTTGTAGTGCGTATTGAGGAAGGGCAGAATAGAAAGACTTGGTCTTTGTCTCTTGTGAATTTAAGAAGGGAGATGATCCCCAAGGTAGAAAGACCCAGTTCCACACACACATACATGTAAAAACTATTAATTGTCCTGTTTGCCACCACTGTATCTGATAGTGCTTAGGCAGAAGCATCTGGGTGGAGATGTAAATGTAATCAAATAGCCCTTGGTCTTTGGACTACCAAAGAGGAGTTAGAGGCAGGTGTGCTCCAGGGTAGCTGATTATCAGCTTCTTAGCTCTCTAAGCCTCTCTGCTATTCTAGGTTGAAAGGGCAAGCTCTGATTGTTCCAGGGCAAGCAAGGAAAGAAGGAATTGGAGAACAGAGTATTGAAGCCTTCTTCTACCCTAGCCTCTCATTGTCAGCTTAGGCTATTCTTTGTCCCTCACTTTTCCCCACCTGCCAGTTCAAGGCAACCTTCTGTTCCCCCCAGGGTTTCTTACTGTTTTTTAGTTAATCCTTGGAATCAGTACCTTCCTCTAACTTCTAAATTTTTCCAGGATTGTCGTTGGGGGGTGGGTGGGTTCAAGGAGAGCCAGGAGCATGAATAAAATAAAAACATGGACCAGGGGGTACCTGGGTGGCTCAGTTGGTTAAGCATCTGACTCTTGCTTGGTTTCAGCTCAGGTCATGACCTCACAATTCATGAGTTTGAGCCCCACATCGGGCTCCAAGCTGACAGTGCAGAGCCTGCTTGGGGTTTGTTCGTTCTCTCTCTCTCTCTCTCTCTCTCTCTCTCTCTCTCTCTCAAAATCAAAAATATTTTAAAACAAAAACACGTGGACCAGAATGGTTGCCTGAGGAGAGGACCTTGTGAAAGAAGTTGCATTTGAATTAGAAAATGAGGATTTGGATTGGAATAGGGGGATAGGGAGGAAAACAGAGCAAAGAGATTGGTAAAGCCATGGGGGCTATGCACATGAAACCAGCCTGATCCAGGTTGGAAGGTTTAGATTGTGAAAACATAGGGAGTTAGTTACTTGTTTAGGTCAGGTGATGTCAGGGTAGGGAGGATCTTAATTTCCACTAAGGCGGGGGGGGGGGGGGAGAAAAGGGAAGGGAGGGAAGCTCACCCGTGCACACTCTTACCAAGTGCCTGTGCTAGATAATATGGAAAATATGGAGTACATGTATAATGTAACCTTTGTCTGAAAGGTGCTGATAATCTTGAGGAAATAAAACTGGTGCTAATTAAATTATTAGAGGACATTAAGAAACAGTTTATTTGCAGAATTCTTTGATGCTGTAGGAGTTAGGAGGCCTGCCTGTACAGCTGAGATTAGCTGTGTAAGTACTTAATGGACTGCATAACTAAGGAGATGCCACTTTTAAGAGGAAACTCTAATGTGGATACCAAGGAGAACATTAAAATGGATCTATGGATGTCAGATCACTGAGTGTGTGTCCTCCTTAAGAGGAGGCAGTTTAGTATAATGAGTTAGAACATGGACTAAAGCCAGATGGCCTGGATTCAAATTTAGATTCCAAGTATGACTTTGGACAAGTAACTTTTCTGTGCCTCAGTATCCTCGTCTATAAAATGAGGACAGTAATAGCCCCTAATTCATAAGGCCGATCTGCTCACATAACTTTGCCACTCAGTTTCTCCTAAATTGAAGAGCATGTATCAGTGGAATTTGGGGAGAAGGGGAATGATTCAGAATTAGTAGGAAAGCAGGGTGGTATTACAGAAGGAAATGAAAAGATCTGACCATTTTATTCCCTGCCTGCTTCCTCACTAGACTGTAAGCTTTATCTGGACAGAGATTTACTTCATTGTATCCTAGCCCCTGGCTCAGTGTGAGACATAAAATGGGCACTCAGTATATATTTGTTGAATGACTAAATGCATTTCTATGTGTAATTTTAAATATAAACCAATTAAATAGTTTTATATGTTTGGATATGTACTTGTCCAATAATTTTGATGTTTAAATTTTTTTAGCAGCTAGAAACTAATTCAACAACTAGAAATAATCTTTGAAGTATTTGTGACAGTGGTTTTGTTTTTTGTTTTTGCTTTTGTTTTTGTTTTTGTTTTGCTTTTACAGGCCAGTTGGAATGCCAAAAATGGAAAAAGTTTACTTACATAATCCTAGTTCTGAAGAAACTATTACTTTAGTATCAATATCTGCTACAACATCACATTTTCATGCATCATTTTTTCAAAATAGGGTAAGTTTTTCTATAAATGTTTCTCTTGAGTTTGAAATTGAAATATCTAGATGTTTTATGTATAATTTCGTTTTGCTATAATTAAAATCCGGTTCGAGTGTTTCATATTTGTTGCGGGTTTCAGTTTGCCCTATTTCCTAAGAATTATCACTTCTACTCTTAAACACACATTGTGTTTCTCAACATAAAACAATTTAACAATTCCACTTTGAACCTAAGTACTCTGAAAAATGTAGTAGTCAGAAATTTAGTTGATTTTTTTTCCTTTTTAAATAATAAGTAATTCCTCAGTGTTGTGTTAGTTTTCTATTGCTACCTAATAAGCTACCACAAACGTGATGGCTTTAAACAACCCCCACTTATTAGCACATAGTTTATCAGTTGTAAGTCCAGTGTGTTCTTTGCTCAGAGTATCATAAGGCTGTAATTAAGATGTCAGCAGGGCTCAGTCCTTGACTGGAGACTCAGGGAAAATCCACTTCTAAATTCACTCAAGTTGTCGGCAAAATTCATTTCCTTATGCTTGTAGTACTGAAGTCCCCATTTCGTTGCTGGCCCTTGGCCAGGAACCTCTCTCATTTCCCCAGGGCACCCACATTGCTTGTCACCATCTTTAGGCCAGGAGTAATGTGTCATATCTCCCTTATGCTTTGGATCATTTTGGCTTTCTCTTCTGCCACCAGTAGAGAAAATTCTGCCTTAATCATGTCATTGGGACCACCTGGATAGTCTCCTTTTTCATGAAATGAGTGAACTAATGTCCTCAGTTACATTTGCAAAATCCCTTTTTATCATGTAAGGTAATTAACCACGGGTGTGGTATCTCCTCATAGTTACAATCTCAGAGATATTAGGGCAGGAAATTTGGGAGGCTATTTTAGGGTTCTACCTACCACAAGTATCCTCTAAAATTTTACTTTATAATCATTTTCATACTTTGCAGACTTGTTATTTACATAAAAATTAATCTGACAAAAAAGTTGGGTCTTAATAAATTTTGAATTTGAGAGAATACATACATTAATCTTTAATATATAGACTGCTAAAGTAACAAATAAGCTTCAAAAACAGCTAAATAGCAAGTATTAGAAGGAAGTAAATAAGTGAAACCTAATTTCATCTTCCCAGAGTTTTCACTAATTCCTTTGAAGAGATGTGACCAAATCAAAAGGAGCTTTTTAAAAAAAAAGCATCTAAAATTATTATCAATTATTTAGATTTTATACTTCTCCCTTCAAAAATCCTATTTCATCATATGCTGTCCTTAGCAACATATGTTGCTAGCAACATGTCCAGCAACTTCTGAAGTCAAAAACAAAAACAAGACAAAAAAAACTTAATTTCGGCTTTTTTTAATTTAAAAGTATGTTATTAACAAGGAATTGATGAGTTACCATATTGCTTTCAATAGCAAAAACTTCATTTTTGTGGTATTCATGGAAAAACGCCCCTTTTCTAAAAGTTTTTCTTTTTTTTTTTAAATTTTTTTCAACGTTTTTTATTTATTTTTGGGACAGAGAGAGACAGAGCATGAACGGGGGAGGGGCAGAGAGAGAGGGAGACACAGAATCGGAAACAGGCTCCAGGCTCCGAGCCATCCTCCCAGAGCCCGACGCGGGGCTCGAACTCACGGACCGTGAGATCGTGACCTGGCTGAAGTCGGACGCTTAACCGACTGCGCCACCCAGGCGCCCCGAAAACGCCCCTTTTCTAATATATTTCTTTAAATAAGTTTCCCTTGAATTATTTTTTGTTGTTACCTAAAGGATGTTTTCAGAGTTTTTATAAACATGCTGATGTTCTCAAATAATAAAATCCCAGTGCTAGAAGAGATTTGTATATTCATCTAGTCTAATAATACCCTCATTATACAAAATGAAGAAAGAGCTCAACTCCAGAGGGGTTTGCCCCCTGTCATGCAGTTAATGACAGGATCCAAGGTGAGGGTCTAGGTTCTCTATTGGCCTACACGGTGATTTGTATCGTATTAAGCTATGGTGTGTGGCATATGTGTTATGCCACCTGTACACAGAGATGCACTTATGTGTAAATGCATCCACACAGGGCACGGCCAGTATGCAGAGACATGTTGAGTTAAAGGGCAAAATAGTGAAGTGAAAATGGAAACAGTTTAAAAATAGTTCACAACTGCCCTACAGATTTTATTTTTAACTTGTTAATGGTACTTTGCTAATTCAAGCAATGTTTTGTTGTTTTTAATCATCCAAGCTTAACCCCGTTAAAGGGTTTTCATAGACCAAGAGTTACAATTACAGATTCTTACAGGGGGCAGATAGACAATGTAAATGAGAGAAGCAGGCCATGTGGAATGAGGGTGACCTGGAGAGCACGTGGTCTGTCCAAAGGGATCAACCCACACTCTGTTCCAGCCGGTGGTTGCCATGTGGGAATGTAAGCGCATGCCCATTCTTCTCATGTTCCAAGAAGAAACAGAAATAGGAATTTTTATATGATATCTTCCAGTTTTTACACATTGAAAATAAATTCAGTTTTAGAAAGACAGATGGTGTGGACCAAACAAAACAAGCTAACGGCCACTAGTTTGACATTTTCGAACTAGACTCTCCCAGGGACTTATTTCTGCACATGAACTTTATGCAAAGAGGAGAGTTTTTCTGAAAATTCTTCAGAAGGTAAACTAAATGTGCATGTTAGTCAAAGGACAAGTTGAAAACCAATATGTGTTTTCCATTGTCAGGAAATTGGATTGCACAATAAAAATAATCTATACCCTTCAAAACCTCCAGTTAGGTCAGCTAGATTTGGCTTCAAAAGCAGCTAGCCAAAATCTGTGCAGTCTTCTCTGTCTTCTTCTTCCTCTTGGTTTCCGTTTTTACTTCTTGCAGTAAGGTATGGATTCCCAACAGCTCAAGAAATGGAGAGGAGACATGGAATGAATTCTTAAGGGAAGAAATAACCTTATTTCCCCTCCACTTCAATTTTATGCGTATGATAAGAGCCTTTGGTGAACAATGAAAAGAGTCTTCTCATGTTCAGGAGAGTAGACCATTTCTATAATTTTAATTTAACTCTTTGTCACCTTCTGAATTCCTGGTCGGGTCTTATTTCCTTGAGAATAGAACATTTTCTATAACTCACTTAAGTTTTTGGTTATTTACCACTATCATCTCTATATTAACTAACCAGTAGGAAATAGAGAAAAGAATCATTGTTTTCGTAAGGCCAGGTTTAAATAACCATTTTATAACACACACGCAAATAACCCCCTTATAGGAAGGTCTTGTTTTAACCTGGAAATCAAGAAGAATAAGGGTAATAAGGAATGTGTTTGTGTGACAATTTGTTTTTCTTTGTTTAACTTCTAATAATTATCTGTTATTTATAATTACCTGCTAATTAACTATAGTTGTCTAATTAGTTATAATTACTAAAAATTACATAATAAGACTGCAACTTAGGCCTACTCATCTTTCATGACTGTATTGTATATTAGTTGTAAAATATGTAATACATATTTTGTGTCTAAGAATACAGATTTTTTAATACTCTAATAGTCAAATTTTGATTATGGTAAGAATTATTTTTAAAATTGTGATGTAATTGCGGTATAACATTGTGTAAGTTTAAGGTATACAGCGGACATATAACACTGTGTAAATTTAAGGTGTACAAAGTGTTGATTTGATATACTTAGGGGCGCCTGGGTGGCTCAGTCAGTTGAGCGTCATGACTTTGGCTCAGATCATGATCTCATGTCTCAGCTCGTGAGTTTGAACCCCGCATTGGCTCTATGCTCAGAGCCTGGAGCCAGCTTCGGATTCTGTCTCCCTCTCTCTGTCCCTCCCCTGCTCATGCTCTGTCTCTCTCTAAAAAAATAAATAAACATTGAAATAAAAAAATTTTTTTGATACATTTATAAATTGCTATAGGATTATCACCATAGGATCAGCTAACTTCTCTGTCATGTCACATAATTATCATTTTTATGGTGAGAACTGTTAAGATCTAGTGTCTCAGAAACTGAGATTTACAATACAGTTTTATCTGTGATCACTATGCTGTGCATTAGATCTCCAGAACCTCTTTTTCTTATAGTTGCACGTTTGTACCCTTCAACAACACATCACTACTTCCCCCTCCATCCAGTCCCTGGTAATCATTGTTCTACTCTCTGTTTTTACATGTTTGGCTTTTTTATTTTTATTTATTTTATTTTATTTTATTTTTTAAGTTTGAGAGACAGAGCACAAACGGGGTAGGGGCAGAGAGAGTGGGGAGAGAGAGAATCCCAATCTCTGCACTAACAGTGCAGAGCCTGATGTGGGGCTTGAACTCCTGGAACCATGAGATCATGACCTGAGGCTAATCCAAGGGTCTGATGCTGAGCTACTCAGGTGCCCCAAGTTTGGCTTTTTTAGGTGCCATATGAGTGATAGCAGAAAGTTTTTGTCTTTTTCTGTCGGAATTATCCCATTTAGCATAATGCCCTCAAGGTCCATCAGTGTTGTTGCAAATGGCAGGATTTCCTTTTTTCTTATGACTGAATAATATTCCACAGTGTGTGTGTGTGTGTGTGTGTGTGTGTGTGTGTGTGTGTGCGCGCGCGCGCACGCATATCTTTTTTACCTATTCATTTGTTGTAGACACTTGGGTTGTTTCAATATCTTAGCTATTGTGAATAATGCTCCAGTAAAAATGGGAGTGCATATATCTCTTCAATATCCTGTTTTCATTTCCTTTGGATAAATACCCAGAAGTCAGATTGCTAGATCATATGATTGTTCTATTTTTAATTTTTTGAGAACCTCCATACTGTTTTAAACCAGTTTACATTCCCACCAACAGTATACAGGATTCCCTTATCTCCACATCTCATCAATACTTGTTATCTCTTCTCTTCCTAATGATAGCCATTCTAACAGTTGTGAAGTGCTATCTCATTGTGGTTTTGATTTGCATTTCCATGATGATTAGAATTGTTGAACATTTTTTTGTATACCTGGTAGTCCTGTCTCCTTCGGGAAAATACCTATTTGGTTCCTCTGCCCATTTTTTATTCAGATTGTTTGGGGTTTTGTTATTAAACTATAGGAGTTCTTTTATGTATTTTAGATATTAACCTCCTATCTGACATATAATTTGCAAATATCTTCTCCCATTTTGCAGGTTTCCTTTTTGTTTTGTTGATCTTTTATTTTGCTATGCAGAAATTTTTTAATTTGATATCGTCCCACTTGTTGATTTTTGCTTTTGTTGCTGTGCCTTTGGTGTCATATTAAAAAAAAATCATGGCCCAGGCCAATATCAGTGTTTTCTTCTGGAGGTTTATTGTATTAGGTCTTATGTTTAAGTCTTTAATCCATTTTTAATTAATTCTGGTGAGTGATGGAAGATAGGAGTCCAATTTCATTTTTCTGCATGTGGTTATCCAGTTTTCTTAATACCATTTGTTGAAGAGACTGTCTTTCCCCATGAAGTGTTCTTGGCTCCCTTGTCAAATATTAGTTGACTGTATATGCAGGGATTTATTTCTGGGCTCTCTATTCTGTTCCATTGGCCTATATGCCTGTACCATACTGTTTTAATCACTTAGCTTCGTAGTATAGTTTGAAAGCAGGAAGTGTGATGCCTTAGGCTTTGTTCTTTCTTGAGTCTTGCATGCTTCCATACAAATTTTGGGATTGTTTTATCTGTTTCTGTAAAACATGCCATTGGGCTATTGACAAGGATTGCACTGACTCTATAAATGACTTTAGGTAGTGTGGATATTTTAACAGACAGTTATCAGTATATTCTTCTAATCCATGAGCATGGGGTATCTTTCCATTTGTTTGTGTCTTCTTCAGTTTCTTTCATCAAGGTTTTATAGTTTTCATAACACAGGCATACTTCAGAGATATTACGTGTTTGGTTCCAAACCACCGCAGGAAAGTGAGTATCACAATAAAGTGAGTATCACAATAAAATGAATTTTTTTAGTTTTCCAGAGCACATAAAATTTCTGTTTACACCCTACTGTAGCCTGTTAAGCATGCAATAGCATTATGTCTTAAAAAACAATGTACATACCTTAATTTAAGAATACTTTATTACTAAAAAATGCTTACCATTATCTGAGTCTTCAGTGAGTCATAATCACTAATTACATATTACCATAAAAAATAGGGGCGCCTGGGTGGCGCAGTCAGTTAAGCGTCTGACTTCAGCCAGGTCATGATCTTGCGGTCCGTGAGTTCGAGCCCCGCGTCAGGCTCTGGGCTGATGGCTCAGAGCCTGGAGCCTGTTTCCGATTCTGTGTCTCCCTCTCTCTCTGCCCCTCCCCCGTTCATGCTCTGTCTCTCTCTGTCCCAAAAATAAATAAACGTTGAAAAAAAATTAAAAAAAAAATATATAATAATAATAAAAAGTTTGAAATATTGCAGAAATTACCAAAGTGTGGCACAGAGACACAAAGTGAGCAACTGCTACTAGGAAAAAATAGCACCAGTAGACTTGATCAATGCAGGGTTGCTATAGGCCTTCAATTTGTTAAAAAGAAAAAAAAAGAGATAAATAAAATAAATGCAATTATCTGCAAAGTGCAGTAAAGTAGAGCACAATAAAATGAGGGTACAGCTGTACAAATCTTTCACCTTCTTGGTTAAATTTATTCCCAGGTATTTTTTTTTATGCCACTGTGAACCAGGATAGTTTTCTTTATTTCTTTTTCAGTTGTTTCACTGTTAGTGTATACCAACACAACTGATTTCTATATGTTGATTTTATATCCTGCAACTATACCAAATTGGTTGATTAATTCCAACAGTTTTTTGGTTGAGTCTTTAGGATTTTTTTTTCCAATATATGAGTTTATTGTCAAATTGGTTTCCATACAACACCCAGTACTCATCCCAAAAGGTGCCCTCCTCAATACCCATCACCCACCCACCCCTCCCTCCCACCCCCCATCAACCCTCAGTTTGTTCTCAGTTTTTAAGAGTCTCTTATGCTTTGGCTCTCTTCCACTCTAACCTCTTTTTTTTTTTCTTCCCCTCCCCCATGGGTTTCTATTAAGTTTCTCAGGATCCACATAAGAGTGAAACCATATGGTATCTGTCTTTCTCTGTATGGCTTATTTCACTTAGCATCACACTCTCCAGTTCCATCCATGTTGCTACAAAGGGCCATATTTCATTCTTTCTCATTGCCACGTAGTAGTACTCCATTGTGTATATAAACCACAATTTCTTTATCTATTCATCAGTTGATGGACATTTAGGCTTTTATATATATATGTGTGTGTGTGTGTATATATATATATATATATATATATATATATATATATATATATATATAAAAGACCATATCATCTGCAAATACGACAGTTTTACTTATTCCTTTCTGATTCAGGTGCTTTTTATTTCTTTATCTTGCCTAATTGATCTAACTAGGCCTTTCAGTATCATGTTGAGTAAGTGTGGTAAGAGTAGGCACCCTGATCCTAGACGATCAGGGCATCCTGATCCTCAGTTTTTTGTCATTGAGTATGATGTTAGCTGTGGATTTTTCCCATATGGCCTTTTTTTTTTTTTTTAACTAAGATATCTTTTTGTGTTTATTTATTTTAAGAGAGAGAGCAGGGGAGGGGCAGAGAGAGAGAGAATTCCAAGAAGGCTCCATGCTGTCAGTGCAGAGCCCAACATAGGGCTCAATCTCACAAACTGTGAGAGTGTGACCTGAATCAAAATCAGGAGTCATACACTTAACCGAGAGAGCCACCCATACATACCCTATGTATGGCCTTTATTATGTAGAGTTGTATCCTAGCTGTACCCAGTCTACTGGGGGTTTTTGTCATTAAAATATGTTGTATTTTGTCACATGCTTTTGATTTTTATGTTTTATCTTTTATTTTTATCTTTTTATCTTTTGTTAATATGGTATATCACATTTACTGATTTGCATATGTTGAACCATCCTTTCATCCCAAGGGTAAATCCTGCTTGGTCATGGTGTATATATAATACTTTCAATGTGTTTTAGATTCCATTTGCTAATATTTTTTTAAGAATTTTTGCATCTATATTCATCAGGGGTATTGGTCTGTAGTTTCTTTTTTGTTCTTGTCTGGCTTTGGTATCAGGGTAATGCTGGGTTTGTAAAATGCTGAGTTTTGAAATGTTGTGTCCCTTCAGTTTTTTGGAAGAATTTGAGAAAGATTGGCATTAATTCTTCTTTAAATATTTGATAGAATTCATTAGTGAAACCAGCTTATCCTGAGGTTTTCTATGTTGGGAGATTGTTGATTTCTGATTCAATCTTCTTACTCACTGGTCTATTCAGATTTTCTATTTCTTCCTGTTTCAGTCTTGGAAGGTTGTTTCTCAGCATTTATGCATTTCTTCTAGCTTATCCGATTTATTGGCATATAATTGTTCATACTAGTGTTTTATGATCCTGTGTATTTCTGTAGTATCAATTGTAATGTCTCCTCTTTCATTTCTGACTTTGAGTATTCTCTTATTTTTTCATGGTTTGTGTAGCTAGATGTTTGCCAATTTTGTTTTATCTTTTTGAAAACAGCTCTTAGTTTCACTGTTTTTTTTTTCATTATTGTTTTTATGCTCTCTATTTCTGCTCTGATTTTTATTTCTTTCCTTCTGCTGACTTTGGGTTTCCTTGAGGTGTAAAGTTAGGCTGTTTATTTGAGTTGTTTTCTTAACATATACATTTACTACTATAAAGTTCCCTCTTAAAACTACTTCTGCAGCATCCCATAAGTTTTGGTATGTTGTGTTTTCATTTTCCTTTGTTTATCTTTTTTTTAGGTTTCCCTTTTGATTTCTTTTTTGACCCCTTGGTTGTTCAGAGATATGTTGTTTAATTTCCACACATTTGTAGATTTTCCAGCTTTCCTTTTGTTGATTTCTAGTTTCATACCATTATGGTCTGAAAATATACTTGTTATTATTTCCATCTTCTTAAATTTGCCATGAGACTTTTTCTGTGTATTCTCATATGGTCTGCATCGGAGAATGTTTTATGTGCACTTGAGAAAAACATGTATTTGCTGCTATCAGATGGAATGTTCTATAAATGTCTGTTAGGCCTATTTGGTCTAATATATGGGTCAAGTCCAACATTTCCTTGTGGTTGTTCTGTCTGGATGATCTATCCATTGAAGAAAGTATGGTATTGAGGTCCTCTGCTTTATTTTTGTGTTGTCTGTTTTCTCCCTTCAAATCTGTCAATATTTGTTAATGTATTTAGATGCTCAGATGTTGGGTACATATGAATATATAGTTGTTATATCCTCTTGAAGCATTGGCCCCTTTATCATTATCTAATGACCTTCTTTGTCACTTGTGACCATTTTTGGCTTTTAAAGTCTGTTTAGTCTGGTAAAAGCATAGCTACCCCTGCACTCTTTTGGTTTCCACTTGGACTAAATGGCTTTTTCCAGCCCTTCACTTTGAGCCAGTTTGTGTTCTTAAAACTGAAGTGAGCCTTCTGTACGCAGTATAGAGTTGGATTTCATTTCTTTCTTTTTTTTTTTTTATGAAATTTATTGTCAAATTGGTTTCCATACAACACCCAGTGCTCATCCCAAAAGGTGCCCTCCTCAATACCCATCACCCACCCACCCCTCCCTCCCACTCCCCATAAACCCTCAGTTTGTTCTCAGTTTTTAGGAGTCTCTTATGTTTTGGCTTCCTCCCTCTCTAGCCATTTTTTTTCCTTCCCCTCCCCCATGGTCTTCTGTTAAGTATCTCAGGATCCACATAAGAGTGAAAACATATGGTATCTGTCCTTCTCTGTATGGCTTATTTCACTTAGCATAACACTCTCCAGTTCCATCCATGTTGCTACAAAAGACCAGATTTCATTCTTTCTCATTGCCACGTACTATTCCATCGTGTATATAAACCACAATTTCTTTATCCATTCATCAGTTGATGGACATATAGGCTCTTTCCATAACTTGGCTATTGTTGAGAGTGCTGCTATAAACATTGGGGTACAAGTGCCCCTATGCCTCAGTACTCCTGTATCCCTTGGGTAAATTCCTAGCAGTGCTATTGCTGGGTCATAGGGTAGGTCTATTTTTAATTTTTTGAGGAACCTCCACACTGTTTTCCAGAGTGGCTGCACCAGTTTGCATTCCCACCAACAGTGCAAGAGGGTTCCCATTTCTCCACATCCTCTCCAGCATCTATGGTCTCCTGTTTTGTTCATTTTAGCCACTCTGACTGGTGTGAGGTGGTATCTGAGTACGGTTTTGATTTGTATTTCCCTGATGAGGAGCGACTTTGAGCATCCTTTCATGTGCCTGTTGGCCATCTGGATGTCTTCTTTAGAGAAGTGTTTATTCATGTTTTCTGCCCATTTCTTCACTGGGTTATTTGTTTTTCGGGTGTGGAGTTTGGTGAGCTCTTTATAGATTTCAGATACTAGCCCTTTGTCTGATATGTCATTTGCAAATATCTTTTCCCATTCCGTTGGTTGCCTCTTAGTTTTGTTGATTGTTTCCTTTGCTGTACAGAAGCTTTTTATCTTCATGAGGTCCCAGTAGTTCATTTTTGCTTTTAATTCCTTTCATTTCTATATCTAGTTCCTGTGTGCCTTTTGATTGGTGAATTCAATTTGTTAACATTCAGAGTTATTCTTGATATGTAAAGACTTACTAATGCCATCTTCTTAATGGCTTTGTGGGTGTTTTGTATTTCCACTGATTCTCTTTTCCTCTGTTTCTGCCTACCTTTAAGACTCGTGATTTTCCATGGTATCAGTCTGTTTCCCCTTTAATTTTTGTGAATCTGTTCTTGCTTCTTGATACCATGAAGCTTACGTAAAACATCTTACAGATAAAGCAGCCCATTTTAAGCTGATAGCAACTTAACTTTGGTTGCATGTAAAAGCTTTACCTTTTTAATTTTCCCCCCTTTTTTTATATGCTTGATGTCATTATTTAACTCTTTTTATATTTCATATTCATTGACAAATTATTGTAGCTATAATTATTTTTCATACTCTTCTTCTTTAACCTTTGTATTACAGTTAGGTGGTTAACAGACCATCCCATTACAGAATTAGAATTTTCTATGTCTAACTGTGTATTTACCTTTACTCAGTGTGTTGTATACTTTCATATGTTTTTGTGTCATTATTAGTGTCTTTTCATTTCAGCTAGAATTCTTTTCAGCATTTCTTGCAAAGCAAGTCTAGAGGTAATGAACTCCCTCAGAATTCTCCAGTGAATTGTTAGTCCAGGAAAGTCTTTATTTCTGCTTTGCATCTGAAGGATAACTTTGCCAGATAAGAGTATTCTTGGCTAGCAGTTTTTTCTTTCAGTACTTCGAATATGTCATCTCACTCCTGGCCTATACAGTTTCTGCTGAGAAATCACTAATATAGCCTCATGGAATTCTTTTGTAGGTTACAATCTTTTTTTCCCTGGGTACTTTTAGGATTCTGTTTTTATCTTTGAGTTTTGACACTTTCATTATACGATGTGTTGGAGAAGGTCTTTTGCATTGAGTTAATAGGGTTATCTATTAGCTTTATGAATATAGATGTCCAAGCTTCTCCCCAAGTTTGGGAAGTTCTCACCTATTATTTCTTTGAATAAACTTTCTGCCCTCTTCTCCCTCTCTTCTCTGAAACTCTAATTATTATATTTGTTCTTTGATGGAAAACCATAGACCTGATAGGCTTTCATCACTCTTTTTGACTCTTTTTCCTTTGTTCTGCTCTAATGGGTTAATTCAAAATTTCTAGATCACTTATTTGATCTTCTGTTTGCTTCACTCTGCCACACATGCTGTCTATTGCTTTTTATTGTTATTATTATTTAATTTCAGCCATTGAAATCTTAAGTTCCAGAATTTCAGTTTGGTTCTTTCCTAAATTATTTCTTTTCTTTGTTAAATATTTCATTTTGTTTGTGTGTTATTTCCTAATTTCATTGAACAGCCCTTCTGAATTTTCTTATAGATCATTGAATTTGTTCAAAAGAACTACTTTGAATCTTTTATCAGCTAGTTTGCAAAATTCTGTCCTTTGGTTGTTGGAGAATTACTATTTGTGATCACATTGTTTTGATTTTTCATGTTCCTTGTAGTTTTGCATTTCCACTTTTGCATTTGAAGTAACAGACACATTTTTAAATCTTTACTAGTTGTCTTCAGATGGGGTAATATAACAGCACCAACTGTTATATTTGTTAGTGCTGTTATTTTTGGGTTTTCTCCACCTTTTAGATTTTCCAGAAAATAGTGCTCAAGTTTGTGGTTTCTCCCTTACCCACAGGTCCTACTGTTTTTCTGATAACAGTCCATTTACTGAACTTGCTCTCACCACTGCACTTGGGAGTGAGCACCAGGAGCCAGCTGCAGTGTGAGGGGAGATGGGGGTTTAGCACTCAGGGCATTAGAGTGCCTATGGTATGGGGATCCTCAAGTAAAGTATTCCCAGAGGCTCATGGGCAGACTTCCTGCTGAAGTCCTGAGCACAGTCAGCAGGAACTGTGTACCTTTAATGCCCTTTGATATTCTTATCTGTCCCTTTCCTGCTCTGCTCCCACCTCCAGTTTTGGAAGTCCTGCCTCAGTACTCTGGGTGCGCTAGAGAGAAACGGGTTTCCCGTGCCATGTCCTGCACAACTCACATAGCCAGGTACTCACTGACTGCTCTCCTTTTCTCTTGTGGGTGAGGTCACCACTGCTGGATAATTTATTCCCATGGAGTGTTGCCTTGGCAGGGTAGTTCCAGAAGAGGGAGTGGCACTGGGAAAATTCCTCTTAAGGTTTCCACTGTGACCAAACTTTTTTGTTTGTTTGTTTTTTGTTTCAATGGCATAATGGAATATGTCCCCGGAAAGACTGGACTTTTGCAATATCTCTCTTGTCCATGGTATCTTCCTAGGTCGGTACTCTACAGATTTTTTTCCCCACATGGCAAGAGTGGTTGGGACAAATGTACTGGTTCTGTAGCCCATACTAAAGTTTGTCCATCTACTACCAGATATACAGGTGGTTGAGACAACTCCCAGGTCCCCTGGCATATGGTGCTGAATCCCACATTTTCCACAAAGGCACTTCCGTTTGTGGATGGATATCTAATCCATAGCTTAAATGCAGGGACCAAAAGGGGCACCCGGGTGGCTCAGTCAGTTGAGCTTCTGACCTTGGCTCAGGTCATGATCTCACAGCTTGTGGGTTCAAGCCCCGCATCGGCTCTGTGCTGACAGCTCAGAGCCTAGAGCTGTTCTGGATTCTGTGTATCCCCTCTCTCTGCCCCTTCCCCACTCACACTCTGTCTCTCTCTCAAAAATAAATAATAAAACATTAAAAGCGGGGAAGGGACAGAAAGACACAATGTCTTTTGCTGCCATGATGGTGACATCACTCCTCCAATTTTTTTTAATGTTTATTTATTTACTTTGAGAGAGAGAAATAGAAAGTGATGACCAGTGGGAGGGGCAAAGAGAGAGGGAGACAGAATCCCAAGCAGGCTTCACAACTGTGAGCACAGAGCCTTATGCGGAGCTTGAACCCACGAACCATGAGATCATGACCTGAGCCGAAACCAAGAGTTGGACACTTAACTGACTGAGCCACCCAGGCACCCCATCACTCTTCCAATTTTAAATAAGATAGTCAGGGCAAGCCTCATTCAGAAGGTGACATTTGAACAGACTTGAAGGAGGTAAGGGAGAGGACTGTATGGAAGGAAGTGGAATATATGGAAGAACATTCCAGACAGAAGGTACAGGCAGTATAAAGGCTCCTATGTGAAAACACACCTGTATGCAAAGAGGACAGTGTTGTTAGCTAGGCCAGAGTGATCAAGAATGAGAGAAGTGAAGGGGAATAGGTAGGGTAGATTGTGAAGGGCTGTACAAGCTATGATATGAGGACTTTGGCTCTTACCCTGATTGAACTTGGAAGCCTTCACGGATTTGAGCAGAAAAATGAAATGATAGCTTACGTTTTGTAAGTATCACTACTTACCAAAAAGAGATCATAGGGTACCTGGGTGGCTCCGTCGGTTAAGCATCCAACTCTTTATTTCAGCTCAGGTCATGATACCAGGGTTTGTGAGTTTAAGCCCCACATCAGGCTCCATGCTGGCAGTTCAGAGCCTGCTTGGGATTCCCTCCCTCTGCCTCTCCCCCGCTCATGCACTCGCTCTCTCTCTCAATAAGTAAAAAAACAAAAAACAAACAATGAAGAGCAAAGGGAGAATCAGGGACACCAGTTACATTAGCTGCTGCAGTACCCCATGGTAAGAAGATAATTACTCTGACAAGAGTGAAGAACTGAAGAAAGCTGTTGGATTTGGGATATATTTTGAAGATACAGCCAATAAGCTCTCCTGATGTGGGACTAAGAGAAAGAGAAAAGTCAAGATTGACTCTCTGTTTTTTTCCCCAAGCTACAAAAGGACAGAATTGCCATCAACCGAGATGGAGAAGGCTGAGGATAGAGCAGGTTTCGGGTGTACAATCAGTAGTTCAGTTTTGGATGTGTTAGATTTGAGGTGTCCTTAGACATCCAGGTCCAAGTGCCAAGTGACAGTTGGTGTCTGAGTTTGGATAATAAGAGAAAGGACCGAACTTGAAATGGAAGTTTAAGAGTCACTGGTGAAGATACAAAGTCATGGACCTGGATGAGCTCACCAAGGGAGCCAGCCAGGGACTGAGCTGTGGTACAAAGGTGAGAGATACTTAGCTGCAGATAATGTTCGGTTAAAGCTAGCACACCTTGTTTGTTCTTCGTTACTTTTTATACTGTTTTCTAATTTTTTATCATACCAAATTCATCTAATTTAGAAAGTGTGTGGGAAGGAGGACAAAAGGATGATTTGTAGCAAATCTGATTAATTCTTATGGGAAGATTACGTTCCTGAGTCTGACTTTGCTGTTCTGTTTTGTTATATCATTGTCACTAGGAATTAGATTTTCCCTGTTATTAAAAAAAAGAAGAAAGGAAATATTTGTTCTATCTCAACATCTTCTTAAAGTACTGAGATAATAATGTACTCAAGTCTTGATAGGTATTGAGAACTGTCAAAGAGAACTTGTACTCATATCTAGACTCTTCACTGTTCCACCCCACCTTCTTTCCCACCGAATAGAAATGACATCATGGAGCAAATTCTCCATCTTCCATAGGAATTAAGCAGTGAGACTGGCCATATTTATGGTTTCTTTAATAATTAGGATCTCAGATATCATCTAATAAAACTGGCTTATTTTGAAATTAGGAGAAATTGAGACCTACAAAGGTTCAATGACTTGCCAAAATCAGTTTCTTTTTTTGTTTTTTGTTTGTTTTTAATGTTAGTTTTGAGAGAGAAAGAGACAGTGCAAGTGGGATAGGGGCAGAGAGAGAGTGAGACACAGAATTCAAAACAGGCTCCCGGCCATCAGCCCAGAGCCCGACGCAGGACCCAAACCCACAAACTGCGAGATCATGACCAGAGCCAAAGTTGAACGCTTAACCAACTGAGCCACCCAGGTGCCCCTCAAAATCAGTTAATGGCAGAATTAGAAACTCAGATCTCCAATGTGTCACGTACTTACTCAAAACTAGATGTCCAGTTCTGGTAGTAGCAAAAGGTTATGCTAAGAATTAAGCATTTCATGATGATTTTCCTTACCTTTTGTAACTTACATGGGCTTTTGAAAGATATTATTTAAATATTTACATACATTCCCATAAAAATTTTAAAGGAAACCAGTTTTTCTCTGGCTGGATAAATTTCCCTGTAGTGAACCACAGGCCTTGTGAGTATCTTCATTGACATTAGAACTGTTGTCAATAGACAGCAACATGCAGAAGATTGAAACTAGACCACTTTCTCACACCATTCACAAAAATAAACTCAAAATGGATAAAGGACCTGAATGTGAGACAGGAAACCATCAAAACCCTAGAGGAGAAAGCAGGAAAAGACCTCTCTGACCTCAACCATAGCAATTTCTTACTTGACACATCCCCAAAGGCAAGGGAATTAAAAGCAAAAATGAACTACTGGGACCGCATGAAGATAAAAAGCTTCTGCACAGCAAAGGAAACAACCAACAAGACTAAAAGGCAACCAACGGAATGGGAAAAGATATTTGCAAATGACATATCGGACAAAGGGCTAGTGTCCAAAATCTATAAAGAGCTCACCAAACTCCACACCCGAAAACCAAATAACCCAGTGAAGAAATGGGAAGAAAACATGAATAGACACTTCTCTAGAGAAGACATCCAGATGGCCAACAGGCACATGAAAAGATGCTCAATGTCACTCCTCATCAGGGAAATACAAATCAAAACCACACTCAGATATCACCTCACGCCAGAGTGGCCAAAATGAACAAATCAGGAGACTATAGATGCTGGAGAGGATGTGGAGAAACAGGAACCCTCTTGCACTGTTGGTGGGAATGCAAACTGGTGCAGCCACTCTGGAAAACAGTGTGGAGGTTCCTCAAAAAATTAAAAATAGACCTACCCTATGACCCAGCAATAGCACTGCTAGGAATTTACCCAAGGGATACAGGAGTACTGATGCATAGGGGCACTTGTACCCCAATGTTTATAGCAGTACTCTCAACAATAGCCAAACTATGGAAAGAGCCTAAATGTCCATCAACTGATGAATGGATAAAGAAATTGTGGTTTATATACACAATGGAATAGTACGTGGCAATGAGAAAGAATGAAATCTGGTCTTTTGTAGCAACATGGATGGAACTGGAGAGTGTTATGCTAAGTGAAATAAGCCATACAGAGAAAGACAGATACCATATGTTTTCACTCTTATGTGGATCCTGAGAAACTTAACAGAAACCCATGGGGAAGGGGAAGGAAAAAAAAAAAAGAGGTTAGAGTGGGAGAGAGCCAAAGCATAAGAGACTCTTAAAAACTGAGAACAAACTGAGGGTTGATGGGGGGTGGGAGGGAGGGGTGGGTGGGTGATGGGTATTGAGGAGGGCACCTTTTGGGATGAGCACTGGGTGTTATGGAAACCAATTTGACAATAAACTTCATATATTGAAAAAAAAACTTGTCAGTAGGAATACCATACTCATTGATTGTAAACAATTTTTTCAACATTTTTAGATCTCTGAAATTTTGGGTTTAATTTACTCTTTTTTTAGTTTCCCAAGGTGGAAACATAGATTATTGACTTGAAGCATTTCCCAAAATAAGTATGCTTTATCTGCAGCCAGCAAATTTTGATATGTCGTGTTTTAATTTCTAGTTGATTCAAAGTATTTTAATTTCCCGGTGACTACCCCTTGGACCAATGGGTTATTTAGAAGTTTGTTAATTTCAAGCTACTTAGAGATTTACCAGGTATCCTTCTCTTACTGACTTTGGCTCAGATGTAACCTCCACCTAGTGTCTACAGCTTCCAGGGGTTATATACTCTGATTTTAGCCCACTGTCAGCTTTTAGCGGTGTATGAAAATTTTAGCTGAATTCATTTTACCCTCATATGGTAGCCTCATCTTCCCATTTTCTGCCATGGGTGAGCCATTACTCACATTCCATCTCTCCTTGGAGGTGCTTGTCTTTCCTTAAATTTTGAGCTACCTGATATGCAAACTCTGTGATAGGGTCAAGAAAAGTTACATTTTTGTAGATTATCCTTTTGGTTGTTGATAATGCACAGGAAATGCTCTTTCCAGCTTTCTGCTTCCTGAGGTGAAGCCAGAAGTCTCAATGCCAGGTATTTTAAGCTACAATTTGGGGAGCGTTTTAGAGTTCAAGCCATAGAGGCAAATGAGAAAGGTTGATGACTTTACACATTAAAATGCATCATAAGGCTTCATCACAGACAGAACTACAGTCACAGTCCCTTGAACTCTATGGAGTAGCCCTATTGTTTTGTTGTAATAAAGTTTTATTTCACTAACTACAATGACATTCTCAACCTGTACAAGAAAACAGGAGTGAGTTTCTGTGCGTATTGTCACTCCTGCCTTCTTTCCTAATTTAAGTTGCTGGCACATATAGCGCCATGTGTGAATGGCTGACAGAGGTCAAGGGGTTAAAGCGTGGGCTTATTTCTTCTTTGGAATAGTACAAGTTGTTGTTTAGTTGTAGAGTAGTACATCTATATGAGAAGCTCAGCCTCAGCTCAACTCCTACTGAATTATGTGATGATGGAACAGTCTGTAATTAGGTACTTCATTCCAGCCTAATGATTGTTGAATGAACAGCATCTAATTGGTAATTGATAAAGCTGTGTGACTGTAGACATCAGTATGAAGACATCGTTTTTATTATTTTTCATTGCAGAATAATTTGGCTAATTTAAAGCTTAAACCTTCAGTGGGAGAAGCTAGTTCATGAAAATGATTGTGAGATGATTGCTTTACAAACTTCAGCTATTTAATTGCGGTCAGCATAATCGGATTTTTTAGTTACTCATTTAACTTTATTTGTTGCTCTTCTTTTTCAGAAAATACTTCCAGGAGGAAATACGTCATTTGATGTAGTTTTTCTTGCAAGAGTAGTGGGAAATGTAGAAAATACTTTATTTATTAACACGTCCAATCATGGGGTATTTACTTATCAGGTAAGAACCAGGACTAAATCTTTATTTTATAAAATATCGTTCTTATCTCCAACCTATCCTATGACTCTCTTTAAAAAACTCAGGGATAATAGGAAATGTGAGAGTTTAGACTGAGAGCATTTTTATTCACTGCTATGTCTGTGACTAGCCCCTATAAATCAGACTGAACAAATGATCTTTTAAAGCTATAGCTAAAGTTTTAATGTAAGATTGTTGGCAAAAGAATAGTAAAAAATATTTTATAATTTTTTTAATTTTTATTTTGCACATTTATGAAGCGTACTTGATAATAGTTTCAAAATTAAAACGTGCATGCTCCCTTTTCTTTAGTGAATAGATTGCTTAAAATTTGTTCTTATTTTCTCTGTGTAATGTTTAGGTTATTAGAGATTGTTAATGTCTTATGAGTCAAGATTTTTATAATCAAGGTTATCAAGATTGTTAAGAAGAATTGCTTCTGTGGCACTATACTACGTACTTTACAAACATTTCTGCATGCGTTATAGATACTGTTATTCTCACTCGTTTAGATAAGGAAGGTGAAGCTTAGAAAGGTTAAGTAGTTTGTTCAAATTATGCTACTAATAGATTATTAAGCAGGGATTCACACCCATGCCTTTATAACTACAAAGACCATCCTATTAACCACTGTGTTATACTGCGCATAGAACACAGTGTTTTAACTCCTTACTTAGATAATGTCTTACTTTACAGTTTTTATGATTTTGTTTTTGGACATTTCTTTTCTAGGACCCAGAACATACCACATATCTTGAGAATTCGTGTCAGTAAACCAATTAGTTAGGCACTTGTATTTATATACAGTGAATATGTCTTTAACAGTTGTTTAGTAGGCAACCTGTGTAGATGAATAACTTAGAAGTGCTATATAGATGATGCTCATTTAACATACACCTGTTGAGTAAATGAAGACTGTCATAAGAATATTACTACCATTGCCCTCTAGGGGCAGCCTAACCGACTTAGGTGGATATGGCCAAGCTGTACTACTTGAGGGTTGTAATCGATTTGTTCTCAAGCAGAGCCTCAGTGGCCAGCTGCTTTTCTTCACCTCTCCACATCTAGTCTTTCACAAAGTCTGCCTCCTAAATATATCTTGAGTCTAACTCTCTCCTCCACACTGCCACTGCTCTCTTCTAAGCCACCATTACCTCTCCCTGGGTTACACCGTAGCCTCCAACAGGCCTTCCACTCCTCCACTGTCCTTACCATAGTCTGTTATTCACTGTAGTCGGAATGATCTTCTGTGAACATAAATCACATCTAGTCAACTTCCCCATGGAAATCTTTATGTCGTCCTATTGCTTTCAGAGCAAAATGTAAATTTGTGACCAAGGCCAACAAGGCTCTGAGGTTCTGACTCCCATATGTTCCTTCTATTCCATCCCATTTGACCATGCTTGTCATCTTATTCCTGATCTTCAAGTTAACCCCTTTCCTGCCTTGTTTCCTTTGTATACTTCCCCTCACCCAAATACACTCTCAGTGCTGGTTTGTTCTCATCTTGCATCAGCTCATAATCACTTCCCCAGAGAAGATGACCTTGACCATGCTCCCTAAAAGAATATCCCAGCCTCACCCCAGCCAGTTATTCTATATCACATTACCATTTTTTAAAAACTTTTTTATTGTTTTTTAGTGTGCCCCTCATACTGGAATGTAAGTTGCATGAGGGCAGGCACATTATCTATCTTGTTTACTATTGAATCATTCACACTGTATATATTTGTGCCTAGCAAATCATAGGCGCTTAAGAAATATTTGTCATTTGACTGATGGGCTCACTCTGTTTAGTCAACCCAGGACTTTGCTTTCTCATGTGGGAATGACCTGGAGCTGGATTTGAGAAATTGTTTGAGCCCTAGATCCATCTTCTTCTCATGGTTGGAATAAGGAAATCTTTTGATTCCCTGTTGCCTTCTTTTGTCTATTCTGTGAGCTCATGAAGGACTGCTATCACTTTAATTTCCAATATATTATAGAAATAATTCCAAATACACATATGTGTAGTAAATCAAATATATAGCCAAATCAAGGATAGAAACCACATGTGTATTCTTTTTAAAGGTAGTCAGGATTTTTCCATCTAAATAAGACACATCAGTTTTCCCTAGATCAATCAGTTATAACTATAAAAATGTTAGTTATGAAAGCAACCCAGATTGCATTTTTTTTCTCCTTTAAAATAGGTATTTGATGTTGGAGTTTAACCCAGATTGCATTTTTTTCTCCTTTAAAATAGGTGTTTGGTGTTGGAGTTCCAAATCCATATCGACTGAGGCCATTCCTTGGGGCCAGAGTCCCTGTGAACAGCAGTTTCTCACCTATAATAAATATACACAATCCTCACAGTGAGCCTTTACAGGTGAGTTTATGTTGATGATATTGAATGAGTTACATTTTGGTGGAAATTAATGCTTACCATGAAATCTCAGTTTGTTACAGTTTGCAAAACTATTTAAAATAATGGGATTTTATAGATATATCAAAGAGTGGTTATTCTTTTAATGCAACTTGCTGTGATCAGAATTTTCGATTACAATAGTCCAGGTATTGACTTTTTGGAACCACTTTTTAAACAACTGTGGTTTCTCTGGTGTTACAGTTTAGCAGGTCTGCATTTAACTTAAGAGTTTTCAAGTACACAAGGCCATTGCTTTTCTGATGAACTTTCTTCGATGGTGTGTCTGTATCTGCTCTGTCCAGCAGCCACTAGCCACACGTGGCTAATGAGCAGTTGAATTTGTGGCTAGGGGTGGCTAAGAAACTGAACATTTGGGGCGCCTGGGTGGCGCAGTCGGTTAAGCGTCCGACTTCAGCCGGGTCACGATCTCGCGGTCCGTGAGTTCGAGCCCCGCGTCGGGCTCTGGGCTGATGGCTCAGAGCCTGGAGCCTGTTTCTGATTCTGTGTCTCCCTCTCTGTCTGCCCCTCCCCCGTTCATGCTCTGTCTCTCTCTGTCCCAAAAATAAATAAAAACGTTGAAAAAAAAATTTTTAGAAACTTAACATTTATTTTCTTTTATTTCTGTAATTTTAAATGTAAATAACTCCAGGTATCTGGTAACTGTTGTGTTAGCTCAGCTCCAGTCCCAGCCCCTCCTCATAGATGCTACTTATATGATCTTGGTGCACCAGATCAGACCTCATTCAGGGCACTTGTACACATATATGTGGACACACAAAAATAAACACTCTTTGCAAAAAAAATTTTTTACACGAACTATATTCTTTATATTTTGCCTTCGTTTTTTTTCTACACTTTATTAAATTAGAATAAATAGCACTGGACTTAAAATCAGTGATATGTCACATTCCTAATTTTAATGTGATCTTTCCTTTGAATTTTATAATGTAGTCTTTTTCTGTACCCATTTCTTTATTCCTTTCCCAATAATCAGTAGTCTACCCTTTAATCTTCTGTTTCCACACATTGTTAGGCTTGTTTCCTTAATACCTTGGAAGTTGAAATGAATAATATGTGATGTCTTCTGGTTTTTTCAGAAAAGATTCTACAGTTACTCCATCAGTTAAGATGGTATTACTATTGGGGTACCTGAGTGTCTCTGTCAGTTAAGCGTCCAACTTTGGCTCAGGTCATGATCTCACAGTTCATGAGTTCAAGCCCCGCATCAGGTTCTCCACTGCTAGCACAGAGCCTGCTTTGGATCTTTGTCTCCCTCTCTCTGCCCCTTCCCTGCTCACATGCTTTCACTCTCTCTCAAAAATAAATAAACATTAAAAAAAAAAAAAGATGGTATTACTGTCAATACAACTGGGACCATAGGGGAACACTGTACTAAATCAAAAGGCAGGTAAGAATACTTAGAAAATCTTAGCTTGTTAGTTTTTGCTAAATGCATTACTCTAACAACATAACACGCAAAACCTTTAAGTTCATACTAAAGCATTGCTGTTTTTCCTGCATTGTCCTTTCTTATATATTCGTGAAGGACTTATGTGATAAAACAAGTGAAGGTTTTCCACCCATTCTTTTACTTCACTCCACATTTGAATTTAATTAAATATATTATTTCTTTTTAAGAGATAGGGTTACCTGCCTTGAAAGGAAAGTCTCCAACGGAGGACCTGGGTGGCTCAGTTGGTTAAGCATCCAACTTGCCTCAGGTCATGATCTCGCTGTTTGTGAGTTTGAGCCCTCCATTGGGCTCTAGTGCTGACAGCTCAGAGCCTAGAGCCTGCTTCGGATTCTGTGTCTCCATCTCTCTCTGCCCTTTGCCCGCTAATGCTGTGTCTCTCTCTCTCTCTCATAAATAAACATTTTTAAAAATTAAAAAAAAAAAAAAAAAAAGAAAAGTCTCCTGCCATATGACCCATTCTATCCCTAGGTATTTACCCAAGAGAAAAGAAAGCAGATGTTCACACAAAGACTTATACAATGCAGTGTTCATAGCACCTTTATCCATAATGACCAAAAACTGGAAACAACCCACATGTCCATCAGTAGGTGAATGGATCAATAATTGTGGCATAGCCATAAAATTGAAAAGAAATGAACTCTTCAGTTCCATCCACGTTGCTACAAATGGCCAGATTTCATTCTTTCTCATTGCCAAGTAATATTCCATTGTATATATAAACCACATCTTCTTTATCCATTCGTCAGTTGATGGACATTTAGGAACTGGAGAGTGTTATGCTAAGTGAAATAAGTCAGTCAGAGAAATACAAATACCATATGTTTTCACTCATATGTGGATCCTGAGAAACTTAACAGAAGACTAGTGGGGAGGGGAAGGGGGAAAAAAAAAGTTACAGAGAGGGAAGGAAGCAAACCATAAGAGACTCTTAAATACTGAGAACAAACTGAGGGTTGATGGAGGGTGGGGGAGAGGGGAAAGTGGGTTGATGGGCATTGGAGGGCACCGGTTGGGATGAGCACTGGGTGTTGTACGGAAACCAATTTGACAATAAATTACATATATAAAAATAAAAGAAATGAACTATTAATACATACAACAACATGATGAATCTCAAAATAATTACACCAAGTTAAAGCAGCTTGACACAAGAGTATATACTGTATGATTCCGTTTATATAAAGCTCTAGAAAATACAAATTAATCTAGAGTGGCTGAGCTCAGCTCATTGGTTGCCTAAGGATATAGGGGGACAGAGAGAGACAAGTAGATTGCAAGGGGCATGAAGAAAATTTGGAGATAATGGGTATATTTAATGTCTTAACTGCAGTGGTAGCTTCACGCCTGTATATGTATGTCAGAATTTATCAAGTTGTACAGTTGAAATATGTGTTGTTTATTGTATATCAGTTATACCTCAGCAAAATAGTTTTTAAAAATCATGAGTATAGATACAAGCCACAGAGGTATTATTAATGGTTCCTATGGTTTTGCCACCAAGAGAAACCAGATATTGTCATAGTGCTTTAAAAATGTTACATATATCTCAGAATAACATATTCTTCACTATTTCACAATTATAGTGGTTATTAGATCTGCTAAAGCTTGTTATAAATGTGTGAATAAAGAAGCATTTGTGTAACTACAAGAAATATAAAATTTATATTTCTAAAATTTGATAATTTCCATAAACTATTTTTCCTTTGAAAATAAAAAGTGTTCTATGGATAGATTTTCTTTAATACAGTGTCTGAAATAACTATACTGTTTCTAACTTTAATGCTTTAAATTTACCTTGTTTTAATTAAAAATAATCACCATTGGGGAGCCTGGATGGCTCAGTTGGTTAAGCATCCAACTTCAGCTTGGGTCATGATCTCATAGTTAATGAGTTTGAGCCCTGCATAGGGCTCTGTGCTGACAGCTCTGAGCCTGGAGCCTGCTTCGGATTCTGTGTCTCCCTCTGTCTCTCTTCCACTCCCCCACTTGCACTCTGTCTCTCTGTATTTCAAAAATAAATAAATGTAAAAAAAAAAAAAAAATCACCAGTGCTCACACATCTGAAGCACTGACTCCAGTGATAAGACATGAGACTTATCCTACTTTTATATCTATAAACATTTTTAAATTTTTCTAAGACATAGGATGTCAGACTTATTTCTATATAACGGCAAATCACTTGTGTTGAGAATATGATTTTGAGCTTAACCATCATGTGCCCTTTCATCACAGGTTGTAGAAATGTACTCTAGTGGAGGAGATCTTCACCTAGAACTCCCAACAGGTCAACAAGGAGGCACCAGAAAACTGTGGGTGAGTGCTGGCATATTTCTCTTTCAATTACTTTCTCAAATACACCAGAAAATAGTTTAACTTCCTATCACATGAATAAATGTGGGTGACTCCCCCTTAATTATATCTTAATATTAAATTTACATCAGATATTCTTGAAAATTGGATGATACAGGGAGAGAAAAGTATAAGTAATTTTTGGAAAGAGCAGTGAACAAAATTGGTGGGAACTTTAACCCACTGTGTAGAAAGGAAGAGATTTCAACTATCCACAGAGTTATATTGGTAAAGTTGTCTCTGACTCTAACAATTTATAATGTGCTTTTTATACTAAGATTTAAAAAAAAAAAAAAAAACCTCTGGGAAGGATATCCATTACATGTTTGAGGTAGAGAATTGAACTTTCAGACTTATTGTTGATAGAGATGACGTTTTCGGAGGGAATGTAGTCCAGCCCTTGTGATGACATAGAAAATTTTAAATTCTTAGGTGATCTACATCCACCTTTAATATTATTGAATATTTAACACTAGTTTGTGTCAATGCTTAGAGAACCCCTGTTTCTTAGAGAATACCAGCAAATATTAATCAATGTATGTGTAGCAACTACCTTATTTGTGAAGTTTCCTGCCTTAGGAGAGTTTTTCTTTAAATGTTGTTACCAAGCTTTAATCAAAGAGGGGAAAGGCACAGTAAACACAGTTCTTATACTGAGGGCACTCTAATCATTGCTTATCCATAATTGAAGACAACGGACTTTACCACTATGAATGAGTTCTGAAGATCAGATTTATTTATTAATTGCTCTGTTAAACACACGTAGCCTCTTGTTCTGTCTTCTGACCAGTCTCGACCAAGGAAGGGAGGCAGAAGGGACATTTCTAGGATGTTCACTTGAGCAATTAGAAACAAATTTGTCAGGATTTGGTTAACTCCCCAGATATAGAAACACACTGGCAAATAGGAATATGTAATGGATGGTTCATTTATATCCTTTCACAAAAATGTTTTATCTTGAAATTACGTTACTGTTTGAAAAACCTTTGAGAGAAGTAGTATATAAAACAATGCTTCAGAGAATTAACTATAAGCTATTAAGTTTGTATTATAATTCTACATAGAAGAGCTAAGAATTTACCGTGAAATATAATTGGTATCCAATAAACATAAGAGAATTCATATTTCTAATTAGTTAAGAACTGTAATGAATGGTAGCAGAGATGGCATAATGTTTTAATAATCCCAGTGGCTACAAGAAAAGATAAAGTTATTCTTCTTCCTACAAACGTAGAGTAAAAATAAAAGTCAATTGGCCTTGACCTCACCCTCAGCCCATTTCAGTGTACATAAGAAAAGCCCAGAGACCAAGTCAGCTCCCTAGAGATGGGGAAGTGGATGGTGCATCTCTTGTGGCCCCAGGAGGGTTCCAATCACTTCTTTCCTACTTTGAGGCTAAAAAGTTAAGAGAATAGAGGTAAGTGAGATGAATAATAAATTCTAAAACACAGGGATTTCCTTAAATATGCCAGAAGGTATGTGCAGAGAAATTCTGATGGTCCCAAGCAAGCCAGATTGTTGTAAAACCAGGAAAAGAAATCCATCTCAAAAAAAAAATTTTTTTTGCCCCAATAAATCTTCCCTCTAGAGTATTTGTCAGTGTTCTCTCATTACAGGCCTCAAAATTTTTCCATCTTCCTTGCTAAGACACTTATTGAAAGCAGTTGGTCAACTGTGGATTTGCCTGAGAAGCTTTGTTGTGTTAGGTTTTAAATGAAAGGACAGAGAGAGTCCAAGCTCTCTTGATTATTATTTAAAGAGATTCCTGTAGATTTCTAGAAAAGGATTTCCCTCCAATGCTGACATCTCTATTTGGTGGAGAATCTTAGTACTGAATTATATGTCCAAGCATCACACTAAAAGATAACTGGTTTTATAGATTAATTCTATCTTTTAATGATAATTTTGCAACTGAAAATTTTATTTCTTATCACTTGGCTCAATTTTACATATCATGCTTCCTCAGTTCTAAGATGGGCTTCTTTCACATTGTAATATTCTTCACGTTGGAGTATGTGTTACAATCCATGGAATATATCCATTTAAATGGCAGTGTGTTGTTTTTTTCTTTTCTTAGTAGGTATATAAAATAATAATGCATCCTCAGTCAATGTTGTTTTCTTCAAAAAACTATGGTGACTTTTGCACCATCACAAAAGCCGTGCTACATTATGGTCTGTTAACTTGTCAGGAAATTCCTCCTTATGAAACCAAGGGAGTGATGAGAGCCAGTTTTTCATCCAGGGAAGCAGATAATCACACCGCCTTCATCAGAATAAAGACAAATGCTTCAGACAGCACAGAATTTATCATCCTTCCTGTGGAGGTAGAAGTTACAACAGGTTAGTAGAAAACCAGAGGAACAGTAAATGCATTTGTTTTGTATTCAATACATCTTAACTTTGGGCAAAGAAAAATCTAATGGTTTACTTTGCTGTCTTCCAAGCTCCTGGAATTTATTCCTCAACTGAAATGCTAGATTTGGTACACTACGAACACAAGGTAAAAAAAAAAAAGGGGGGGGGGGAGAAGACAGTATTTTTAAAAGTCTTTAAAAAACAAAAATGCCTCTGTTCAGTGCTGAATGGCTCTACTTTTAACCCCTTTGTAGCTCAGCTTTGAAATTACTTGTCAGTGGGTTGCATGATCTTATAGAAACCTTCTTTGGGGAACTTCAAGCCCTCACAGGTTAATACCCCATTCCTCTGAGGGCTACCATTGCTTACCAGGTGGGAAAGCAAGGTCATAAGATAACTTAAGGGAATATTCAGGCACAAAGTAGTTTCTGAGTTTTTAAATCCAAGTTCTCACCTATTCAGTTATGCTTACTCCTTTTTTTAACAGTAAATAAAAGGTGGGGGGAGCTTTACTTCTGGATTTTTATTTAGAAATGGATTACTCAGTTGCATTATAATAGCATAATGTTAAATTATGTCCCAGATGGTCAAAGAAAAAATTCAAATTCTAAAATTGAAAATGCTCAAGTTAAAGGATTTATTAAGGAAAAAATAGAAATACTCGTAATTTGGGATTTCTATGGACCATATGTAATTAGAAGTTGGTTGTTGAGGATTGGAGACCCCTTTTTGAAAATTAGATTTTTCCAACTGATAATTTAACATTATTAATTTGCTTCCTTATGCTTTCCTTGAGAACTAAAAGATTAGTAATAATGTCTAATTTCACTAAAAAAATGTTTTGTTCTGATTTTTGGTCTGGTTGTTTAGGAGGGGACAGTTCTTATACAGTGTCCTTGTGAGTAAGGTGATTGCTATTTATGAGTTAGGTGGAATCACATTCTTTTTATTAATGTGATTATAGTTCTTTTTCACATTCTAGAATAGATTCAATCGGAATCACATTCTTTTTATTAATGTGATTATAGTTCTTTTTCACATTCTAGAATAGATTCAATCTGATATCTAATAAGGTAAAATTCTAGTTTGCCATAAAGCACTTCTGTTAAAGAAATATTTCTTCTCTTCAATTTTAACAGATCTACCAAAAGTTTTAAACCTTCATTTATTAAATTCAGGAACAAAAGATGTACCAATAACAGTAAGTTTTTACTTATTTTCTCCTAATTTATATATTCTTTGTTTTTAAACTTATGACCACCTTAAAACTAATTAAACTCTTCCTCTAAAGGATTCTGTTCTTTGGTGGCCTAATGACACTTTGGTTCTAAGTGTGATGTGAGAAACCTGTTCTGCCTCTAACCACCAAATTTCAAAGATGAGAAGGAAAGTAGGTGATCTTCCCCAAGCTAAGTCTGAATCAAAGTTCCTGAGGTTCTTGTTGAGGCAGAATCATACAAGAGGTTTGTGGATTCTGATAAACCCTAGGATGTATGCCATGTGCAAAGAAAAACAAGTTATAAAGATTCCATCAGGTTTGGTTGTTAGACTTAAGGTGTGGTAAATGAAAAGGAAAAAAGGTTCAGATGAATTGGGAAGGGAAATAATAATAAAGCAAAGAGATATGGTAGGTAACATTAGAATGCTATTAACATCTGTCAAAGGTACCCCTTCCACCTGGCAGCTATTATAGTATACTAAATAGCAGACTATAAACTGAGGTCATCTCTTCCCCTCACACATGCACATAGAACAAGTGACTTTTATGTCTTACAGTGGAATTGAGGAGCCAGTACACAATTTTAGAGAAAAAAGTAAAAGAGAGCTATCTGGATTTTGCTTTGGCCCACAACCTCACCTTCTGGTGAAGTCCACAAGATACATACATAGGGAATAATGGAAAAAGAAAGCAGTACATTTTAATTATAATGTGTGCTGATTCAGAAGCCTAAATTCAGAGAAGTCTGATAAAATGATACAGATCAAAGGGGCATGAGACTTAAGGGACCTTTGTCCATCCAGGGCCAAACCCAGAGTTTACTGCCAACTGGTGGAGTAGACCAAAGAGAGAAGAGTTTATAAACCCTAAATGAGGGAGCAAGATTGGATAACTATATTTTAAATTTTTTTTAATGTTTTTATTTATTTTTGAGACAGAGAGAGACAGAGCATGAGCAGGGGAGGGGCAGAGAGAGAGGGAGACACAGAATCTGAAGCAGGCTCCAGGCTCTGAACTGTCAGCACAGGGCCTGACGCAGGGCTTGAACTCCCCGACTGTGAGATCATGACCTGAGCTGAAGTCAGACGCTTAACCAATTGAGCCACCCAGGCACCCCAAGGGGGTAACCATAGTTTAATGCACAGTGACTGTGCTCATGAGTGGGATCACATTCTGGGTGGTGTCCTGCTGTCTGACCTAGTATTTCTTCCTGCTAGGTAGAAGAACTGGGGGAATGGGTTTTGTAGAATGCTTCCCCACTATGCAGTGGGCTGAAACTGCCCCACTTGGAGTTCCTGCCTGTCCACTCTTGGCAGCCTGAGAGCAGGCTGAGAGCAGTTGCCTGGGTCTGCCGTGATACATACGCGTACCCCTCAAGGATCCTCAAGGGTTGGGACCCCACTGCAGGTGACAAGGAACAGCTCTTTTGACCTGGCCACCCTGATACCATTGAAACAAAACACAAAAGCAGTGAGCAGCAGCATTATGTCCCTTGTTTTTGTTATTTTTCTTTTTTGATAGCAACAAAGGTCCCTTAGTCCATGTATTTTTATATGCTTGCTTTCAAAAATATATTCATTTTTTTATTTAGTGACTTTGTTTTTTTTAATTCAGTTTTTTGAAAGATTGTCATCAAAGTCTCTTTGGAATGAAATTGTCAGCATGTTCTCTGGTAGTGACCTTTTACATAAGAAAATATTACAGTGAATGTTCCTGTGTATAATTTCTTTTTAATTCCTATTTATAGCAATAATTAATTACACTTTTCAAAAAATACATAATGGTGATTATTGCTATATTAAGTGATTAGTGATTGGTTTTGGCTCTTTATAGTGAAATTTTCACAAATCTATAGAAAAATAAGCAAAATAAGGACAGTATAAATGTTTCTAAAAATATGAGTTACATGTATGTTAATGCAAACACCCTTTCTAAACAAGGACTGTTCTGCAATAATATGCTTTGTTTTCTTTGTTTGATGTTAAAATATCAGTTATTTTATAAAGGTAGTAGATAGCTGTTTTGCTAGTGTTGTGGTTTCCAATAGAATGAGTTGGAAAGTATTCTCTCCTTTTGGGGCAAGAATTTGTGAAGGATTGTCATTAACTCTTCTTTAAATGTTTGGTAGAATTCACCAATGAAGTCCACTGGCCCTGGACTTTTATTTGTGGGAGGTTTTAGAATTCAATCTCTTTAGGCCTATTCAGATTTCTATTTCTTCTTGGTCGGTTTCAGTGACTTATGACTTTTCTAGGAGTGTTTTCATTGCATCTCAGTGTTCTAATTGGATGGCATACCACTGTTCATAGTGTTCTCTTCTAATACTTTTCTTTTTTCCCTGTGAAGTAGATGGTAACATCCCATTTATCATTCTTGATTATAATTAGTCTTCTCCATATTTGAAAAGTATTTTCAGTCAGTCAAGCTAAAGGTTTGTCAATTTTGTTGATCTTTTCAAAGAACTAATGTATGGTTTTATTAATTTTCTCTATTTTTCTTTGTTTGCCATTAAAACATCCTTTTATTTGATGAATCAAATAGAGAGTAGGAGACTCCCTTTGTTCCCCTGCCACTATCCTCCTCACATTTGCAAACTAAAAAATTAGAAAACCTGTTAGTCTTCCCTCCCCAACCATAAACACATACACACACATCTTAGGTTTTACCAGTCAATGAAATGCAAAGGCCTTCTTATCACTGCTCTGTGTTAACATTTTAAAATCGTTCTTTACACCAAGAATTGTGATTCTTTTTGTTCAAAAGTCTCGAGGTTAATTTATCAGACTTTCCTCCATAATAGAGTGTAATTCCTTCTGCTAGATATTTCAGATTGCTTTGGCTCCAGCCTACTTTTATCTTCTTTGAACTTTTTGATACTGATTTCTTTTGTAGCCCAATTGATCACATAGAGCACATGTACTGTATACATGGTAATGTAGGCACCACTCATCCCAGTTCTTTTTCTCTCCAAAGCTCAAGTGTTTTCTCCACTGAGAAATCATCTGGTACCATAGCTTCTTGGTGACACGTTCAGAGATACCTCTTTAGCTGTGGACGGCAGTTCATTTGCCTGTGGGGCAGACACTGGCTGTTGTTGATGGATCACCCTGCTGTTGCCTCAGTTTGAGATGTCAGATAATTTTTATTTTAGTGTGTTCTCCATGCTGTTTGCCCGTGAGTGGTTTCTTCCATCTGTAGGATGCCTTGCACCAAGCAGGGTCGTTAATGAGAACTTTCATGTCAGGCAGACTTCAGGCCTGCAGTCACTTCCCCAAATGTGAGGATTTAGAGATTTGATGGCAAAGTACCTTTACATAGCCCAAACAATCTTCTCTATTTTTTTTTTTTACATACAATGAATGGACCAAAACAAATGTCTTTTACAATAAACATTTTCTTTAAAAGTGAAATTATCAATCTTAAGAATATGAATGAGAGGCACCTGGGTGGCTCAGTTGGTTAAATGTCCAACTCTTGATATCAGATCAGGTCACAATCTCATGGTTCATGAGATCAAGCCCATGTAGGGTTCTCTGCTGACAGCCTGGAGCCTGTTTTGGATTCTGCGTCTCCCTCTCTCTGCTCCTCCCCCACTTGCATTGTCTGTCTGTCTCTCTCTCTCTCTCAAAAATAAATAAATAAACATTTTAAAAAATTATTTAAAAAAATGAATGAAAAAATACTGTTGTATTCAGTTCAATTATAACAGAATTAAAGAGGCAGTTTTAGGATACATTATAAGTGAACATTTTTGTTGTTACTATGGGTTATGCACTATGCTAGTTTCTTTACATAGATTATCTTATTCAATACAACAGTCCTATAAAGTACACAGGTTCTAGTTTTCCAAATAAGGGAAATGAATCAGCTTTTTTTAAATTTTTTTTTTAACGTTTATTTATTTTTGAGACAGAGACAGACAGAGCATGAACGGGGGAGGGTCAAAGAGAGAGGGAGACACAGAATCTGAAACAGGCTCCAGGCTCTGAGCAGTCAGCACAGAGCCTGACGTGGGGCTCGAACTCACAGGATCGCGAGATCGTGACCTGAGCCGAAGTCGGATGCTTAACCGACTGAGCCACCCAGGCGCCCCTGAATCAGCTTTTTTTAAAAGTGACTTCTTCAACCATAAAAACTCAAAAGTTACTTGAAGGTATATTAGTATATAATGACACCATCAAGTCTTTATAAATATATCATTTTAATTTCATATTCAGTATTTCTACTAAAAATCTTTTAATCTATAATATATGTCTGTATATCTGCATTTGTAGCTACGTATGTATGTATTTCTCCTAATATCCAGAGCCTACACTCTGCCAGTGTTTTGTTAGTTTCTTCTTACTTCCTCATTCATTATTCCGTTTAATGGGCGTCAACTATATGCCAGCTTCTGTGCGAGGTGTGTGAGAACATAGCAGTAAATCAGATAGCCAAGGTTACTGCCCCTATTGAGCTCACTTTTTAGCTGTGAGACTGATGACAGACAGGTATGCAACAAAATTGTAAATCAAACCAAGTTCTAACAAAGAAAGAAACAGAATAGAATGTAAGTGAGGGAGGGAGATGGTTAGACAGGGTTGTCTCAGAGGAGCTGACATTTGAGGTAATAAATGAAGAGTAAGAAGTTGGCACCCCTAAGAAAGCTAGCTGACAAGTGTTACCATCAAAGGGAACAGCGATTGCAAAGGCCTGAGGCAGAAACAACTTTGGATGTCCTGGGAAAGAAAGGAGGGTTGAACATAAAGGGAGGGCCGGAGGGTTGATCCTGGTTTTCTGGGCTCTGGGAGGTGTTTAGATTTTATTATAAGTGCAACAGCAAATTACAGAATTTTAACCAAGGGAGAGACATCATTTGATTTATGTGTTATAAAGGTCATAGTAGCTAGTTTGTGGAGAATTCACTGCAGGAAGTTAGGAGTCCATTGCCTTGGTCCACTTGAGAGGTAATGTTAGCTTAGACTTCTTACCTTATCAGCCAGGAAACAAACCCATCTACCATGGAAACTGAGTTATAAGAGAGCTTCCTAAGGTTTTTTCCTGTATCTTGCTACATAATATGCCGTACTTAGAGACTGACTTATTTTTATAAATGTCCCACCTCTGTCCATTTCACAAATATATAATATCTTTAGGATGACCTAGGCATTGCCAGAAGCTGGAGGGTTGTTGTTGTTTTTTTTAATTCCCCTTAAAGGAATTCAGAGGTTTTTCATCTTTCTAGATATGGGACTCCTGAGGCAAGCATCTGAAAATAAACAGTTCTCACCTGTTAATGGACAAGATACTCAGGTTCAAGCCTGTCTGACTTTGATTGTCTGTAATGCAACTTTGAGAATATGGTTTTTCCTCAACACTTAAAAAACATTAATGCAGTATTAATGCAGTATAAATGATGGAATAAATTTGCTTTGAGATACCTTAAGAGGAACATTTGCATGAAGTTTCCTTACTAATTGATGAATAAGAATGACAGATATACTTTAATTTTACCAGTGTAAACTTGATATGAGCTTTAATAAATTTGTGTATCCATTGTTAGAAATACAATTGTTACATACTGGAAGGTTATATTCCTTTTCAAATGTTTTTCTAAATAGTTTTAGAATGTGCTGGGCCTTTGAATCTCACTTGAGAGTTACTGAACATTAGTTGGGTATGAATATCGTGAGAAAAGGCTAGAACTATATTTAGAATATGTGCAAGCTGCCTTTCCCGGGAATCTTGCCATATTTTTTTCTACTTCTCCATTATCTTTAGTATGCAACTGTTAGTAACTGATTCTAAAATAGATTGTTAGTGTAAATATGCTTAATACAAGTTAATGATTTTGTATTATTTTTCATTTAAGGCCACCAGAATAGGAAAAAAAAAAAAAACAGAATGAGCCACTACTTAAATGTTTTGTTTGTTTAGCTTTGTTTTTGATTCCTTGGAAAATGGATTTTTCCATTTTGTTGGGCTTTTTTTAATAATAAGTGAACAGTTCAGATCATTTGTATAAAACTTGAGTCAGTGGGGCCCCTGGGTGTCTCAGTTGGTTAAGCATCCAACTTTGAGTCAGGTAATGATCTCAGGGTTCATGAGTTTGAGCCCCGCATCAGGCTCGCTGCTCTCAGCACAGAGCCCACTTCAGATCCTCTGTCCCCATGTCTCTTTCTCTGCCCCTCCCCCAGTTGTGTGCACACTTTCCCTCTCTCTGTCTCTCTCTCTCCTTCTCAAAAATAAATAAAACATTTAAAAAGTGAGTCAATTGAATGTTTGCTTACTATTGGTGCAATAAAGAGAGAAAGAGAGAAGGAGAGAGTTAATAATACTGAATATAAAAATTTTCCTCTAGGGGCATCTGGGTGGCTCAGTTGGTTAAGCATCCTGCTTCTACTCAGGTCATGATCTCACAGTTTGTGAGTTCAAGCCCCACATTGGGCTCCATGCTGACAGCTCAGAGCCTGGAGCCTGCTTCAGATTCTGTGTGTCCCTCTCTCTCTCTGCCCCTGCCCTGTGCTTGCTCTCTCTCTCTCTCTCTCTCTCTCTCTCTCTCTCTCAAAAATAAATAAACTTAAAAAAAAAAAAGGAAAACAATTAAAAAATTTTTTTCCTCTGGTAAGGAAAATCTTAGAGTAATATGTTACATGTGAGAAAACATTTTTCATCAAGTACTCTAAGCTCCTACTATTTACAGTGACTGTTTTAAATAAATAAATAGTTTTATTTAGCTATTTCTGTTATGGTGTTGTGCAGGCTAATAGCACTCAAAAGGTGTCGTCGTCATTACTAATGAACTGCTACTTGCAGTCTTTAAGCGTGTTTGAAAATGGTCAAGATTCCATTCCTACTCTGACACATTCAGTAGAGCATGTGGAAGTCCTCTGCAAACTACAAAGCTTTATATGATCATCTCTCTAACAAATCTTGACCTCAGGGTAAAAGTGCTCATTTGAAAAAAGAACAAAATTAATACAACCACCAAATTTTGTAAATAGATGGGATCTTAGAAAATACCTAATCTAATCCCCTAGTGTTTTACAGGCAGGAAAAATAAGGCCCAGAGTAGGTGGGCAGCTTGCTCAAACTGACACTTCTAGTTAAATACTTAATATCTTTTTTGTTGCATAAATTCATCAAATGGGATTGTCACGTACACTTCTGTACTGCTTTCCTTTCCTTTAGAAGAAGTATTAGTGTAGGTATGTAATACATGAAATCTTCCCGTTTTATAGTCAGACTGCTTTGTTTTATTGTTAAAAATAACACACACACACACACACACACACACACACACACTCACTCTTTAAGGGATGAAGAGATTTGTATTTTAAACGATTGCTACTAATCGCAAGCATACTGATAATAAATATATCAATATGAACAAATCCACTTGCAGCCCCAGTTAGAGATTCCAAAGCAAATGAGAAGTTCAGAAGAAAGATAAAAGAGTTAAAATACCAAAAGACCCTGAGGCCAAGAGCTCAGGCTATTAAGATTTCCAGCTCAGAAAACTGCAGAACCATCCTTAGGGTCATCATTCCAGGCCCAGTAAAGACTAACAAGCAGTGAGGAGGGAGACGCCCCACCATCTGGTAGTAAAAGCAGTGTCTGTAATCTTTATGTGTAACCAACTTTCTTCCCTGTGATAGCAGACCAGTGCAAAAGGAGCAGTTTTTCTTCGTACTCTCTCAGGTGCTTCTTGTACCTTCATTCCACCTTTGTAGTCAGATTCCACCTTTACGGATGTACTGAAGGGTGGGTAGGGAGACAGGGAAGAACTTGGTGACTTGCAGGGACCTGACTGCACCCATGTTAGCAGGCGTGTGCCTGGTGGGTGTCACAGAAAAGAACTGTGTTCTTTCTATGGGAAGCATCAGGCTTTGACAAGTTTATAAAGCCCCTGAAAAATCAGCCAAAAACTCCAGAAGCATTTTGAGACCAAAGTAAGATTCTAAATGAATTCTTTTTTTTTTTTTTTTTTTTTTTTTTTTTGAGAGAGAAAGAGATAGAGCACATGAGCTGGAAAGGGGCAGAGAGAGAGAATCTTAAGCAGGCTCCGCAGGGCTTGATCCCATGGTTGTGAGAGTGTGACCTGAGCCTAAATCAAGAGTTGGACACTTAACTGACTGAGCCACCCAGGTGCCCCCTAGTTGAATTCTAAAGGAAGAGTATTGATCAAGATTTGTGTACAATACCATGACTTCATTAATACATGTTTAGGTACTAGGATGCCAGTAAAGGGCCCAGGCCCTGAACCAAGTCAGGACATCTGGTTTCCAGTCCCGCCTCTTGATGCCTAGCTACTGAAACATCACTCCATATTGCAAGGTTCTCTTCATCTGTAAAACAGGGAAGGAGATGGGGATCTTTAAGGTTCTTTCCAATGAAAAATGCTTTGTGTCAGTAAGGTAATAAAAAAGTAACTGCACCTTAAACTGTATTTATTTTTCTAGTTTGCTCCAAAAGTGCAAGCTTTTATGGTATTTGTTATTATAGATTTAGTTGTTGAATAGAAAAATCTTATTTTTTAAGTTTAAACTGTTCTGACCTCTCCAAGCTACACAGCCCTTCAGTCTACTGCTCAGTCCCACAGCTGAGAGTACAGCCTTGCCTGGTAACAGTGGCATGCCTCACTTACACAGCCATGCCCTAGGGAGGTAGAGAAAGTCCCATTAGAAGTGGGATCTGGAAGGGGCACCTGGGTAGCTCAGTCAGTTGAGTGCCCAACTTCAGCTCAGGTCATGATCTCGTGGTTTGTGGGTTTGAGCCCCACATCGGGCTCTGTGCTGACAGCTCAGAGCCTGGAGCCTGCTTCAGATTCTGTGTCTCCCTCTCTCTCTGCCCTCCTCCACTCATGCTCTGTCTCTCTTTCAAAAGTAAGTAAACATTAGGGGCGCCTGAGCAGCTCAGTTGGTTAAGTGTCTGACTTTGGCTCAGGTCATGATCTCATGGTTTGTGAGTTCGAGCCCTGCGTCAGGCCCTGTGCTGACAGCTCAGAGCCTGGTGCCTGCTTCGGATTCTGTGTCTTCCTCTCTCTCTGCCCGCTGCCCCCGCCCTCCCCCCCCCCCCCCAGCTTGCACTCTGTCTCTCTCTCTCAAAAATAAATAAACATTAAAAAAATTTTTTTTAAGTAAGTAAAAAATAAATAAATAAATAAATAAATAAATATTTTTTTAAAGTAAGTAAATATTAAAAGAAGAGGAAGAGGAAGAAGAGGGATCTGCAAAAACACCGTGGCAGAGGAGTACTGGCTCCCAAATTCACATCATTCTTCATTTTCAGGATGTTATTCAACATAGTCAGGATGTTTGTTACATTTGGTATGGTGGAGTTCTTTTTTTAAAATTTTTTTTTCAACGTTTATTTATTTTTTGGGGGACAGAAAGAGACAGAGCATGAACGGGGGAGGGGCAGAGAGAGAGGGAGACACAGAATCGGAAACAGGCTCCAGGCTCTGAGCCATCAGCCCAGAGCCTGACGCGGGGCTCAAACTCACGGACTGCGAGATCGTGACCTGGCTGAAGTCGGACGCTTAACCGACTGCGCCACCCAGGCGCCCCGGTATGGTGGAGTTCTTTAAGAGGGACCCTATCATAAATCTTCGTGTCTCCTTTTCTCATATATGACTCATTATACCTTTTTTTTTCCTGTTTTATGTGTTCATGCCTAGTGTATGGTACTAGTTTGTCTCTAGATTTTTACACTCACTTACTGATCTTAAACTCTTCCTATGGCCATCATTTTATTGCATGAAGATATTCTGATGAAATTAATGTGATGTTGTGCCAGTTTGACCTATTCTATTGCTTTATTGATAGAGCACACATGTGCCAGCAGGGCAGAGGGAGAGGGAGCTAGAATCTTAAGCAGGCTCCATACCCAGCATGAGCCCATCGTGGGACTCAATCCCATCACTGTGAGATCATGACCTGAGCCAAAATCAAGAGTTGGACACTCAACCAACTGAGCCCTCAGAATAGGCTCCCCTGGCCTATTCTGTTTAAAGGGAGCGCATAAAGTTAAACTTCCATTTTTTTATTCTGCTGCATGTTTCCAGTACACTCTCCAGTGTAATGTAACTGAACCATGAGACTAAAATAATGATACGTATTTTTTTCTGTTTGCAGAGTGTTCGACCTACACCACAAAATGACGCTATAACAGTACACTTTAAACCAATTACGTTAAAAGCTTCAGAAAGTAAATATACCAAGGTTGCAAGTATTAGTTTTGATGGTAAGTATTCGGCTTTCACTCTCTAATGGGGTGATCTTATTTTGATAAACTAGAAGACATCTGTACTGACATCTTCATATAGAAACCCTGACCATTTTACAGTCAGATTTTGTATTACTGCTTAGGTTGGTTTATCTTATAAACCATCACAAATTCTTATTTGATTGCTTCATCAAAGAAAATGCAGCTTCATAAAGAGAAAATAGTATTAGCAAATACATTAGGATTGGAATTAAATTTTTGTAATCTGGGCTTTCACATATGTACCTAGTGAATATATAGTATTTAAGGTATTTACCTTAATTATGAAGTCATTATTTTTTGTAATTGAGTGATAATGTATTTGAGTTTCAGAAGCATGTTTGAGAATAGAAATAAAGTATTCCCTGTAACAGTTTCCTATATTGGCTTTTTAAACAGGGAAGACAGCTCTGCCTACCTAAAATAATAGCCTTTATGATAGCATTGTCAAATTAGATTACTATGATTTCAAACATATATATTGTATATTTTGATATTTGAAATGTTAACCCAGACTTTAACATATCTTAATAGCATGTTTTTATCCAACTTTATCCCCTATACTAGAACATTTATTGAATTTGCTGTCACAAAAATTTTTAAATAGTGATTTGATAGCTGCTTAACTATGTGTGTAATTACATTTAATAAGAACTGAAATCCAAATGGGGCTTTTCTCATAAGGGCCCTTGCAGGGTGAGGAGCCCTGAAGCTTATACTTTGGCTTTATGATGGAGCCACCTCTGCTCATAGCCCACATTTCACATCTGCACTCCTCATCACAAGAGAGCATTTGATCACTGTGATCTACCAAGTATAGCAGAATACTGGAAGACTATGCACAGTGTTTGTGAGGGCATCTGTGCTTACTCCTTGCACTTGAGGGCTCTGGGGAGGATCGGGAGCAGTGCACAATCTGGGTGCCAAGCTTTAGTGTTCATCCCATGAGCTCAGAGAAAACTCCCAGAGAAATCAAGATTAAGGGGCACCTAGCTGGTTCATTCAGTGGGGCACGCAACTCTTGATCTCAGGGTCATGAGTTTGAGCCCCATACTGGACATAGCACTTACTTAAAATAAATAAATAAAATGTTCAAAAAAGTTTTTTTTAAGAAATCACAACTAAATATGTGGCATACTTTCATAACCCAGCTATCAAGAAATAGTACTGCAGAAGGTTTTGATGCCACAGTTATTTCCAGATCTTTGATAAATTATCTTCTCTGTTGCTGGGATACCACAGTCATGTCCACCAGTATTAGCATCAGCAAGTACATTATCTTCTCTTACTAAGAAGAGCAGCCAATAGTAATTCCTGACCCTAAGAACGTTTAGGATCCATCCTTCTGATAAATCCAAGCAGTGGGGGTGTGTTCACCAGGAACAGTTGTCCTATGTAGTTCTCCCACACTGTTCTTCTCCAGCTCCTGAGTTGACAACCCAGTGCAGTATTTCCCTTCTTGATATAAATGAATGTCAATAATGTTGGTTCTCCTGAGATCATAGATGCTAAAATAGTATTTCTTAAATTATGTAAAATTTAATATAAAGGAAAAGCATCTTTTAAAAGTAAATGATATGTTTCTTGGGGCGCCTGGGTGGCGCAGTCGGTTAAGCGTCCAACTTCAGCCAGGTCACGATCTCGCGGTCTGGGAGTTTGAGCCCCGCGTCGGGCTCTGGGCTGATGGCTCAGAGCCTGGAGCCTGTTTCCGATTCTGTGTCTCCCTCTCTCTCTGCCCCTCCCCCGTTCATGCTCTGTCTGTCTCTATCCCAAAAATAAAAAATAAACGTTGAAAAAAAAGAAAAAAAAAAGTAAATGATACGTTTCTTAAAAGTGGTTTTTAGGGGCACCTGGGTGGCTCAGTCAGTTAAGAGTCCAACTTTGGCTCAGGTCATGATCTCACGGTTTGTGAATCCGAGCCCTGTGTTGGGCTCTGTGCTGACAGCTCGGAGCCTGGATCCTGCTTCGAATTCTGTGTCTCCCTCTCTCTCTGCGCCTCCCCTGCTCATACTCTGTCTCTCTCTGTCTCTCAAAAATAAATGTTAAAAAAAAAGTGGTTTCTATTACCATGGGAATGGTGTCACCTTCTCCCTCCCCTTCCATCCTCCCATCCATAGTAGGAATATTGTACAGCCTCCTAAAATAATAAACCTAGTAATAGCCATATAACAAGCAGAAGGAAATGAGGTTTAATGGGAGGCATTTTTTTAAGTTTATTTTTTTATTTTGAGAGAGAGAATGTGTGCACACGTGGAAAAGAGAGAGAATCCCAAGCAGGCTCTGCACTGTCATGTGGAGCAGACAGCCTGAGGTGGGGCTCAGTCCTCTGAACCACGAGATCATGACCTGAGCCAAAATCAAGAGTTGGACACTTAACTGACTGAGTTACCCAAGCACCCCTTCTGATTTGGGGGGGAAGGGGGGCAGAGGGGGAGTTTTTAAAATCTGAAATCACTGTCTATACATAGCCACCTACTAGATGTCATACCCTTTTTGTTGTTGTGTTGTTGTTGTTTGTGCTAAAGTTGGATTACACACATTTGCAGAACTAACTGGAAGTGTTTCTGAAGTACCTTAAGTAGGATAAAGATAAACAGCTTCTTTATTTGCTTTGAAAAGAACATCTAATGGGTACCCAGATTGGATCCAACTGAATCTATTTCTGTAATTCCAGATGGATTTATTCACAACTACTACAAAATGTAAAGATTTTACTTCATCTGTAAGGGCAATATGATGGCAGGGAGAGTCTTACACTATGAATTCGGGTAGGCTAATACACAACACCGGATGCTTCTTGCACCATGCTACTTTCTTGGTGTTTATAACAAGACTCTGGCCATACAAGGAATGTTATTTCTTAACACAGCTGTAAACCAGGGGTTCTCCATGGGGGCCAGTTTTGCCTCCTAGGCCAGGGGACATTTGTCAGTGTCCACAGACATTTTTGGTTGTCATATCTGGGGGCTGCTACTGCTATCTAACAGGCAGAGGCCTGGATGCCACCAAGCATCCTACAAAGCACAGCACAGCCCCTGCACCCCAGAAAGAACTAACCTGGCCTACAACGTTACTAGTGCCCAGGTTGAGAAGCCCTGGTGTGAGGAAAGTCATGGCTTATGGCTCTAGGGAAATAGCTCAAATACAGTGTTTTCCCTCCTGAATTGTGTTCACTTGTTAATTCCTTATCTGTTTAATCCCATTACTGGAAAATTAAAATATTTTTCTTCTTTTGGATAAAAAGTGTGATAATTTGATGTAAAATGTAAAAGTCTCCTCTTTGCCAATCTGAAACTTCAGCTTTGTTTTTAAGATTTTGTCAGCTTACATCAAGTCACTCTCATCCTGCTCTGTATATAAACTCTGATAGCAAAAGGTGACAGAGATTATTTTTTATGCTTCCTTTTAGCATCAAAGGCAAAAAAACCGTCTCAGTTTTCTGGGAAAATAACTGTTAAGGCAAAGGAAAAGAGTTATTCTAAACTTGAAATACCATATCAAGCAGAAGTTTTAGATGGGTGAGTTTCTCTTTAAAGTAAGCTTTCTAAGTTTTCACTAATCAGTAAATTTTGTTTTCCTACTCATTGACCCTAGCAAAAGTAGTATCCAAATTCACATAAACTCCATGGAATTGTTGAAAAGAACAACCTCCACGTAAAGGAGAAAAATGTCCTGTTTAACTTTTTTAGAAGAAAAAGGTGAATAGGATGATATAATGTGGGCTTAAATAAAGTCTTAATGATTCAGTAATACAATAGAAAAGTGAATCTATGTTTTTTAAATAATATTCAAATCATTGAAGCTGTTTCCTTTCTGTAATTCCTTCTGTAACATACAGTCAGTTGTGGCTTGTTATTAAGTTACATTGTCACTTGAAACAAAATCACTTATATTCCTTAATAAACTTATAAACAGTCTTCTAGAATTACAGCTTTTTATAAATGGGCAGTAAAATATGTAGTTCATTTTCTGATTATACTTGAAATAATAATAGTTCAATATCCCTCTTGGTAGGGACTCATTTTAACAAAGCTGGTTGCAATTAAATGATAAACATGATTTTTCTTAAGTAGCTTAAAACTTTTTCTGTTAATACATCCTTGATTTTACTTGACTGCATATAATTCAATAGAGAATAATTCTTTATATTACATGTCAATATTTTGTAAGCTAAGTTTTGTTTTAAATCATGTGCAATCTCTAAAATATTTATAGTTATACTTCTCCAGTTATGTCCTTAATGCTAAATGTAAAGTTATTAAAACAGAAAAACTTAGATTTTAAATTAACACATGGAGGTAAAAATGATTTGTTTATGTTTTTTCAAATAGTTATTTGGGATTTGATCACGCTGCAACATTATTTCACATCCGAGATAGTCCTGCTGATCCTGTGGAAAGGCCAATTTACCTTACGAACACTTTCAGCTTTGCAATCCTCATTCATGATGTATTGCTACCAGAAGAAGCCAAAACAATGTTTAAAGTATGTCTGGGAACACCCATACTTTTAATTTTACTAATCTATCAACTAGATGATGCTGACACATTGTTTTTTTTTCTCTCCCCTCACTTCCTAGGTTCACAATTTCAGCAAACCAGTCTTAATTCTTCCAAATGAATCAGGATACATTTTTACTCTGTTTTTTATGCCATCCACATCATCCATGCACATAGATAACAATATTTTACTTATTACCAATGCTTCTAAATTTCATTTACCTGTGCGGGTATATACAGGATTTTTAGATGTAAGTATGTTACCTACCTTTAAAATTTTAACTCTACCCATCTTTTGTGTGTTCAGCTATTATTATGCAATCATTTTGTACAGGTACATACTTAAATTTTGCCATTTTCTGAGCTCTACAAGTTGGTGTCATCCCTCCTCAGTCAGTACTTTTCAGATAACTGGTTTTCATCCTTCCCAGTGGCCATCTCTTATCATGTCACAGTTGAATCCTTCCCTTACAGCTTGTACTTAGATCTTCCCCACATTGTGCTTTCTCTTGGTTTTGCTTTTAAACTGTTACAATCAGGAAAGTAAAAACAAACTAAGTAGGAGAAAATAATAAGCAGAAAAAAACAATACTACAGGGAGGGTGAAGAGGAAAGTATTTAAGGAAGAGATGACTCAAACTAGGAAATACAAGGTGAAGAAGAGAGTCAAATAATAAAGATGAAAGTAAGGTGGTAAAGACACACAGTTGGAAATAGTAGGAAAGAATAAAGGTCTTTCTAATACAGAAAATAAGCCAGAGGGAAAAAATCCAAACTAAGCTGTCCTTAGGATAATTAATGAAAGAACTTTAGATAAGAAATAAAACTGATAAGAAAGATACAAAAGCTAAAAAGAAAATTAGAACATATAAAGATGTAGTTCTCCAAAAAGCCAACATCAATAAGAATTTCAGAGCTGGGGGGACTTGCAGAATTATCCCACTTCTTCATTTGTTTTGCTTGAATAATTATATATCATGGCTGCTCTCATGAATGCATAATGTTTCCTGAGACCAAGGATTTTTTGCCTCATCCTCTAGGGCTCCACTTAACCTTCCCTAGTACTTTATCTTCCTATTTCTTTTATGTGCCTTTAGAGAAGCAATATTATTCCATAGAGACTATGAATGTTTTCATTTCTGATTACTCAAAATATTTCATTGTACAGAATGCTTAATTATATTTTATATATGTGTATATTTGTGTTTATTGACATAAAATATAGAAACCTTAGGATATCTTTATATAGCTACTTTCTCTTGATAACATTCTTTTATGTAAATGTGATTGTATATTTAACCTAGTTCTTTCATATCTTTTCAGTACTTTGTGTTACCCCCTAAAATAGAGGAACGTTTCATAGATTTTGGCATATTGAGTGCTACAGAAGCAAGTAACATTTTATTTGCAATTATAAACAGCAATCCAATTGAGGTAAAAAATATATATATATGTTTTTATTCTAAATCGCATTTAAGGATTTTATGCTAGTGCTGCAATAATCACTTTCATATCTTTCTCTTTTTTAAGTTGGCCATAAAAAGTTGGCACATCATAGGAGACGGTTTATCGATAGAACTTGTAGCTTCTGAAAAAGGCAATAGAACTACAATAATTTCAAGCCTTCCAGAATTAGAAAAATCCTCTTTATCAGACCAGTCATCAGTAAGTAAATTTTCTTATTGTTGCCTTAAACTTAGATGTATGTCTAAACCCCAAGTAAAAAAACTATTCCTACAACACATATTTCAGTTAATATTTTTGTGAGATTCATAGTAACATTTGTTATTTGATATTAAAAGGTTCTTGTGGGTAATCTACTTCAACCCCTCCTTTTATATTGAGGGCACTTGAAGCCCAAAGGAGTAAGTTCTGCCTTGTCATAAAAAGTTCTGTAACAAAACTTAAATAATCTCTTTGTAACACAAGTGTCATTATAAGAGAAATTCCCATAGGTACTAAACTAACCCTGTGTTCATTGAATTTACTTGGCCAAAAAGATGGCCCTGCACACTGGCAGAAAGTGTTTTCGATTATACAGAATATTTGTGGCCAGTTTCCTGTACTGATGAGAAGAGAGTATCAGTGAGGTAAACACTGTTTGATCCCTTTCTAGATCTGCCCTTGTACTTCTACTCTGTTGTATAAATCGGTACATTTGGTCATAAAGGAGCATGAAACAGAGATAACAGATATATTAGTCAAAGCCCTTTCCACTACAGAAAGTGGAACTTGGAGTTTATACCTACTCAGAACAGAACTAGTAGAGTCACCTTGTGTGAGGAGGAGCTTAACATATTATCCATTAAACTAAGGATAGAACTTTTTGTGGCAGTTTTAACAAAAGAAAGATAAAATGTCCTTACGCACAGAGATGGTTGACAAATATGCTTCCATGGAATGCCATAGGCTATAAAAATTGATTTAAACAGTTTATACTAGAAGGATCCCCAAAAATCGTTATTTTGGAGAGCAGTTTGGCAATATATACCACTCCTGGGAATTTTTCCTGTGGAAATAATTTGAAGAAGTAAAAGCTGAGAGAATGGAGATGTTTATAGTAACATTACTAATAATTCAAATACTTGGGAACAGTCCAGTACATAAAGTAAATCATGGTTTTATGATTGAATATGAAGTAAATAAAAATTTGATGATTGTGTGTAGAAGCTTGGAAGAGGATTTATGAAAAGGGGGAAAACAGTACTGACATATATTCTAATTGCAACTATGTAGCATTCAAGCTACATAATCAGATATTTGTGAATAGTGGTAATTTATGGGTGTGTATATTTCAGTAACTTATAGTGTATTAAATTTGATTCAAAAATAAAGCCTCCTTTTAAAACAAAGATATATCCATGAGAAGTAATATTTGTCACTGCAAATGAGATTTTATTTTTAAAAGAAATAGAATGCTGAAAACAGATAATAATTAAGCCAGCCATTAATGTATTCCTTTCAACTGTAAAGAGTCAAATCATGTGTATATCTGCTCCCACGTGGTTGAGTTTTCTGTTTCCTAGTAAGACATTATAAACCCAATAATTCTAGAAATCTGGATCATTTCCTAACAATAAATAGCATATGTTAACACATACTATTTAAATTTGAGAGGTCCGTTTAACAACAGAAAGCCTGTTTGACAATTTAGGGTTTTAGAATTAGCTTTTATATGAAACTCTAAATTTAAAAACAAGGGACAGAAAGATGAGATCATTGTTATGAACTCTTAAAATAGGAAGTTGTAGTGAGTTGCCAACTTCAAAATAGCAACTCCACAAAATGATTTTTTTAAGTTTACAGTGCCTAAACTTTCAACTGTTTTCCCAAAACCCAAAGCTATGAACTAAATTAGCATCCTGTTCCTTATGAAACACACATTGCCAACAAGTCCATGACCTTCAGACCTGTGTTCTGATTTGGGCAGCAGGAGTCATGATGAAAGTGTTAGAATTGCACAAAACCAACACAGAAAATGCTTCTAAAAAAGGAGAAAGCGAGTCTGTTTGGTGTGTCGACATTTGTGATTTTAAGGTAAATGTGAATTCTAGATAAAATATAACTACTAATAATTGAAGTACAGCTTCACAAACTGTACACAATTGAAGAGAGTGTGGAAAGAATGACACTGGACCACTGTCACACACCACTCACAAAAACTGACTCAAACCAGATGAAAGACTTAAATTTAAGACCTGAATCCATAAAGCCCCTAGAAGAAAACATAAGGGTAAGTCCCTTGACATCAGTCTTGGTGATGATTTTTTTGGATCTGACTGCAAAAGCAAAGGCAACGAAAGCAAAAATAAACTGTTGGGACTACATCCAACTAAAAAGCTTCTGCGTAGCAAAGGAAGCCATCAATAAAAGGAAAAGACAGGGGGCGCCTGGGTGGCGCAGTCGGTTAAGCGTCCGACTTCAGCCAGGTCACGATCTCGCGGTCCGCGAGTTCGAGCCCCGCGTCAGGCTCTGGGCTGTTGGCTCGGAGCCTGGAGCCTGTTTCCGATTCTGTGTCTCCCTCTCTCTCTGTCCCTCCCCGGTTCATGCTCTGTCTCTCTCTGTCGCAAAAATAAATAAACGTTGAAAAAAAAAAATTTAAAAAAAAAAAAAAAAAAGAAAAGAAAAGACAGTGTACTGAATGGGAGAAGATATTTGCAAAACATGTTTCCAATAAGGAGTTAATATCCACAGTATGTAAAACAACTCATACCACTCAACAGCAAAAAAATGAGCAGTCTGATTTTTAAATGGGCAGCGGATTTAAATAGTCATTTCTCCAAAGAAGATATCCAGATGGCCAACAGACACATAAAAAAGATGTTCAACATCAGCCATCATCGGGGAAATGCAAATCAAAACCACAATGAGATGCCACCTCACACCTGCCAGAATGGCTGTCAGAAAACAAGAAATTACTAGTGTTGTCAAGGATGTGGAGAAAAGGGAACCTTCATCTATTGGTAGATACAGCCACTGTAGAAAATTGTTTGGAGCTTCCTCAAACAATTAAAAATAGAACTACCATATGATCCAGTAACTCTACTTCTGGATATTTATCTGAAGAAGACGAAAACACTAATTTAGAAAGATATATGCACCTGCATGTTTATTGAGCATTATTTACAGTAGCCAAGATATGAAAACAACCTAAGTGACCATCAATGGTTGAATAAAGAAGATGTGGTTGATACGCAAACACACACACACACACACACACACACACACACATACACACACAGGAATATTAGTCATAAAAAAGAAAGGAATCTTGCCATTTGCAGCAACATGGATGGACCTTGAGGGCATTATGTTAAATGGAAGAAGGTGGACAGAGAAAGAGAAATACTATATGAGTTCACTTAGATGTAAAATATAAAAGAATAAAACAAACCAAGCTCATAGGTAGAACAGATTGGTGATTGCTGCAGGTAGGGGGTAGGGCTGGCAAACTAGGTGAAGGGGGTAAAAATCTACAAACTTCCAGTTAAAAATCATGGGGATATAATGTATAGCATGGCAACTATAATTAGTAATACTGTATTGTGTATGTGGAAGTTGTTAAGAGAGTAATCTTAAAAGTTCTCATCTCAAGAAAAATAAATTTTTAATTATGTGTGGTGATGGATGGTGACTGGATTTATTGTGATCATTTCATAATGTATACAAGTATTGAATCATTATGTTGTATACCTGAAACTGATACAATGTTATATGTTAACTATACTTAAGTTAAAAAAAGGTAAATGCCAGCAACATCAGCAAATAGCTTGAGAAAACAGATAAAATTTCCATACTTCTTTCAAATTTTTATTAACTCTTCTTTCTTTCCATTATATTTGAGACTTTCGTATGATGCAATAATCTCAGTTGCTTTGAAGGCATGATTATTAATGTGACAGTTAAATTCAGAACTTGAAACAGAACCAACTTTGTACTTGTGCCCTAAAATAGCTGAAGGATTGGTGGAAAGCTGTGTCCCTTTGCTCCAGCTCTCACCCTCTTTGTCTGTGCGGGTATAGGTGGGATGTGTGAGGACCATACCCCTTTCCATCTTGGTAGATGGGAATCAGATTGTTCCTCAGGAAGCCAGTTTTCTTGGTGGCCCATGGAATAAGTATCAAAGGATGGACATTATTTTGAGATATTTGTACAAGATGGTGTGGCAATTCACTGTCATACATTAGACATACATAAGAATTCAGAAATCACTTCATCACAATAGCTCTCTTTACCATTTTAATAGGAAACTTGAGCTAGCAAGGCTAATGAATGATGTCATTTCTACTACATACAGGTAATATTAGCTTCAGGCTATTTTGCAGTGTTCAGAGTCAAACTTACTGCAAAAAAACTGGAAGGGATTCATGATGGAGCCATACAGATCACCACAGACTATGAGGTAAGACTATGGGGATTCATGTCAATGAGGTATTTCTGATTTAGTCCTTTTTTTGTTTTCAATAGAAACAACTAAGTTTACTGATAAAGTTACACTTTATCTGTTTCATAACCTTAAAAACTGAGCTTTTGAGAATAGTTTATAAAACAATGGTGTTCATTAGCTCATAGTTTTCTGATAAAACCCAAACCTCTTAACTGAAAACAACTTGAGAAAAATGGCTTTGGCACACTTACAATTGCTGTGTTAGAAACCTGCTTAGGTTATAGCACTGCAAAGACCCTGACTGAAATTCCTGAATTAGATCACTGATTCTTTTGCAATCATTAATATCATCCTGTGTGATATTTCCAAAAAGGAAGATACAGTCGAGAACTCACATCTTAATTTGAGTTCTTATGATTATATTTACATGAGTCATTCTAAGTCGAGGGCAAAGTGAAGATCATTGAGTGAAAGACTCTTTGTGGTGTCTAACATGTTGCATTTAGTGGGATTTTGAATGGATATATTTCTGCCACACCTAAGTATTTTAATTTAATATTTAGCAGTTCTTTGTAAATTTGAACACTACTAGATTCAACAAGTTGCTTCCCTTATTCTCCAACCTATTTTCATCATATACCACCCCCACATGAATGAAAGTGAATTCAGAATAAACATAATTGGTGATATAATAATAATAATATATAAAAATAATAATTAGAATTAAAGTAATAATAAATGATTTGTTGGGAGTATGGCAAATTACCTCCAAAAGTAAAGAATTCCTGTTAATCACTCATAATACAAATAAGTGCATTTCATAGCTATGACAAGTTTTTGTTAGTATGGATAAAAATGAAAACTAGGAAAAAATATCTTAGAGAAGTATCTTTGTAAGTTATAAATAGAGTATGAGTTGATATTCTAAATCTATAATGTTCAACTCATTTTTTAATTAAGTTGATGTTAATTTATTACTATATACAAAAAATAGAGAACTATGTAACTCTAGAAAATGCTGTTTTTCATACATTGTTTTAGTACAATTTGACTTTCCTTGTTAAATTAATAATCTGCAGAATAACCTATTATGAAAATCTGCTCTTCATTCCTTTCCCATTGTTTGGTCTTATTTACCATGTTTTCTTTGAATCACTGAGCAGTACATGGAAATTTACTATATTTCAGAGCATTTGATGGAGTACATTGGTCAAGTTAAACGGTATATGTAGGTAATTTTAATATTACTTTTGAGTTGGTTATTGCTAATATAAGTCCCAAGTTGAGTTTTTTTACATCCTCAAAACTTATGCAGTAATGATCAAGATTAATCTCAGACTTAAACACTTATTTCCTTATGGTCTACTTCACTCCACAGATTCTAACAATTCCCGTGAAGGCTGTAATCGCAGTGGGTTCACTGACTTGCTTCCCAAAACATATGGTTCTTCCACCTTCCTTTCCAGTAAGAGATTTAATTTATAGATTTTTTTTTGTAATTTTTTTCTTTGCCTTTACCTCTGTGTCCCTATAACCTAACAGTAAAGTCAGTTATTCTTTATTAATTGCTTATTTTAAGGTAAGACATTGAGCCAGCTTCCACAGGAGACACAAAGAGAACTAGTTCCTTCTCTCAAAAAGTTTTCGATCAAGAATGGGAAATGGGGGCGCCTGGGTGGCGCAGTCGGTTAAGCGTCCGACTTCAGCCAGGTCACGATCTCGCGGTCCGTGAGTTCGAGCCCCGCGTCGGGCTCTGGGCTGATGGCTCAGAGCCTGGAGCCTGTTTCCGATTCTGTGTCTCCCTCTCTCTCTGACCCTTCCCCGTTCATGCTCTGTCTCTCTCTGTCTCAAAAATAAGTAAATGTTAAAAAAAAAAAAAAAAGAATGGAGGGAAATTTAAGAAGATGGAATGACATGTTGGAGTGATAGCATGAAAAAAAACAGCACATTTAAGTCCATGAAAATTTAAAGTTTTTAAGCAGAGGCTTGACATCACCAGAGCTGAGTTTAAACTTTTTTTTTTTTCTTTTCTGGCAGAAGTAAATATAAGGTGAATTAGGAAGTGACAATAGAGTGCCTGAGGCCAACCTAGGCACTCATACAGAATCTGTATGAGAAGTGTCAAGAAGAAGTTTGAGCTTAGGGCATTGGCAGAGCAATAAAGCCCTTTCATACCTCTAAGCCTTGGCTGTTTGTCTTGAACGCCGTTCCTCTTCCCCTACCTTCAAAGAACTACACTGTCTTCCAAGATTCAATTCCATTGTCATCTCTTCCCTGACCATTTCTTGACTCCACTAGACATTACTAGGTGTTACATGTGTGATCTTAAAATGATTTTAAATAACCTCTCTTGCAACAGGCCTCACATGTGCTTTAAATATTGCCTTATGTGTTGGTCTCCCCAGTAAGACTCTGAGTTCATCAAGGAAAGGGATGAAGGATCTTTTATCCCCAAAGCAGGCAGTTAGTAGATAATGGGTGGCTGGCTGAAGGAGCAAAATAATGGAGACAAGAACTTAGGCAAGAGACATTTCACATTTGAATTGTGCTTGAATATCCTGAGAAGGTCCTACTAATTGAGGCAGGTATGGGTAGGATAGATAGAGTCAAAAATATGACTTAGAGTTTGAACCTAGAGAACAAGGAGAAAAGAAGTAGGGAAATCAAGAGACAGCCACTGCTTTTTGCAGAAAGATGATATGGTCAGTTCAGGGTACATGGGGACAAATGTAGAAGTGTCCCCTACCCTGTGGAAGGAGACATAATGGGTTAAGAGAAATAGTGCAGTGTAAAATCTTAAATAAACCTAAATTCAGAGTTGAGCAACTTAAAAATACAAATTTTGAGTTAATAGGTCCCACACATTTAAGTTGGGTCTTAATGAAATTTTTGTCTTGTGATTCCACTTTGCACTGACTGTACAGAACTCTTGACTTCATTATTTATCCAAAAAGACCTTGTTCCATTCTTCAGTTGCCTTTTCAATCAGTGATACTAAACACAGAATAAACCCTAGACGGGAATAATTCAGTAGATGACACAGTGAAAGGCCCATGGATGGAATAAACGAGAAAGCATCTGTATAAAAACAAGGTGTTGGTTTTGAACTACTTTGGGTTGAACTTCTAGATATCTTCAGGTGGCTTACAGGACCAAATATTTGCTTGGAATCACAAATTAACTTGATGTTACTGCATTAGTCAGGCTGCTATAGCAAATTACCATATTGTGGTGACTTAAACAACAAACATTTACTTCTCACAGTTTTGGGTGCTGGGAGATCTGGTGTTTGGGGAGGGCATTCTTCCTGGTTTTGCAAATGGCTGTCTTCACTGTAACCTCAATTAGCCAGCAGAGCCGAGAGGAAGGGCAAGCTCTTTTGTCTCTCCCCTAATCCCATTCATTAGGACTCCACCCTTATGACCCGATCACCTCTCCGAAACACTACTCCGAAACACACCTCTAATACTACTAGAACATTGAAGGTTAGAATTTCAACATATGGATGAGGGGAGAGGGGTTCACATTCAGCCCATAACAGTCATCAGGTTCTATAAAATCTCTTATCTAGTGGAGTATATTCGTGCCAACTAATGAAAACAGTACCTCCAGATAAACATTTGAAGTAACTCATAGTTTAATACTTAATATTTGAATACCATTGTAAAATAAACTTTTGTATCTGTTACCTCTTTTGACCCCACCCCCACCCCCACCCCCCTGAAAGACAAGACATGGACTTGAGTGAAGTGGTTATTACAGGTGCATGAAGACCAGGTAACTGCCAGGAACACACAGCTGGTTAGAGGCCAAACTGGGGCTGTCAAAGGCCTTGTGCTTCCTGCTCCTGTGTTCTCCCCATCATAGCAGCACACTTGGCCTCTCATAGCTTTCTGCTGTTTCCCTCTGGCCGGGCTGCAAATGATGAGTGTTACTTAGAACCTCACCTTCATTCAGCTCTTTTTTCTGTACACTCTCTTAACCTCTGTGTCTTCTAGTACCAAATATTAGCCCAGTGGGTATGATCATTTTCGAGACTTCTTCAAATGACTAGGAATCAAATTATAAGGTAAAATTCTGTACTCAAACAAAAGAAAGATTTTAACATAATTCTTATTGAGGATTATATAAATCATTCAATTTTTTACTTAAAATCTGATCCCCCTATCATAGGGAGAAGCATACAGTTGATAAGAGCAGTCACTGGTTATCTAGTCATTTAATCTGCCTGCTATTTTAATAAGATACTTGATAACCTGTATTTTTAAAAGGTATCTCATTTCTCTTTGGTACAAATGACATTTTCTTTTAAAAAGAAAAAATTTTTCCTAAGGAAATCTGATTTTTGTTTTTGTCTTGTTTGGCTTTTGATTTTAGAATTAAATTCTTTCATCCTGAATTTGGATACTTTGGGGGCAGCCTGGCCTTGGTAAACAAACCTTGCTTCACAGACTGACAGTGACCATTTCCTTTATTCAGAGCTGTCTCTGTTGGCATCCTCGTTTTTTTAACATCAAGTGTGAACATTTTTTTTTACTTTCTTATTTTAATTCATTTTCATAAGAGTGCAGAGATTTGTCCCGCTAGTTTTTCTATAACAGGCCGTGAAAAAAACAAATTTGTGTGTGTGTGTGTGTGTGTGTGCGCGCGCACGCGTGCGCACACACACACACACACACACAGAAAAAAGCAATATAGATATATTTGAGAGGGCTCTGATTAACAAATTAGAGATTATTAAGTGATAAAAATTCTAAGTATCCTTTGGGCTTCAGTTTCTGAAAAATATGTCTGTCACCTCTAAATTGTTTGTTCTTAAGAAAATGCAACCACATACGGATGAGTTTGTTTGTTTTCTTCCTTCAGGGGAAAATAGTTCATCAGAGCTTAAATATTATGAACTCCTTCTCACAGAAGGTGAAGATACAACAAATACGATCTTTGTCAGAAGATGTGCGATTTTACTACAAACGGTTACGGGGCAATAAGGAAGACTTAGAGCCAGGAAAAAAGTCAAAGGTTTGAAAACGTTGTGTTTGAGGATTCCCATGTGTTAGTATTGTGTTATTGTGACCTTCTGTGGATTTGGGATTCACAATTCTCCTGTGCCTCTTTGTAGATTGCAAACATTTATTTTGATCCTGGACTGCAGTGTGGGGATCATTGCTATGTTGGCTTGCCTTTTCTATCCAAATGTAAGTTATCTTGCTATTCTCTCTCATGCCCTTCATTCTGCCCAAAATATTTTTTGATGAAAGGCCGCCACTCTATCCTTTGGTACCCTGGAAATCATTTGAAGGAAAATTGACAAGTGGATATAGATGTAGGGCTAAACGTGTCATAATACATGTTTCCTTGTTTTAGCCGAACCCAAAGTACAGCCTGGTGTAGCCATGCAGGAAGACACCTGGGATGCTGACTGGGATTTGCATCAAAGCCTGTTCAAAGGATGGATGGGAATAAAGGAAAATTCAGGTCATAGGTGAGTGGTTTTGCTTGAAGTATTTTAGCTATCTTTACCAGTTCGAAATGTACCTGTTGATGTTACTTTCTAGATGTTATTCTTGTATTAGGTTATTTTACTTCTCTATGGCTAAGAAAATAACACCTTATCTTCAGAAAATTATTAATGAGGCATCTTGAATTGCCATTTTAATTGCATATTGCTTAGAAATATACACACTACCATTTTTGTTCGTTTCTCCAGTGCTCTAGATAGTTCCTTAAAATCAAAGAACTATTTGAAGTTGTCTTTGTATAGGATGAATACAGTGTTCACCTTAGATACAGCCATTTGCATAAGAAAGAAAGTTTTTACCTACCACTGACCTCTGTTAGAGGCAGAGAAAACATGTCCTGGGTTTAATCCCACAATGGAGACCAAGTGTCTGTTTGCTCATTGCGAAAAGAACTACCTCCTCCCTTTCAAATGCTGAACTGTTAGGGGGCACACAGAGCCCAGTTCACATAGGCTCAACGATATATCTTTGGCAGGCAGAAAATGTGCTAATGACAAATCACTGCCACACCTGGATTCAAAAGTAGATGCACACTTACTCAGGAATGTAGAAGTACAATCTTTCTTATGCTTCAGCAGAGAATTTGACTAGAATAATGATAACTATGGCAGCTGATAAAAACTGGTCTTCTTGGGGCGCCTGCGTAGCTCAGTTGTTTAAACTTCCAACTTTGTTTGGCTCAGGTCATGATCTCAGAGTTCGTGGGTTCGAGCCCCGCATTGGGCTCTGTGCTGACTGCTTAGAGCCTAGAGTCTGCTTCAGAGTCTGTGACCCTCTCTCTGCCCCTCCCCAACTTGTGTGTGTGTGCATGTATGCGTGCTCTCTCTCTCTCTCAAAAATAAATAAACTTAAAATGTTAAAAAAAAAAAAAAACTGCTATTCTCCACTTGCCTAATTTGAATCTATTTGTCACTATCAGGATATTCTCATTTATAGGTACTAAATTTTTCAAACCATTAGCAATTGAATTTAAGGCGTTCTGTTTATCTGAACTATCTGCTGTGGAAAGATTTCTTAAGGCAGACGAGAGTTAAATTTGTACTTTAAAATGGTTAAAATAAGTACAGAAAGACTTCTGATGTACTCACTCAAGAGAACACTCAATAAAATAGTTCTTCGTCCCCAACATTTCCATTACAGACATTACAATGTATAGACAGTGTCCAAATTTTAATATTATGAATACATAACTTGGAGTGCTATCGAGCAACGTCTTCCCCTCCTACCCACCAAAAGCCCTACCTTCCTCCACCTGTGCCCAACACTCCACTGCTAAAGAGCTGGGCTTTGCATCTACCCCGTACCATCACGTCCCAGGTGCACAGTGAGTGTGGCATTCTCCCCGCTCCTACCGTGTCACTGTGTATGTTACAGAGAATTTCTGTTTCTAGTCTTGTAAAGCCTGTATTCTTACCAATATAGAGTATTGGTATTCACTGGTATTGTGGGTTAAAGTAGGCTTCAGTGTTTGGGCCCAGGGACCTTAGCCCCATGTGTAATATTGTTTCCTTAGGAAATGTGTTCTTGGTCTCTAAACAGCTGGTTCTTGAACAGTCATAAGTAGGGAAATACTCAGATGACGTCCTGAATATTGCTGATAACTTTACATATATCTGTATAAAGGCCCATATGTATTACCACTTCAACTAACATCTTCATTGCATGTCAGGATTTTCCTTTATTTTTTAATCCCAAAGAGGGAAAGCCATATGCCAAGCAATGTACTGCCATCCCATAGGTTGTCCTGATGAATATTCATCAGCAGCCTGCTGTTGGTGTCTAGATCTTTCCACTAGGCATGCAGGATCCTTTAGGATCCCCTTAACACCATATGTTATCTGTGTATACCTGCCTTGTCCTTTACATATTTGGTACAAAAAACAACACAGGTGATCAGTGATAGAGACTTTGGCAGCTCTTTGTGCCAAAACAGAGACATCTTCATACGTGTCTATTAAAAGTGTAGTAAAATATCAGAGCAAATAAAACTGTGTTTAAGAATATAATAATACGGGGTGCCTGGGTGGCGCAGTCGGTTAAGCGTCCGACTTCAGCCAGGTCACGATCTCGCGGTCCGTGAGTTCGAGCCCCATGTCAGGCTCTGGGCTATGGCCCAGAGCCTGGAGCCTGTTTCCGATTCTGTGTCTCCCTCTCTCTCTGCCCCTCCCCCGTTCATGCTCTGTCTCTCTCTGTCCCAAAAATAAATAAACGTTGAAAAAAAAAAAAAAGAATATAATAATAGATGGTATTCAGAAAATTCAAATATTTTATTTTGATATAGTGACTTATAGGGGTGCCTGGGTGGCTTAGTCGGTTAAGCATCTGACTTCAGCTCAGGTCATGATCTCACTGTGAATTCAAGCCCCGCATCAGGCTCTGTGCTGACAGCTCAGAGCCTGGGACCTGCTTTGAATTCTGTGTCTCCCTCTCTCTCTGCCTCTTGCTCTGCCACTCCCTAACTCGCTCTGTCTCTCTCTTTCAAAAATAAATAAACATTTGAAAAAAAAAATTTTAATGATATAGTGACTTACAAATTATTTTTTTTCTAGATTGAGCGCTTTATTTGAAGTAAATACAGACCTTCAAAAAAATATACTGTCAAAAATCACTGCTGAGCTCTCTTGGCCTTCTATAATTAGCTCCCCCCGGCACTTGAAATTTCCACTTACTAATACAAACTGCTCCTCAGTAAGTATTCAGAATGACCTTGGTTTTGGGAAATATATAATAGGGTTATAAAGTATCTACCCTTAACTTTTAACTGTGGAAACCTCTCATTTACTGTTTTGTTACTTTGTTTAAGGAAGAAGAGATTACTTTAGAAAATCCTGCAGATGTTCCTGTCTATATACAATTTATTCCTCTAGCTTTATATTCTAATCCTTCAGTCTTTGTAGATAAGTTAATATCAAGGTAAGCATTGCTTTAAATAATCAAAATGTTCCATATTAGCATTGATTATTATTTTATACATTTAAAACTTTATTGCAGCTTATACAGTAATAGAATTGGCTTAGAGAAATTCTAGATCTGTAAAATTGGAAGGAAGTACTGGGGAGAGATATAGCTATATCTAAGTATTTAAGTATCTAGAAAAGTTTTCAGCTTAAGATAAGAAAAAGTAATGTTGAACTCCTTTCTAAAAAATTATAAAGAGAAAGCAAGTGGAACCTTTCAAATGTTTTAGTTTTTAAAAAATGAGCAAAATATTAACAATAAGTTGTGGCCTTTAATTTTTGGAAAGCCATTAATGTAATACTGACCTCAAAATCAGCCAGAAGGTAATTTGCAAATAAAATACAAACTTAATAATTACTCTTTACCCCCTAATTAATTATGATGCTGTTTATGAAGAAATATATGTACATTTTTTATTTTAGGTTTAACTTGAGTAAGGTTGCAAAGATAGATTTAAGAACACTAGAATTCCAAGTCTTCAGAAACACTGTAAGTATGTAAACTTCATACTAATTCCAAAGAAATAACTATGATATGATCAGAGCAAATTTGGAAGAAAACTACTGACTACCCTGAAATTTGACTGAAGGGCAGGTTACTAAAGAAGTCAAAGCAGTCCAGTAATCATTTTAGAGGCAAAAAACCAGGAGAAATGGATGGGATTTAGAACATGAGGCACACAGGGTAGAAGGTTCCTGTTTGCAGGCATTATAAGCTCATGAAGTTTTATAATAATGACAACCAGAAACCCTGAGGATATATAAATGTGGTATAAACTAACATAATTTATTTTTATTAAACCTCAAAATAATCAGCTCAGTCATTTAAAATTTTATTTTGGTTACTTCCTAATAAAATTGTAAGCTCAATGAATGTCAAACCCATGGTTGTTGAACAGATTAAACAAATTCACTTGGGAAGCCCTTCAGTTGGTTCCTTGATATGTAGGAAGACCATGGTGAGTGTTGACTGGATAAGACAATCTGTGGCTCAGTAGGCCAGGAAAGAAAAGCAGTGGAAAGTGTTTTTAGTATTTGGGGGCTATGTTGAAGAACCTTTCCCAGTTTTTCATGAGCATCTAGTATGTGTGAGCATGTGCCAGAGACATTCACACTTATAATTTCACATAGTCATTATAGTAGCCAAGCTGAGCAATTACTAGTAACCCAGGAGGTATTTCCCTTGTTCACTTGGCAGGAAAAAGAAGTCTCAGGAAAAGAAAGCAACTTACCCAAGTTCATACCCGTGATAACTGGCAGGGCCAAATTCAAGTCTAGTTCTCTCAGATCCCAGAGCCCTTGCCCATACTCATGCCACATGGTCATTGCTGATTCACTAATTAGCCCGTTAAACCAGATATTTTATAGTTCTTGAAATATGTGTGTGCTTTCCCATAGTTTTATGTTTTATTCTCTAAAGCATATGTTAGCTAAACCTTTGTAGAATAGTTTTTATATAGTCTTTAAGTCAATTTTGTATAGGAAAGTAATTCTCAATATGTCTTTCTTCTGCCAAATAATAGAACACTAGACTGAAATTTAGGCAATCATATATTCTAGTCTCATGCCCTTCTCTTGGAATCTTTTTGTAATCTGTTTTTTACATACGTAGAGTGACAACCTAATAATAAGCTCAAGGTTATCTAGATTCCAAATAATTAGAAATCTCAGTAACCAGAAATTCCTTTCATTCTGCTTTGATAAGGATGGAAATACACATAAGAAGTAAATGAGCTAATTTTTACCTTTTTTTCTTATTGAATACAAGTTCTTTTGTGTTATTTGCAAGATATAAAACACTGAAGTGTAGGCACTGTGAGAAGGAGGAAGACAAATAAGAATACTCTAGACTTCAGAAATTTATTATAAATGTGAAGTTCTAGGTCTTAGGGTGAACTTACGATAAATTCTATCACAGTTCTCTATAGTGCTGATAAAACTGTGGTTCTCAAAGTATTGGGTCTCCTTTATAGTCTTAAAATTATTCAGGACTCCAAAGAGATTTTTTTGTTTATGTGGGTTATATCTATCCATATTTAGCATAATAAAAATTAAAACTGAGAGATTTTTTATACAAAAGGCCAAAGATTGGGGTGCCTGGGTAGCTCAGGCAGTTGAACATCTGACTCTTGATTTCTGCTCAGGTTATGATCCCAGGGTCATGGGATCAAGCCCTGCATCCAGCTCTGTGCTGAGCATGAAGCCTGCTTCAGATTCTCAGTCTCTCTCCCTCTGCCCCTACCCCCACCTTGTATGTGTATGCTCTCGCTCTCTCTCTCGCTCTCTCTCTCTCTCCCTCTCTCTCAAATTAAAAAAAGGAGTATCTTAATTGCCTTTTTAATTAATTCTAACTCCATGCATCAGTCATTCAGAAAATATTGGTTCATCTAGATATGCAGAGCTTCCAAATGTTGACATGATTCACTCTATAAAATTTAAAAAAAATAATATTCATTAATACAACTACCAGTCTCATCAGGGAATTCTTTAACTATTGGGAGGCTGTGAAGTTCACAGGGGGTGGATTCAAGTTTCCCATAATTCTAAATTTTCTCACTCGAATTTTATCATTGGCAGCAAATACGTCAGTTGTTGGTCCTTGATTGCATAGATGCACTTCATTTTTGTGAATTTGTCACCAAATATCAAAGTCTGAATAACCACAGATTAACTGTCAATCATTCTTCCAACTGTAAATGGTTTTCCATGAGAAAAGCAGCTAATTCTATTTGTATCTCAAATGATAGCTTCTCAAGACAACATGGTACTTCAGCAGGCAGCAGGAGTGCTATATGCATACTTCCCATTTTATCACACAATGGTAAAAATGCATGTGCCCAAAGACTGAGATTTATTAAGATTAATATCATTACCATAGTAAGTTATTAGTAATAACTAAGTTATTAACTAAGTTATAACTAAGTTATAACTAAGTATAACTAATACTAAGTTATTAGTAATAACTTTTTTTTAACTACAGGGACATGGCAGTGAAGAATACAGTAGCTACTAAGGAAGTTAGATACCACTGCCTTTCCTTTAAGCTGAAGCATCAGCAGTTTTACCCACCATTGATTTTGCTGACCATTGGTGCAAATGTCGACACAGTGGAAAAGGCAAATAGCATCTGTCAGTGTTATGAAAATAGTTTTGACACCATGGATACACTGAAAAGATTGAGATCCCCAGGGGTCCCATGGGTCACTCTTTAGAGAGCCACTACTGCAAAATTACTGAGAATTATTGAGGCCTTAATGATATCCCTGAGGCATCACAACATCCTCAAATGTTTGCCAAATCATCAGAGTTTAAATTAGCTAGTGTTTATTGGTAAGATATGCATAGTATATAATGTGTCCATCAATTACTCAGAATAGTTTACTTAACAAAGAACTTATTTACCAACCATTTTGGAGCAGTCAGGATATTCCGTTGTCCCGGTAGATGTTGACAGAGAAGAATGTTAGATGCAGAAAAAAGTTTGTGCCTCAGAATCAAGAGTTAAAAAGTAAGGGCGTCAGTAAGTCTATTGACTAGAAATAATGTTTGTAGAATCATGCTAACACAGGTAGGTAGATCTATGTTTGAAACCTAACTATGCCAAGTGGAGTAGAAAGTCGTGCAAACCTCACTCCCCTTCCACATGTTAGCAGAGCCATGATGAGCCATGGACGTTTATAGTCAAGTGTTGCCAGAGCACCTGGGTGGCTCAGGTTGAGCATCTGAGTCTTGATTTTGGCTCAGGTTATGATCCCAGGGTCGTGGGATTGAGTGTGAGTGCTGAGCATGGAGCCTGCTTAGGCTTCTCTCTCTCTCCCTCTGCCCCTCTCCCTTCATGCTCACGTGCTCTCTCTCTCTCTCTCTCTCTAAAATAAAATATAGCCAAGTGATGCCAACCCTTCCCCCAAAAATGGTTAAACAATGTTACTTAAAAATTAGAATAGTTGGAAAAAAAATTAGAATAGTTGGGGTGCCTGGGTGGCACAGTTGGTTCAGTGTCCTGACTCTTGACATCAGTTCAGGTTATGATCTCATGGTTGGTAGGATCAAGCCCTGAGTCAGGCTTCGAGCTAACAGCCCAGAGCCTGTTTGGGATTCTCTCTCCCCCTCTGCCCCTTTCCCCTTCCCCCATCTCTCAAACATTTTTTAAAAATCATAACAATATATCCTTATTTTTTTTTTTAAATACAAAATGAATATCTAAATCTTATCAGTAGGAGTGCCTGGGTGACTCAGTCAGTTAAGTGTTGGACTTCAGCTCAGGTCATGATCTCACGGTTCATGAGTTCAAGCCCTGCATCTGGCCCTCTGCTGTCAGCACAGAGCCTGCTTCGGATCCTCTGTCTCCCTCTTTCTGTTCCTCCCCTGCTTATTCATATTCTCTCTCTCTCTCTCTCTCTCTCTCTCTCTCTCTCTCTCTCTGTCAAAAATAAACCTGTAAGGTTTATTAACAATATATCCTTATGTTTTTTTAAATACAAAATGAGTATTTAAACCTTATCAGTAGGAGTGCCTGAGTGGCTCAGTCAGCTAAGCATCCGACTTCAGCTCAGGTCATGATCTCACTGTTCCAAGTTCAAGCCCCATATCGGGCTCTGTGCTGACAGCTCAGAGCCCGGAGTCTGCTTCTGATTCTGTGTCTCCCTCTCTCTCTGCCCCTCCCCCACTCTCTTTCTGTCTCTCAAAAATGAATAAATGTTAAAAAGAAATTTTAAAAAAATAAAATAAGTAAACATTAAAAAAAATAAGTTTTATCAGTAACAAGCTGTCAAGAAGTCCTATTTTGGTTATTAAACTATTTAATCTTTCAGTCATCAAGTGTTAATGAAACAGTAATTATATGCTGAGCTCTCAAAATAAAATTCAAAGATAGATTGATATTGAGTTAGAAATATTTTTACAAATAAAATCTGATGCAACCTGAAGACCCTTTGGCTGATACCCACCAGAGGGGGAAGGAGCAGGAAAGCAGTGTGAAAGTGAGAACAGCATCCACGAGACTTAAGGCTGCTGGGAGCTGGGTACACGGCTGTTTGCTTTGTGCTAAGACATTGAGCTACAGTTCTTAAGTTTGTGTCCTTTTATGTATGTGTATTACATTTCAAAAAATTTTTAAGTTAAAAATAAAAAGATCTGTATACAAAAACAAATGCCTAACAAATATGAGGACTTTGGTCACTTGGGGTTCAAAGCCCTCTTGGGGACTTAATGCACAGTAGTAAGGGTCATCACTGGTTGCCCAGTTCTGCTTGTAAACTGACCAGTATCTAAATCATGAGGAATAAAATTGTTCACATATTTAATCTATTCAAGAAACTCATACTGGGCTGTGGATGGCGTAAAGGAAAAGTCTTTCCAGAGAATATAGTAATAACTTCTGTTTATTTACCCAATGATTCAAGGCTCATCCACTGCAGAGTTCAACAGGATTTACAGAAGGCCTGTCTCGACATTTAATTTTAAACCTAATTTTAAAACCTGGAGAAAAGAAATCTGTCAAAGTAAAGTTTACTCCAATTCACAACAGAACTGTTTCTTCACTAATCATAATCAGGTATGCATTATGATTTAAGTGTGGGTCAGTTTTTAGTACTTATACAGAAGTCCTTACTTGATTTTTAATTTGGGTTTACGTGTCTAATTTATTAAATAGGGTATTCACTTTGTCTAAAACATGCACCCATCACACCACACCGGATGAAATGTACCTCTATGATTATGTTTATAACTTGAAAACCTGAAAAAATATTCTTACTGTACCATGTGTGACTCTTAAAACTGAAAAACTCTTCTCTCTGTGTAGATTTTTAAATTCTTAGAGGATAAATGTTTCAGTCTCAAATTTAGTGTATTCAGGGGTGCCTTGGTGGCTCAGTGGGTTAAGCATCCGATTTCAGCTCAGGTCATCTCACCGTCCGTGAGTTCACATTCCTTGTCAGGCTCTGTGCTGACAGGCATGGAGCCTGCTTCAGATTCTGTGTCTCCCTCTCTCTCTGCCCCTCCCCAGCTCGCGCTTGCTCTCTCTCTCTTGCTCTCTCTCTCCCCCTCAAAAATAAATAAATAGTAAAAAAAAAAAAAAAAATGAGTGTATTCGTTTTTACATTTCTATTATACAAATTTAGTGGGAGAAAATTCTATAATTCTTCTTGCACAGAAATAACCTGACCGTGGTGGATGCTGTGATGGTCCAAGGACAAGGAACAACTGAGAACTTGAGAGTAGCAGGCAAACTTCCAGGTCCAGGGAGTTCCTTACGCTTTAAAATCACAGAAGCATTATTGAAAGACTGTACAGATAGTAAGTATTCCTAACAGTTCCAAGGGCACAACTTCAGTATTTGATTCCAACAATAAATAATTCCCCAAAAAAGAACAGTATTTCTATACATGCACCTGTATATATTAGTGATGAATACTTAAGATTTTTAATGAAATACTCTGACTTGCTTTCAGGGCAGTATTCATTGCATGTCTTAGGTGGTTTACTCTGAGTATGGAAAGTAAAGCATAATTAAACTTTTGCTGTCTAAAATGACACAGTAAAGTGGAGTACTTCTGATGAAAGCTGGGTACCAGCTGATCTCTTTGGCATGAGTAGGTGGTTCATAATGTCTGGCATATATTCATTGAATCTGGAGTGCATGCAAGATTTATATTCACTCTTGATTTTTTTTTCCTTTAGATTTAAAACTAAGAGAACCAAATTTCACATTGAAAAGAACATTTAAAGTAGAGAATACAGGACAACTTCAGATTCACATAGAAACCATTGAAGTCAGTGGGTACTCATGTGAGGGATATGGCTTTAAAGTTGTTAATTGTCAAGAGTTTGCACTAAGCGCCAACGCCTCTAAAGACATAATCATATTGTAAGTATTTTCTTCTGAGGTGTAATGAATCACTAGCTTCTCATCAACCTCAAATAATACAATTGCTTAAACTCCGTGCAAAGATACGTTTTCGTACAACAAAAGGTATTTTATCCACAAATGTAGTTTATTTGATTTCTTTTTTCCACTTAATCGTTGGTTATTTCTTCATTGTTTTCAAAATTGTGAAACTTCCTCTGTATCAGAAGTGGATCAGATAATCTTAGAAACTGGTTTTGGGGCGCCTGGGTGGCGCAGTCGGTTAAGCGTCCGACTTCAGCCAGGTCACGATCTCGCGGTCCGTGAGTTCGAGCCCCGCGTCGGGCTCTGGGCTGATGGCTCGGAGCCTGGAGCCTGTTTCCGATTCTGTGTCTCCCTCTCTCTCTGCCCCTCCCCCGTTCATGCTCTGTCTCTCTCTGTCCCAAAAATAAATAAACGTTGAAAAAAAAATTTAAAAAAAAAAAAAAAAAAAAAAAAAAAAAAAAAAAGAAACTGGTTTCAAAATTATGTTCAGGGTTGTGTTAAAGTGTAACATGTCGGTAGGAAATTGACTATAAATTCAGTCTCAGCAACAGACCAGTTCCTTGTATCACATACGTGCACTTTTCTGTGTGTGCAGTGTAGGAGTGTGTAATATTTGGGTCAGAAGATAATTTTTTTTGCCTGTATTAGTAATAGCTGCAGCCTATTTTAATATTAATTGACAACTTGTTAGATTATAGAGTTTATGTAATAAAATGTGACCTCTGTCCCCTTAATTGAGTGATAATTTCATGGTGTTCAATGGACGTTGACTCAGTACATAGTGATATTACTCAGGTAAGGTATAATGCTTGGTACCTAAAGGTACAGTGAAGAATAAGACACCTTTCCTCAAGGTATAGATGATCTGGTTGGGGAGATACAGTTAACAAAAAGTAAAAAATGAAATAATTGGGGCAGAAAGAAGTACTGCAGGAGGTAGGACAAGGGCTAGGATGGTTTTGGGTTTTTTGGGTGTTTTTTTTTTTTCAAAGGTGTTATTGGAACTATATTCTGGGAGAAGAGGGTAGATTCAGATAAAGGAGAAAAGAAGGGGGAGGGAGAGAAGCTCAGAGAACACTTCCTGAATTAATAATTATGCAAAGCTGCGTTATTCTTTTTCATGTAATTTCTTCAGTTATCCACAGAATATAGCTGTATTTGTCATTAACCTCATGGAATAATGCTTTCTCCATCTTAAAATGAGGAAGTGGCACAGAACTATCAAACTCTCAAATTCTCTGTTAGGCTTCAAAGGTGTGTGAGACTGGTGTTATATGTAAACTGCTCTGGTATATTTTTAAAACTTAGTCTGACTGCTACCATTCTGTTTTAGGTTTACTCCTGATTTCACAGCTTCTAGAGTTATTCGTGAACTGAAGTTTATAACAACCAGTGGCTCTGAATTTGTATTTGTATTGAACGCATCCCTTCCATACCATATGTTAGCAACCTGTGCAGAAGCCCTACCCAGACCCAACTGGGAGCTGGCTCTGTACATCATCATCTCAGGAATAATGAGGTACTTGTGTCTTTTTTTGAGGTTGGTATTCAGGCGTCACTTGACACTGTTCATCACATGCTCACTGTATGCCACTCTTCTGAGTGCTGGGAATCTGTCAGTGAACAGAACAGATCTTTCTGCCTCAGTCAAACCTGCGCACACTAGTGGGAGCAGTCAGAACTAACCCTGCTTGGGTGGCATATACAGTAAAGACATATCTTCTTCCCTTAAAATTTGTTACACAAATTAAGTACATGTTAATTTCTTAAAGGGAAAAAACCATTTATAATTTACCAGGTACAGTTACTTCATTTCAGCATATGTAACTTAATCAACATTATAGAATATTTTTTTTGAAACAGACCCAAGCAACATGAAACATGAGAAATACTTTTTAAATCCTCAGCAACCGTATTTTTTTTTTCAGTCTGTTTATGTGTTTGGAGGGTCAGATACACTTGCCTCTAAATTTACATGGTTACCCCACACATCCTTTAAGGGAAAAGAGTTGGTAGAGAGTTAAAACTGCAAGACAGTTTACCTTCTTGGTAAAAGGAAAAGTGTCCTCCAAGTGTCTGTTCTGATACAAATAATTATTTTCTTTATAGAAGTCTCCATGTAAGTTGGCATTCTGTAAAAACAAGTGTGTAGACTTTTATCCATAGTGCTTTGTTTTTGTCCAGTCCAATGAAAACTGTCACCAGCATCTCTGTTTTTTATATCCTTGTGTACTTTACCAAGAAACTCTGCCTTTAATATTAAATTTTGTTACTGTTGCACTAACAAATGAATCCCGCTGCTCCGCCTTCTGTACCCCTACAGTGCTCTGTTTCTCTTGGTAATTGGAACAGCCTATTTAGAAGCTCAAGGAATTTGGGAGCCATTTCGAAGGCGACTATCCTTTGAGGCCTCGAACCCACCCTTTGATGTGGGAAGACCATTTGATCTCAGGAGAATCGTTGGTATTTCGTCTGAAGGAAAGTATGTTCACATGCTGGAAATAAATTTTCTAGTATACATAGATTTGACTGATGTAATTCAAAGAAAAAATAAGTTTTTCTTTTCATCTTTGCTCAAGGGAGAAAAAGTTTTAATTCTAATTACTTAATAATCTCCTGTATATATAGCTGTCTTCGCTACTAAGAACTCAACAGCAAATCCCATGTTTTTGTTATGTTGGTGAGGGTTAAAATATTCATAATAAGATCACTGACTTGGTTCCTAAATTTTCAGAGAATAGACCCTATAAAATTGTGGAAAGTATCCCTATGTCTTGCTGGGGTTTTTTCCTTAGAGTAGCTTGTATTTTTCTCTTGGGGCTGTACTGATGAAATAAAAATTTTTTAATCTTAGATTTTGTAGGTTGCTATTTACTGATCTACAGTTGGTCCTTTTTTCAGCTTGAACACACTCAGCTGTGACCCCGGTCACAGTAGGGGGTTCTGTGGAGCAGGCGGCTCGTCATCCCGGCCCAGTGCAGGGAGTCACAAGCAGTGTGGCCCACCGGTCCACCCACACAGCAGTCACAGCAATAGAAACTCAGCTGACGTGGAAAACGTCAGAGCCAAAAACAGCTCAAGCACTTCTAGCAGGACTTCTGCACAATCTGCTAGTAAAGCAAGCCCCCTTGTCTTAGATTCAAATGCAGTGGCCCAAGGTCACACAGCAGGCAGAAAGTCCAAAGGGGCAAAACAGAGCCAGCACAGCAGTCAGCACCATGCCCACAGCCCACTGGAGCGGCACTCTCCACCTCCACCGCCACCACCAGTGCCTCAGCACCAGGAACCGCAGCTGGAAAGGCTGTCACCCGCCCCCCTCTCGCACCCTTCCCACCCAGAACGTGCCAGCAGCACAAGGCACAGCTCAGAGGACTCAGACATCACCAGTCTCATAGAAGCCATGGACAAAGACTTCGACCACCATGATTCCCCACCCCTAGAAGTGTTTACAGAGCAGCCGCCATCACCACTGTCCAAAAGCAAAGGTAATCATCCGCTCTTACTGTCAGAAAAGCATGGTATATGAAGGGAAAGCCAGTGCATAATTAAGGAGCTGTTGCGATCATAGTTGTGATAAACAGCTAATTTGGTAAGTATTCTTGTGGTTCAAATTTACCTCCAGTTTGGACTGAAACTTTTCTGTATCAGATGTAAATAGACAGGGACCCATTTATCATAAAAGATATTTGTACTTCTTAGGTACTTACCAAACTCAGAAACTTATTGGACAACTGTTTCCATTTTCAACTATTTGTGTTTGTTGTCTTGTGATAGGTTGAGCTTTCTTTTTTTAATCATTAAAATAATTTTTATACAGTGGTAAAATGGAGGTCATCTCTGCCTTTTAACTCGAAAATAACATTTCCACAGAACCTGTACTTTAGAGCAGGGGTTGGCAAACTACAGCCAGTGGGCCAAATCACCACCTGTTTTTATAAATAAAGCTTTATTGGGACAAGCCATGCTCATTCATTTACATATTGTCTATGTCTACTTTCATGCTACAACAGCAAAGTTGAGTAGCTGCAAAAGACCGTAAGGTCCACAAACCTGAAAATATTTACTATCTAGCTCTTTACAAAAAAAGTTTGCTGATCCCTGCTTTGGAGTTCTGTATGCTGTGTTAGTTACCTATTTCTCAGTAACAAATCACCTGAAAACTTCGTCACTTAAACGCCAACCTCTACTGTCTCAGAGTTTCTGTGGGTCAGGCATCTGTGTGCCGCTTACTTAGCTGGGTTCTCCAGCTCATGAGACTGCAGTCAAGGTGTTGCCTGGGGGTGAAGTCATCTTAAGGTTCAAATGAAGGTGGATCTGCTTCCAAGCTCACTCAGGTGGTTGATGGTAGGATTCAGTTCTTCGTGGCCTGTTGGACTGAGGATCTCAGTTGCTTGCTGGCTGTGGCCAGCAGCCTCTCATGGGTCCTTTCCATAGAGCAATTCAAAGCAGTTAGCTTCACCAGAGCAAGGAAGCTAGAAGGCAAGAGAGGGCAGAAATCAGAGTCTCTTACAACCTAATCTTGGAAGTGACATCCCATAACTTTTGCAGTGTTCTGCTCATTAGGAATATGGTGTGGCCCATACTCCAGGAGAGAGAACTCCATAGAGCATAAACACCAGGAGGGTGGAGCTCACTGGGATTCACCTTAGACATTACATACCACACATACACAGTGGCAGCCCATTTGGTAACTTCCAAAATCAAAATATAAAAACCAGTAAACCAGTAAAAGCCAATTAATCCTTTTACAGCCTGAACGTTTTGCATCTTCCTCTCTCTCCTGTGGCAGCCCTGCTAAAACACGTTATTGCAAGCCTGTTTCGATATCTTCCTCACTGGTGCACCAAGGAGGTTTTTGCCTTTGGTTTATACAGGGAATGGGGAACTTGGCAGCACTGAAAGGCCAAAAGCAATCCAGTGTCCCAGAGTCCAGGACTTTTCTATTAGATAATTTCCTGGTCCCAGTGATACAAAAACTAGTTACCTAGCATCCTCTTAGAATTACATGTATTTGGATTTGCAAAATAGTAAAATATCTTGAATATTACTTAACTTTTTCCAGAGAAGTATATTTTTTGTTAACTCATTATTAATAGAGCTTACTTATTTTAGGGAAATTTTTATAGTAATATTAAATGAATGTTTAAGTTCCTTTTTTAATTAGGTCGAGTTACATAATATGTTTTCCCCATATTGAGGACATGAATAAAATGAATGTAGATGATCCTTTCTTACCAGAAAGAAAGAATTTGTCAGTCAAACTGCATAACTCATCGCTGTGTCTAAGATAGTCCTCCAATATCAGTGTGATAGGCCCATTTTTATTTTCAGGGCCATTCACCTAGAACGTAAATTTTAAAATTAAAAAATGGGGGCACCTGGGTGGTTCAGTCGGTTAAGCAACCGACTTCGGCTCAGGTCATGATCTCACAGTTTGTGAGTTCAAGTCCCTCATCAGGCTCTGTGCTGACAGCTCAGAGCCTGGAGCCTGCTTCAGATTCTGTGTCTCATTCTCTCTCTGCCCACCCCCCCACCCCCCCGCCACATGTGCTCTGTTTCTGTCTCTCAAAAATAAATTAAAAATTTATTTGTAGATTTGTAAAAAATTTGTAAAAATTTATTTGTAAAAAAAGTTTTTTTAATTAAATTAAAAAATGGTTTTTAATTATCACAGCAGTCTTAGAGTCCGCCTACTAAAAGATATGTAATGATGGTTTATGGGCACCACATTGTTAGTGATTCTTTAGCCCAGAAGGAGACAGTGGTTCCAGGCATCACATGAGTGGCCATTCTGTTTGTTATCTTTCCTATTGCTGCTGTTCAGAAAGAAGAAAGGAGACAAAATCTTTAGTTTTTTTTTTCAGCAACTGTTGTTATTAAAGTGTAACATACATTTGGAAAACCAGCCTCTTAAATGAACTTTCAAAGGTAGGCATTGATCTCCAGGTTGCAAAATAGTGGCATGTCATAAAACCCTAGGCTTTTAGTTGGGCCGAACCTTTATAACCTCTCTGAAGCTTTCCCCCAGTGCCCTACAAATAGTCATCATGTTTACATGAAGTATGAACCTTCTGTTTTCAGAAACACCCTGTTCCCCCTACCCCTCCCCAGTATCTCAAACAAAAAGTCTCCCTTGTAATGAGTTTATGTAATTTCTAGCTTTTGGAGACTGCTCAAAGTGACTTACCTTCAAATAAATAAAATCTCCCTAGATCTTGCCTAAATTGTAGGCCGTCCAGCCATTTCCCTAGTCATTCCTCCATCCACTGTTCCTCATGGAAGGTGGCACCCAGAAATGCCCTCTGTTCACAGCAGGGCAGTCATTAGACTCTATACTTGTGTGGTTTCTTCCCCTGCAGTATGTGAAGTCCTAGAGGCTGGACAGAGGCTGTTGCTGGATTGAGGGTTAAAACCTGAGGAAGCTCTGAACCTGGTGCAGGCACTTCTCAGTATCTCCGTTAACTGAAGAAATGGAATCTGCAGCCACGCTCATTTCTGGCTTTGGTAGAGTGAAGGGCAGCTTTATCTAGGGTGGGGAGATGCAGAGTGGTACAGGGTCGTGAGGCCAGTCTCTATCATAAGGCAGGCCCAGAGATTAAATCATGGCTCTGCCCCTTACCGACTGTGTGACTGTGAAATTAGTTCTCTGGACCCCCATTTGTTATCTTTAAAGTGGAGAGGATAGCTGCTACCTGCATCATGACTGGGGTGTAGCTCCTGCTATGATTGTTGCTAGGGAAGGAAATGGTGCTCATCGTCTTCAGCCTGCTGAGTTGAAGAGCGCTGTGGAACACCCCAGCAGCAGTGTCTACTTGGAACTTAGTCTTAAGGGTGAGAAATGGGACAAACAGAGGGCTAGAGACAGGGCCCTGAGGGCAGGGCCAGCAAGGAGAAGGCGGGCAGACAGTGTGACAGAAAGCAAGTAGAAGATGTGGTTGGCATATCCCAACAAGGCCAGAAGTAAAGGGAGAACAGAGCTCTTCAGAGCCTGGCAGCTTGACCTTGACCTTGGCAAGATAGTTTCATTGAAGTGATAGGACTAGAAACCAGGTTACTGTGGCATACAGAGTACTTTTCACATCACTGTTAACAGTGGCCACTTCTGTTTATTGTCAATTTCCCAACTTAAATTTAACTGAAGTATTTGCAAACATTGTACACAAAACGAATAGCTTTTAGAATGTAGCGTTTTTACTCTTGTAGTAATTATTTATATTAGATTGGTTAGAACACTAATGTTACGTGAAATTTCTCACCCCAAGTTACATCTAGAACGTTTACCTCAATTTGAAGCAGATTAGTCAGATGTTGACAACTAATCCTAATGGTATGCCTTGTTTGAATTGCTGAAGTTGCAGTAACAGTAAGATATGATGATAGTACCTACATCACCAGAGGTTCTGGGACTTCTGAATTGGTGTATAGCTGCAGGGGTTGGCATTCAGCCTTTGAGAGGGTTAAGCTGAGACTGAATACAGATAATTTGGTCCAATTCTGAGGCTGAGGTTGAACATCAGTGTATCCTTAGTAAAAAGCTCACTATTGGGCATTGTTGTAGAAATGGAATGTTGATTACTAAAGACAAGGAAGAATTAGGTTTTAGCTCATCTTTTTATGTGTTTAGTCGAATGTCTTGTGATGGCAGTGGTATTGAAGTGGAAAAAGATTACACTGAACAAAAAAAAGATCTGAGCAGTTATATTAAAATGAAAAACATAATTGTGATCCCTTGATTTTTTTTGATAGGCCGTCTAGAACTGCACATGCCACTAAGCTGTGTGTGTTGATTTGCATTAAATAAAATGAAAACTGTAATTCCTTAGTTGCATTAGCCACATTTCAAATGCTCAACAGTCACATGTGGCCATTACAAAATAAGGCATTTCCAGAATTGCAAAAAGTTCTAGTGGACAGCACTGTGTCTAGAGTGACAGTGAAAAAAGGAACATCCTGTTAATGTTTTGATTATAATATACTTAAATATGAAGAAAGCTTTTTATATTGTTTATACTTCTGTAGTTTTTTCCTTGAAATGACAGGCTGCCTATCCCTTAGAGATACGAGGAAATTCAGAACACAGGTGTTGAATGATGTTTGAAACCCACATCCTGCCATTCTGCATTGTTTTCACATGTATCTGAAGCACAGCATTTTCTCTGGTTTATACTTTTAGAACTTTAATTTTCTTTTCATCCTTTTTTTTTTTTAATTCAAAGTTAGGGTGTATTTGATAAACTCAAATAAAAAGAACCCATTTTCTGATTACTAAACTGAAAAAAAAAGAACAGTGGCCACTTAGTGCTTTGGGGGCAAGTAAGTGAAAGGGGGTATTTACTCTTTAACCTCTGGTTTCCGTGGTCTGTAACTTTTAATCAAAACAAAAGGGATGAATATATCTTTTGGTAGTATTTTTAATGAAAAAAAAAAGCGGGGAGAACATGGTGCTTGGAAATATCTGTGGGTCAAGGACAAAAAACCAGTAGAGCTGAGAGTGATGGTGTTGGTCACCATTAATGCTCCAGGCATGATTGTGCAAGCATCGTGCACTCTGGTGATTGGCATTGCTGTGAAAGAAATGAGATACAGAAAGAAAGGTTGCAGGAGGCAAATATGTTAGCCAGACCCAGGCCCAATTCTGAGTCTACGGCTTACAACCCCACTGCACTGCCGCCTCCAAAAAAGAAGAGAAGCAGGTGCCCAAGGAGGTGGGTTGTGGGGGAGACCCAGTCCAGTAGATTATAAAAGAAGGGGCACTCCTCATTCCACAGATACGTGGATGTGGATGAATGGGTTAGAGATGAAGAGGCAGAACGGGGGCGTCAGGGGAGCTTCTGTTTGAACTGAAGTAACAGCTGCTGGGACTGAGGGGAGAAGCGGTAGGGTAGAAACAATATAGAGACCATTTGGACATTTCTGTGGACTGGGAGTCCATGGTACATGAGAGCTGGATGTACGGAGCAGCCCTTCGGGTAACACTTGGACCCAGCTGAGGCTCGCAGTGGCACTCCCTCAAACTTTTGCCCTTCTTCTCAATCTACACTGCAGCCCAGGGTGAGGCACCAAAGCTGGGTAGTTGGATTATAGTACTGTCGGAGTTCTGCAGGGCAGGGGTGGCAGAAAGACCCAGGGTTGTTGGCAGGAGAGGCATATGCCAGACTTGGAGGCATGGAACTTGGAGGATAGAGAAGGACCTCACGCTAGAAGGAGCCCCACAGACAGGGAGAACATGGGCAGTCAAGGGATGGGAGATCCAACACGTCCCAACTGCAGGGATGGCAGCAGCACGGGAGTGGTGTGAGACTGTGCTCTGGAAGTGAGGCCTGACACTGTAGGGCTTCAGAGGAAATGCAGTTCTGGGAAGTAACAGGTTCTTAGGTGCAGCGTTCGGAATGGGGTGTGGAAGCACAGTGGAAGTAAAGCCCATTGGCAACAGTGAGGCCACAGAGCTACAGGTCTGCTGCCCTTGACACAACTCTGGAAGCCTCACATATTTGGGAGTTCCAATTTGGGGAAAGGTATGCAATGCATATACCATGTGATTCATAGGACTCTAAAAAGTAACATCAGTTAAAAAAAAAAAAAAGTAACATTAGTTCAGCTTAAATTGTACCACCAAGAGTTTAAGCAACTGGTTTTGTTTCTAAATGAGTTAGGGAGAAAAATCTCTGAGAGCTTTTTGGATTTCAGAGGTACTGATGAGAGATTATTGACCTGACCCATACAAGGCCTGGGGCCCAGATGATGAGAGATTGAAGGTCAGAGGAAGTCGGTGAGGCTGGTGCCAGGGTCCTCAGTGAAGACTGGGAGACATGCAGGGCACGATGTTGAGGCCAGACAGTGTGTAGGAATGTAATGTGTATGCAGTTGTCATACATGGAGTAAATCCAACCTGATTTGCCCAATACAGGTGGAGAAGTGGACAAGTGAGCCGAGAGATGGGCTAGTATTGGCACAAGGGGAGTAGTATTGGTAGTAGTTGCTACCCAAAGTTGTGGTCCAGGGACCAGCAATAGTGACATCACCTGGGGGCTTTTGGAAATGTAGAATTGTGGGCCCCAACCCAGACTGCTGAATCAGACTCCACATTCAGCAAGGCCCACAGGTGATTGGGATAACTGTGTGACCCCAGTAGTGAAGATAACCAGTGAATGTCCTTGGGAGGTGGGCACCTGTCCGTCTAGTGGTCCTGGGGCAGACGAGGAGTTGCCCTTAAAGGGAGTGAAGAGAAATGTCTAGACAGGACAGAAGCTGTCTTCTCCTGACATCAAATTGTAGTTGAGTGTGCTTTTGTAGTATCTGTGATATTTGATTTCTAGAATAAACAAATCCAAAATTGAGTGTAATAATTTTATGAAAACCCTATGTAATTTAATGCTGGATACTATTAAGTTTTGGTGGTGCAGTTCTTTCCTAGTCCTGGGTACCTTATTGGTTCTGCTTACCCCCACAAATGGTATATAAGACCTTATAAAGGTACAAGAAAAGCTAGAATAAAAAGAGTATGGGTGTTCCCACAGACTCATTATTAATTCCTTCCCTGGGTTAGAAGTAAAATTATTTCACTTAATAGGAATTCTTTTCTAACTTATATTGAGTTAAACAAGTATCTTCACAATCTAAGCACAGAGTTTAATCAGACAAAATATGATTACTGTAAAATTTTTTTTTAGTTTTTAATGTTTATTCTTGAGGGAGAAAGGGTGCGAGTGAGGGAGGGGCAGAAAGAGAGGGAGACATCGAATCCAAAGCAGGCTCTAGGCTCTGAGCTGTCAGCACAGAGCCCGACACTGGGCTCAAACTCATGAACCACGAGATCATGACCTGAGTGCAAGTCAGATGCTCAACTGACTGAGCCACCCAGGCACCCTTGATTACTGTAAAAATTTGAAAACTATTTGCTTTAGCTTAAAGAATTCCTGAAGAGTTTTCTTCATATGCATCTTTTGGTATGTTTTAGTTTATCATACTCGTATAAAGATATTATTTCTGAGCGAATAGGGAGAAATAAATTTGCATGACCAATACTGACCCAAGTAAATTGCATGTGGGTCTGTTTATTGGCCTCATTTAGACCATTTCAGCAGCCAAAACGTGAGGAGGCAAATTCATGCCAGAATTGGTGGTTCTCTAGAGATTCTAGTCAGGTGTTGCAATTGACATTACATGGCCTGCCTTGGGTCCCCTGCTGCCAGGGACTGCACATATTCAGAGAAACCATTGGCTGGTAATTGAAACTTTACTGAAGTGGTTCTTTTTGGTAGAAGTTAAATGATTTAAGTGGAAGAGAGACAGGCAAAGCAGCTTGGCCAAACTAGTTGATTGCAAATTCATTTATTCACTACTTAGTGTCCTTAGTAGAGGACATATTCTTTAAATTTATAATTCATACTTTTCCTACTTAAACTAATTGGAAGTGGTTTAAATTATTAAAGCACATGTAAAACAGTGAATAAAAGACGAAAAGGAGTTTTTGATGTTTTATCTGTTTGTTTTTAATTATGGTGCTTTCTCATCAGAAACCTAGAACAGGGGTGCCTGGGTGGCGCAGTCGGTTAAGCGTCCGACTTCAGCCAGGTCACGATCTCGCGGTCCGTGAGTTCGAGCCCCACGTTGGGCTCTGGGCTGATGGCTCAGAGCCTGGAGCCTGTTTCGGATTCTGTGTCTTCCTCTCTCTCTGCCCCTCCCCCGTTCATGCTCTGTCTCTCTCTGTCCCAAAAATAAACGTTGAAAAAAAAAATTTTTTAAAAAAAAAAAAAGAAACCTAGAACAAATTTAGTTGTTACCATCAAGTGTTAAATTGAGCAGCACATTTCTTGGCAGCTATGGCCAGACATTGTTATATAGTTCTCATGCAGGAAAAGGAAGCCTAAGAATTCACCTGAAAAAAAAACAGACTTTGCTGGCATTGAATTCCTGCTTGAATCTGAGGACACTGAATAACAGAGTGGGCATTTTGCCTTGATTAGAGAGAATATGGGAATGTTCTTCACGTTCACATTGTCTTGACCTTATAACATTAAATCCTAGCTCCTCCCCTACATCACGCCTCTTAGATGTACGCCCAGCCTCACCCACGCACACAGCACTTGTGGTGACTACAGCATGTATGTAGTCAGCTCATAATTGGATTATTTGATGAGGCTCATAGCTTCACTGCTCAGTAAGGATACTAGATCTGTAAGATGCAGATGGTACTCTGTCACAGATATGTAGCAGCCCGCCTTATGTTCCCATACACACAGCCCAGCCCTGAGGGACCCTGCAGATAGGGACAAATGGTTTCGGTCAATGAAGAGTTTTGTATCCACTCAGTGATTAGAAAAGATATACTCCATCAGGCTTTAAAGCAATGAAGAAAGTGTTTCATTTTGACCATTTTTATGAGCAGGCCTGGCAACCAGCAACTGCATACAACTTAGTCAGCAGTACAATATCACAGCCCGGATACAGGCATGCTCCTCTTCTGCACTTTGCTTTACTGCACCTCGCACGTAACTGTGTCTCTCACGGCTGTGGCGGTCCTGCCTTTAGTATCCTTCTAACAGCACTTGCTCACTTCGTGTCTCTGGGTCACATTTTGGTAATTCTCACAATATATCACAACTTTTCATTATTAAATTTGTTGTAGTGATCCATAATCAATGATTACAACTCACTGAAAGCTCAGATGGTGGTTAGCATGTTTTAGACATAATGTATTTTTTAATTAAGGTATGTATCTTTTTTTAGATATAATGTTATTGCACACTTAATAGACTATATTATAAAGAGAACTTTATTTTTATTATTTATTTTGAGAGAGAGCACAAGCAGGCAAGGGGCAGAGAGAGAGAGAATCCCAAGCAGGCTCTGCGTTGTTAGAGCAGAGCCCGATGTGGGGCTTGATCTCATGAACCATGAGATCGTGACCTGAGCCAAAATCAAGAGTTGGATACTTAACCAGCTGAGCCACCCAGATGCCCCTAAAGGTAACTTTCATATGCACTAGGAAACCAAAAAAATTGACTCACTTTATTGTGGTGGTTTGGAACCAAACCTACAGTAACTCCGAGGTATGCCTGTATTAATACCAATACAGTCAGGATACAGGACATTTACATCACCATGTGATCCCTTTTGTGTCCTTTTCTAGCCACAGCCACTTCCCTCCCACTCCTGTCCCTTCCTTAACCCCTGGCAACCATTAACCTCCATTTTATAATACATCATTTCAAGAATGTTGTATAGGGGCACCTGGGTGGGTGAATTGGTTAAGCGTCCAACTTTGGCTCCAGTCATGATTTCACGGTTTGTGAGTTCGAGCCCAACGTCAGGCTCTGTGCTGACAGCAAAGAGCCTGGAGCCTGTTTTGGATTCTGTGTCTCCTCTCTCTCTCTCTCTCTCTGCCCCTCCCCTGCTCCTGCTATGTCTCTCTCTTTCTCTCAAAAATAAATTTTACACGAACATTAAAATTTTTAAAGAAAGATTGTTGTATAAATGGAATCATACAGTTTGCCACGAAGACTGACTTTGGATTCAAACCTGGATTCAAACTCTACTCATAGAGTGAGATGGGATGAGCTTCCGGACTTGGGGTGGCAAGTCTCAGAGCAGGTCACACTGTAAGCGTATTTCAGGATTTAGAAAGGCACAAAACCAACTTGTACAGCTTGCCAGACCCTGGCCAAGCACTTGCTATGTGCTGGGCACCATGCAAGGCACTGAAGATAGATCAGTAAGGCTGGTCGCTGCCCTGCAAGTGTTTAAACTGTATGAGGAATGACAGTGCCGAGGGGGCATATGTTGACCAAGTAGGTCATGGACACATGCTCAATCTAGAGTCTGCTTGGTGATGATGGGAGTGGGCAGACAGAGGGTGAGTGGCCTCAGGGACATTTCATCCAGACAGTGGTGTGAAGTCTGAGGAACCTGTCGCTCATGTTAGGTCTATCAGCCACTGCTGGTAACACTGGGTTTTTGTAAGCTGCTTTTCCCTTCAGTTTGTATTGTCTTTACTTGGATGGGTTAGTTTTTATATAGATTATAGAGTTAAGGTGTGGTTTCCTTAAGGCAGGTGATATCCTGTGTCCTCCACTGTGTATTGAGGTAACAATTTTTCTTGGAGAGGGCAGTTTCCCTGTGACTTCTAATTCCCGCTTACCAGTCCCCTCTTGGCAAAATGTTTGAGACTCTCCTTTCCCAAAGCCCAGTCTTTCCACTGGGAACCAGTCCCTAAGGAAGGGAATAAACCCTTGAGAACAAGCTTGACTGAGAAGGCAGCTTCTTCCCTCACCCCACCAAGTGGCAAGAGGAAGACAGAGGCCACCCCAATGTGTGCAGCCTTGCAGGGCACATAGGCCCATCATCAGGCTGATTCAGTCAGAATTATTTCTAGTCCTTTGATGACAACATGTTCTCTCCCCTCCCACCAACATTTGAATTTGGGAACAGAAGCAGCAGAAGAAATCACACAGGACAGTGAAGCAGCTGCTAGCCTAGGCCGTAAGACTGATACAGTGGTGATTGTGTTGATACCATTGACTACTGATTCTCAGCCTAGTTACACGCTAGAGTCACTACAGGAGCTTTTTAAAAAGTTACCCATGCCAGGTCCCACACAGAAATGCTTAATCAGAAACTCAGTGTGGAGCCCCAACAAAGCGACATCTCTTAAAAACTGAGAACAAACTGAGGGTTGATGGGGGGTGGGAGGGAGGGGAGGGTGGGTGATGGGTATTGAGGAGGGCACCTGATGGGATGAGCACTGGGTGTTGTATGGAAACTAATTTGACAATAAATTTCATATAAAAAAAAAAGCACCCCAGATTAGTCTAAATTACAGCAGATTAAGTATGATTGTTACAGACTGAGAACCCAAAAGATGTTTTTTAGGATATTTAACTCAGTTTGGGCATTTTAGATTTGAATTGTTTATGTCAAATTAATTAAAGTGAGCCCCTGGGGGGACTGTAAAGGAGAAAGAAGTTCCAAGGGCAGATCTCCAGGAAACATCAGCAAAGATGAAGCCAGCAAAAAAGTTGCCAAAAGAATCCCAGTACCAGAAAAGGATAATAATGTGACGTATGGCTGGGCGGGGAGGGAGATGGGATATTCTAGTGTCCAAACAGGTCTTGTAGAAGAGGAGTGCTAGAGGTCATTGGTATTGACAGCTAAGGAGTTATTGATAACCTTTTCAAAATGCCATTCATTAAGGTGTTGGGGACAAGTGCAAGTGCAGCATATTAAGAAATTAATAAAAGATGGGGATTTGGAGGTAAAAAGTGTAAACTAGTCTTTTGTGAGATAAGCTTTTTTTTTTTTTACCCAAGTTTTCAGTTTAACTCTTGGTTTGTTCAGTGTTTCTTTTTCTACTTTGTATATCCATGTCGTCAATATTTGAGTCCAGCTTTAAAAAATGTATCACTTCTAACACTTTCCTATTTATTAAGCTAGTTTCAGGTTATTGTAAATACGATTATTTATATAGGTAGTGCCTCTCACACAGTGAACCTAAGCATGACAAAATTGTATAATTGCAGGTGAGAAATTCATTGCATGGGGGATTGATCTCTATCGTGTGGGGAAGTTTGAAGGGCTCTCAGCATGAACTGTTGAACTCAGAATCTGAGAAATCCAGGGGCTCCTGGGGCCAGAGTAGGACCGGCTCCTTCCCTTCTGCCATGGCAGAGAGGAGCTGCAGCCAGTCAGGATGGATCAGAGGCTGTAAATAAACCAACTGGCCAATCTTCCGCTGAAACAAAGGCTTCTCGATTTTTGAGACTCAATGTCCCAGTTATGGTTTCAAATGTAATACCCCCTGGAATCAGTGTGAAAGTAAACGACAAAATGACATTCCTAAAAACCAGAGCTTTACCTATTCTTTTTCTAGAGCAGGCTCAGCAAAAGTTTACTGGAAAGGGCCAGACAATAAATATGTGAGGCTTGATGTGCCACAAACTGCCTTCTGTCATATATTCTTGTTCCTTTTTCCAATCACTTAAAAAATAAAAATCATTCCCACCTCACAAGCTATACAAAACAGGCTGCAGGCCAGATTTCATCCAGGGGCCATGGTTTGCTATCCCCTGTTCTAGATGCCAAAGTTTGAGTTTCTGACAACAATTAACAGTGGCCATGTAATGTTGGGATTTAAATAACTCGTATTAAGCTACCATTATCAGAGTAATGTATTTTTAATTGGCATATATAGAATGGGTTAAACTGTGGCTTATGTGGCTTCTGCAGCTTCTGCAGCTTTACCCTGCCTGCCCACCCAGGTGACTCCACAGGTGTTGGAATCCGGGGATTTCTCTGCAGCTGTCTGATGCAGCTAGAATGTAAGCTCTGTGAAGGCAGGGATTATGTTGTTGGTGCTGGTGCTGTACTCAGGACATGGAATGCTGCTTGGGAAATAGTGGCACTCAAATATACTGTGGCTTCTTGTTTGTCTTGGGAGCATCCACATCTTTTAAAAAGACTAGGCTTTCTAAATTTTTTTAATGTTTATTTATTTTAGAAAGAGAGAGAGACAGAGCATGAGCAGGGGAGGGGCAGAGAGAGGGAGACACAGAATCTGAAGCAGTCTCCAGGCTCTGTGCTGACAGCTCAGAGGCTGACATGGGGCTCAAACCCACGAACTGTGAGATACAAACTGTGAGCCAAAGTCAGACACTCAACCAACTGAGCCACCCAGACGCCAATAAAAATACTAGGCTTTCTATAGCTCTGTTTCATTCTGTCCATATAGAACGTTCCGTGGTGTTTATGTGCCAGGCACTGCTCTGAGGGCTTTATGAATTCCTCATTACAACCCTGTGAGGTGTTGTCTCTCCCAGCTTACAGATGGGAGGCCAAGATCACACAGATTGTTAGGGAGAGCCAGGATTTGGACTCAGCCATCATGGTTCTGTCTCCGGGCCTCTTCTATCCCTTGGGTGATGTACATGGGCATCACCTTCAGGCTTCCATCTCCAAACAGGCTTGAAAGGATCTCTGGTTTTCACTTCTGTGACTTTTCAAAGCTGCATCGCCCTGTGGAGTATAAAAAGAATATTCTAAGACAGACATAAACTGGTCAAAACTACTGAGTTTGCCAAAAGTCATTGAACTCTATACTTAAAATGGGTTTATCTTACTGTACATAAATTAATTATGCCTCAGTAAAATTGACTTTCACCAAAATTCTAATCAAAAAGCCAAACATGATTTGGAAAGCTGTAATTAGAGAAGAAAGAAACCTTTATTAATGAGAAAAAGAGTCCAGCCTCTTGGAGAAAAGTTATAACGGCTATGTTTTCTGAGCTATTTAAAAACTAAGAAGTTATTTTATTTTGACTTTCACCCCCAGGGAAAGGAAAACCTCTTCAGCGCAAGGTGAAACCACCTAAGAAGCAAGAGGAAAAGGAGAAGAAGGGAAAGGGAAAGCCACAGGAAGATGAACTGAAAGACTCCTTGGCTGATGACGACAGCTCCTCCACCACCACAGAGACCTCCAACCCAGACACAGAGCCTCTCCTCAAGGAGGTATGACGGGCTCCCCCAAACAAACGATGGAAGGAGGCGTCTCATAGATTGGGTTTTTTAATATAGAATGAACCTTTTCTCTTTAACATATGTACATGTTCTGAGGATTCCTTCTCAGTGTGCACAGGCAGGCCTCAGCCACTGTCTTGCAGGAAGGAGTCACAACCCCGGATGGAGGTCTTCATTTCCCCCAGGCAAGAACATCTGCAAGCATGTTGATAAAGTAAAATAATTAGAAATTGGAAACCCTGCTTGAAAGATAGGGACTATCTAGAATAGTAACTACCCTGGCTCATGCAATTTGTTTCAAATTTTAAGTATCAAAAGAGGATGAGAAAGAACTAGACCGTTTTAATTATATTGGATTTCTCCTGTCTTATCACAGCTGGTACAGCAGGCTTCAGGAGCAGCTCACTCCTCCTGCCAAGAGGGCAGTGACTGTCCTAGAGTGGAAGGTGGCCTCAGGGAAGACCCAGGGCTTTAGTGGTCACCCAGAACTGGCCAGCTCAGCAGACATCAACACATCAAGAAAGCTTCCCTATAGCCCAGAGTCCTCAGCAATCAGGGTAGTCACCAGTGTCAAATAATACTGCAAAAGTCTGGTACTTAGTGGTGTTAGGTAAATGGAAGGTAAGGTTACTATTGTGAACGGGTCTGGGACTGAGTTATAGGTGCTTTGTAGAAAAGTGAGGGCATAATTCTATTTTGGCATTTTTATTTTTAGATAACTATATTTCAAATTTAATATGATCCTAATATAGCCTTTAATACTCTAGGCCCAAATTCCTTTTTCAGTTTTAATCTAGTAACCTAAGGAATCATTTCTTAAAGATGTCCAACAGTATCATCTGCATATATTAATTTTTTAAATGAAATTTATATGTGACTTATTTTTCTTGTCAACTCCCTTCCCCTTTGCATCCTTCACATTTGGTGTGGTGCTCTCTATGCCCTCAGTACAGTCCATAGCACTGGATTCTGTTCTGGGTTATATATCCTTTCTAACAGATTCCTTCAGAAATGCAGAATGCCATCTACTCATCTTTGAGTGCAATCCCAACAGTTTTGATGATACAAATAAGCATTTGGAAAGCATTTTCAGCACAGGCTTTCTTCACAACTTTTCCTCACTTCCTTTCTTGCCTTTCCAGCTTTTCTCCTAACACTTCTCTCCAGCTGACCCTGTCTGCCGCCATTCTGTGCGCACCCACTGGCATAATTCTCTCTGTTGTTCGTTTCCTCCTGCTTCTCCTGTCTCCTCCCTGCCATTTGCTTCTTGCAAACACAGCACAGAATCCTCCATGCGGCCTTCATGCCTGCTGTCCTACTCCGTTCTGATCAGCTTTTATTCCTCCTCCTCAGTACTCTTGCATATAATTTATGTGCTTTTACTACTTTGTGACTGGTGTGTTTGCCAGTTGTGTGTGTTTCCTTCCTAACTAGATGACAGACTTGACAAATCACTTTCCCATAGATGTCTTTTCCATCCTTTTTCTACCCTTTCATTCAAAAAGTAGGGATTGGGTGGACTATTACACAGTCGTTTAAACGGGATGAGCTCTTGCCATTTGCGACAGCATAGACAAGGGGTGTTAGGCTAGGTGAAGTAAGTCAGACTGAGAAAGACAAATACCACATGCTTTCACACATACGTGGAATCTAAAAAACAAAACAGATGGATAAACAAACAAGAAGCAGAATCAGACCCACAAATAAGAACTGGCAGTTGCCAGAGGGGAGGGGGTGGAGGGATGGGCAAAATGGGTGAAGAGAAGTGGGAGTTACAGGTTTCCAGTTATGGAATGAATAAGTCACAGGGGTGAAAGGCCCAGCTTAGGAAATATAGTCAATGATAATGTATAGTCAATGATATTGTGATATTTCTGACAGGTGGTAGCTATACTTGTGGTGAGCACAGCATAACAGCTAGAGATGCTGAATCACTATGTTGTACACTTGAAATGTATGTAACATTTGTGTCAGCTATCTGCAAAATCTTTTTTAATGCAAATTAAAATTTTAAAAAATTACGTACCTGAGCACCCAAGTGCCAGACCTTATGTCTGGGAAACAACAGAGGACAAAAAGACCATGTTCTTGTCCTCAAAGAGCTCATGGTCTACAAAATCCTTTATGAGTCAACTGGTCAAGAAATAATTCTTGAATAATTCAGAATAGTCTTAAAAGGTGTGGGGACAGGAGGGTGTTTTAGCCCTTTCTCTGATTATTTACTCTTGACACTTAAATAGATTGACCTGGTGTGACCTGTTAAAACCCAAGTTGCCTTAGTAACCATGAACTCTGAAGCTGAGTAGCTTCTCATATACCTTTATGCTTGTAATTCCTCCCACACCCACAGCTGTGCTCGTTTGCTGAGTCTGTCCTTCCCCTGTCTGTCCCCTGATTAGCCTCAGTGCTTCCTTGCACACAGTACTGCTCAAACTGTGTGTGATGAAGAACAGGGTGTTTTTTATTTCCCATGTGTCATCTAGATGGTCCTACTGTACACAAGTAGTACACACCCACGCCAAATGCAACTCCCCCAGAGAGTTCCATAATACCTGAATGGATCCTTGCCCTGTTTGGGAGACAAGTCCACTGGTCTCATGCTTGGATGCCACAACTGTCGAATTACTATAAAAATGCATACGTGTGGTTTCTGTACTTAGTAGTCAGGGGCCAGAAACCTCAGTGGGCGGACTGGAAAATAGTACAGCTTTAAGGTGCAGCTTGGGTGTGTCCTTCTCAGCACAGGCTCCACACTCAAGCCAGGCAAGACAGCCCTTCTGTGCTCCAGTCATAGCTAGTGAACATTTCTACACGAAGGTACAAGTTCATCTCCAGCTGTCATGTGTGCCCCCCCCCATTAGACTTGGGGAAAGGGCCTGGGCCCCCTTGGTAACCCCATTGCCTAGCACCAAGTGGCTGACCGGTAAATGTTTGTTGAGTAAGTGAATGAGTAACTAAGCTTCTTCTCGTTGGTGGTGAATGGTTAGCATTAAACCCGCCATAACACTTTCACGGCCATATTGTCACTCATGGACACTTAGTGAACAGGTGTGAACACTTACTACTTGCTGGTGCTGTTTTCTTGCCCTGGGTTTTACTTGTGCTCAGGATTTAGGAGCATTTCCAGAGTGTGTAACTTTATATTGTATTCCAAGCTGAATTTTCTTATTAAAAAAAAAAAAGCAAGGTTTGCTCCCCAATACTTAAAAATAAGAAGCTACCAATTTGCTGCTACCACTGCACCCACCCCAGACAGAGTAGGAGTATAAATAAAATAACATTCTTTATAATTCAGACTCTCACCAAAGCATAATTATAATAAGTCAGAGGCTAAAAAAATTGAGAGAACCATAATAAAGATAGAAAGGAGGTTGTTGTTTTTATACATACGTGTTGTATCTGGTCTGTCTTTGGTTTTGTGTCTCTGCCTTCGTATAGACTTATTAATTCTTCTCAGCAGCTAAGTGTACATTTTTTTACAGGATACAGAAAAGCAAAAGGGAAAACAAGCCATGCCTGAAAAACATGAAAATGAAATGTCTCAAGTGAAGCAAAAAAGCAAAAAACTCTTAAATGTTAAGAAAGAAATCCCAACAGATGTGAAACCCAGGTAAGAAAAATGAATGAGTGCAGAGAACTAAGACATATATAAGAAGTTACTGGTGAAATCCAGGTAATGTTTTTGTGGCTGGTCAGTTTTTATGGAGTTTTTTGCAACAAAAGCCATATACTGCATCATGTTCCTCTTGGGTTTTTTTTCTAATGTTTAATGTTGACTGGGGACCACATGCTTCTGATGTCAGACATGTAAAAGGCAGAGTTAATGACTTGTTATGAAAGTTTAGGTTGGTAATTTGTTCCCAGGCAGAGAGCCATTTCACTTCTGTACAAAGGTGACCTTGATAGTTCAGCCACAGATATGAGCCTAACTTTTCTCAAAAAGAGCTCTGAATCTGTTTACTAACCCACCACTACAGTTGGGTTCTAGGATTCTTTGCCACAAAACTTGGAAGAATTTGTTCTTACCTTAATGCTCAGGACAGTTATCACCTATCAGACAAGTCTAAGATGAATTAACTAGGAAATAACTCCATTCCAGTCACCATGGAGCAGGATTCTGGTGAGCCCCACAGGGAAGACTTGCTGCAGAATCTTTCTGCAAGTAAATGAAGGAGGTGAACTGTTAGGTTATTAATTAAGCCTACTTCATACTTTCGTTAAACCTTAGATTTACCTAATAAGCTAATTTTAGTTTTAGTATTGTTAATGCCCTTCATAGTTCATCATATAAAATGGCCATCTGCATGGAGGCTGATATTTACCTTTTGTGTTAAGTGAGCATCAACCTAGGAAGTTGAAAGAATTGGGTATAAGTTAATAAAGGAAGACACTGTTATCATTAGAACTGGCCTTAGTTTTTATGGAAGGTCTATTCTAACTTTGATTCGGCAAACAATATGTGGAGCTTTCCAGAAGCACTAATAGACTAGACTCTCTACCTAGGTAATAAATATAGCTTAACTCAGGCACAGGCATTCTGTTCCATAGAACTAATAGCTAATAAGAAATTAGGTGTCAGGGTGCCTGGGTGGCTCAATCGGTCAAAGGTTCAACTCTTGATCTCAGCTCAGGTCTCAATTTTCAGGGTCATGAGTTCAAGCCCTGCGTTGGGCTCTACACTGAACATGAACCCTACTAAGAAATTAGGTGTTACCCTAGTGAAATGTAACCTTTAACCTAAATTTATGAAATAAAACAGCATATGGCAGTCATTCATTATTAGTGGAGTATTCGTACCTAAAATTCACTCTTACATGCACATTGTTATTTGAGTGATTCGATCCCACAGTGTGATGAGAACCAATCTGACCCAGCTAGCAGCAATGTCAAGGGGCGTAGTGGTTGACACACTTGGATCTCTCCTGAGAGAAATCATCCTGAGGCACTAATTAGTGCTAATATTCTGGCACTCCAGGAAAGGAATAATACCTTAGTGACCAGAACTATTCTTCTAGGCCTATTTCATGCTTAGGTGATTGATCAGATATTTCTAGATAAATAGGGCTAAAAAATACAAATTATGAAAAACCCTAGTTTTCATGGAGCTCTTGCAAGAATAGACAATCTGGCTATGATTCATATCACAAATTTAAAAACCAAGCTTCTAAGAATTATCATAAAAAATTCCATAGGTGACTTTTGTCAAATCTGCATGATTAGCCTTGATGCCTGAGCTGTCAGACATAATTTTTAAAACAGATAGTGCTTGTTAATTCTTACGTTCATCCCTCTTCCACTGGCTTGTGTTACATTCTGATTTTTTATTAAAAATTGGTCATTAACTGGATTTCCATAGCAAAACCATTCCACAGGTTACTTTGACCCATTCTACACTGTTTTAGCCTTGATGCCTGAGCTCAGAGGCATAGTATTTTTTATACCAATAGTACATGTTCATTTTTACCCTCATCCCTTTTCTGCTGACGTCTGTTGTATTCTGATTTTTTTATAGAATAAGTTGACCATTAGCAAATTTGATTTTGAAAAGGCTTCACTTGAATACCACTAGCTTTGTAAGGATTTCAAGTTCTCTGGTAAACAAAAAGCTACAGTATCCCGTTCTCCACCACCTAGTCAAGGGACAGTTACAGGGATAACTCATGTTCTCTTGATATATAGTCAAGAGAAAAATCATTACCAGCAAGACAGTTTAAGCAGTGTTCTCTGAATTGTCTTTTTACCTTGTCATTTGTAACTGGAGAAATCCGTATGCAGCCTTACTGTCCTAATCTCCTTAATCTAATCTCTTTAAACTCACCAATCTTGTTTTGTGTTTTCCCAGACACGGGGATAAAAGTATTAAGAGTCAGAATTAATTGGTACAGTCACTCAAATATGGAATTAAACAGACTGGTTTTTTTAATAACCAGAAAGGTGGCCTCTCTGAATAGAGCCATTCCCTGTCTACAGTGAGTTATGACAAGCCTTGCTCTGTGGCTCAGGTAAAATCACTGCCAGTTCTAAGTGATACCCAAAACTCCTGTCACCTCAGAAGTGCTGTCAATGTGTTACTCTGTGGTTCCACATATCTGAAGGGTATAGATGCACTCTGAAAAAGGGGTATCATTAATAAGGCATTTGTATATTGTCACCTTTTCAAAGCTTTATCTGATTAGGAATAAATGTTTATTCTATATATCAGTTAGCCAAAACACTGATATTTTAATATTAATGAAATCTGTGGGCTTAGCTTGCATTTGCTTTCTGAAAAATTAGTCTTTAAATATTATCAATATTATTGGAATATTATGTTATCTCTAAGCCAGAAGGCCCCAATCCTGAAATGTTGAAGAATTTGGGGGGGTTAGTTGTTTGTTTTTTTAAATTTGTTTTGTTTTTGTTTTTTTTTTTGAAAGCGAGAGAGAGCAAGCAAGCAGGGGAGGGGCAGAGAGAGAGGGAGACAGAATCCCAAGCAGGCTCTATGCTGTTGTCAGCACAGAGCCCAATGTGGGCTCTCAAAAAGACTGTGGCTCAGTCTTACAAACCGTGATGACCTGAGCCAAAATCAAGAGTTGGATGCTTAACTGACTGGGCCACCCCGGTGCCCCGAAGAATTCGTTTTCGCATAAATAGGTAGTGATAAAGCCAGAGCAGTGCCTCAGTCGTGGACTCTGCTGGTGCAGCCACATCCTACCATACTCGCATAAATTCACTTCACAAAATCATTTCCTGGGAGTGTGGAGCATGGTGTCACAGTGGTAGAGACCCGGTCAATCCATTTTGGCCAGCTTTGACACCGCAGAAGGAAGTGGACCTGTAGACCTCCAGAAAGCTGTATTTTAGGTCCAAGATGCCAGGGAATTAGAGTTCACTCTAAGACACTAAAAGGACTTCTGTGGTATCAGGCCTGGTTTAGAACAGCAGTTTATCCATTGATCTTTCTGTTCTCTGGTTGTCAACATTTTACATGTTTACGTGACTTAAATGTAATCTAAACTAAGTGGGGAAAGTCTTCATAGAATAACTGTACTCTCTAATCATCTGCTCAGACAGCACACTCTGCTCAGGGCCACAGGCACCACCTTTCACACCCTGGCCTCCAGACCCATGAGCACTGGGAAAGTCCTACCCTTTCCCTCAGCAATCTGCCTCTCCACTTCCCCCAGACAGGGGCACGTACTGTGTATTACATGAGCAAAAATGAGGCCTGGCATCTGAACCACCTTATGGTTTTTCCCTTTTAGAAAGATCATTTAAATTAAGTAGGCTCTTACCTATTTTATTCCAAAGCCTTCAAAAAGGTTTCTTGATAGAGATCATCTAGCTTAATTTAGGAAAGCATGAATCAGCGAAAATAAAATAGTTGTTTGGCACCGTTTTTCTTAAAAACCAACTAATTTTACGACACAACTAATAGCGACACAGAGTTACACTTTGTATAAATAGCTCCCACTCCCATACTTATAAATGACTTCCTTAAAAATAACTGCCACACACCCACCTCTGCCGCCACCACCACCAGAGTGCTGGATGTCTGTTTCATGGGAGCCTTTGTGTTTTTTTTAAGATGTTGTTTTTAAATAACTGTCAGTCAGTAGGGGAAGGACTTGGAAGATTCATAGAACTGTACATTAATAATCTTGCCCGTAAATAGTGTATTTTTTCATGTCGGTTTGTTATCCTGCCAAAAATTCTACATAATTTGGGTTAACTGAGCCCTTTGGATTTTTGGTTAGCTCATTTACTAATTCTAAACGTAATACCTATTTATTGTAGAAAATTTGTAGGGGCACCTGGGTGGCTCAGTCACTTAAGTGTCCAACTGTTGATTTCTGCTCAGGTCATGTTCTCAAGTTTCATGGGTTCAAGCCCCACATTTGAGCTCCATGCTCTTAGCGCACAGCCTGCTTAGGATTCTCTCCTACTCCTTCTGCCCCTCCCCTGCTCACTGGTACGCACATGCACTCTCTCAAAAATAAATAAAACGTTTTTCAAAAAAAATTCCATGAGGGGCATCTGGGTGGCTCAGTCAGTTAAGTGTCTGACTTCAACTCAGGTCATGATCTCATGGTTCATGAGTTCGAACCCCACATCGGGCTCTGCGCTGACAGCTCAGAGCCTGGACCCTGCTTTGGATTCTGTGTCTCCCTCTCTCTGCCCCTCTTCCGCTCACACTCTGTCTCTGTCTCTCAAAAATAAATAAACTTTAAAAAAAAAAATTGTGTGAAATATGGAGAAACGAAAGAAAGAAAATGACCTTTGCCTTACACCCATATAAATATTTGTAAATAGCCCCTGTTAAACTGTATTTATATTATTAATAATATTTACGTATTATTTTATCTGGAAGGTTTGAACCTTTCTGCCCTTTGAAATCAGGTGTGAATTAGTATAATGGGCTGTCCCTGTCCCAGGACCTAGCAGAAATTGGCTGCCTTCCAGAAGTGAGAAGTTGGCGTAGCAACGGAAGGAAGATGATGTGGTGCATAAAGAAATAAAAGAATCTGAAGCATGGGGGGGGGGGGGCCACAGTGGGGTGTTGGGGTCACACACCTGAAGGTTGGGGACAGGACAGGAAGTACACTAAGGTGGAAAATGCCAGAGATACACCCATTTTAGAGCATCTCAATCAGCCAGTAAACTTTGTTGGATTTTTAATGAAAAGCAAGCTATCAGCTCAGCCTTGAACTGACAGTTTTCTGACCATCACCAGGAGCATGATGGAGATCACTGATGATTTTTGGAAGAATTCTCGTAAGGGGCCACTGGGTTCTCTAAGCTGTGTCTCAGCCTTCACTAGAAAATGCCCTTCTTGGACTTGTTAGCTTAACTCCTGTCAGAGGCCTTCCCAAGCCTACAACTTGATCTTGGTGGACATTACAGAAGCAACTTGGTAAAGAATGTCCTTATGGCCCAGATAGTTACACTGCTCACACTGCTACCTTATATGGGTCACCTACCCATTTGTCCTAGAGATTGCTTCTCTGCCAACAAATTTTAATGTTTTCTTCATCAGGCTGTGGGAACTTAAAATAGCTCATCATGCCTGCCATTCTGCCTTGTTGGACAGGAAGTTCAGAGCCGGTTCTATTTATATATGTTTATTATGTTAAGCTTACCTCTAAATCTTTTAGAACACATGTACACTCTAAATAAATAAAAATAATATTTAAATTTTTGCCCAGGGTTAACCTTGAGTTCCAAGAATAAAGAAGAAAATTCATCTCACCCTACTCACCCTAGACCTTAGGCAAGTAGTTCAGTCCTGCTATTCTGCAGTGAGTTAGTGGATTTTCATAGGCAACCCAGGAACTTAGCCCTGGTTCATTTCGTGGTTTCTGTGAGAAAAAAATGTGTTTAAAGTTTTGGATAGCAGGTGCCTTGACATTTTAAGTCTGAGACCTTTCAGAGGCTCCACATTCTAGAATCTCACTAGTAGTCTAGATGCTGGGAGAGACTCATTCACAAGCAAAATAACTGTGGTTAGCAACCCCGAAAATGGCAAGTTCGTGCTAAAGGCTTTGTACACATTATGTGAGGTAGGTGCTCTGACCCATTACACATTTTCAGATAATGGACTTCAGTTTGTCAGCACTCAGAATAGCAAAGGATAAATCTACAAGTGTCTCCTGAACAGTCTTAGAAATGTTTGGAAAGCAGCCAGTGCTAAGTTAGGATCATGACTACATAGTGCCTAAGGAAGCTAGATTAGAAAATGCAATGGAAATTGTAGCACGATCAGTAACTTCTACTCTTTGCTGTAAAACAAAGGCATAAATTTGAATTTTCCATCCATAACTGTCTTTCAGTTCTTTAGAGCTCTCCTATACTCCCCCACTGGAAAGTAAACAACGCAGAAATCTCCCAACCAAGATTCCTCTTCCAACTGCATTGACAAGTGGATCCAAATCACGAAATTCCCAGAAAACAAAAGGTATTTTCATTTGAGTCATATATTTTCATAATTCATTGTATTAGTAATTATTAGTTGTGAGGTGCCAGTAATCGATTAGTAGTTTTCAGTGCTTTAAAAGGCTAGGGTGGTATTCTCGTCCTCATTAGAAGGTTCATTGAAACAGATCTGAAAGAAAGGAATTATTTTCCATTAATGGTTTTTTCCCTGGTTTTTGTGCAGGTACAAATAAGTTAGTGGATAACAGGCCACCTGCCCTAGCAAAATTCCTCCCAAATAGTCAAGAACTAGGCAACACCAGTAGCTCAGAGGGTGAAAAAGACTCTCCACCACCGGAATGGGATTCTGTGCCAGTTCACAAACCCGGCAGCTGTAAGTATGGACATTTGGAAACCATGGTGCCCCACACTGGGCAGGAAAACTCCACAGGGCATATTGTGTTAAAAGGAGGCCTGGCCTCTGTGGTCTGCTAGAGCCCACTTGTACCAGCCAGCAAAAGCCCATTGTTCAGTAGTCTGCCAGTTGTGAAACTGTCATAGCTTGTTTGGCTGTGGTAGGAGTATTTACACCAGAGAAACCGACAGACAATTCACATTAGGACTCTTTTTTTCAGAGCTGGTAGACCACACCACTTCCCAGTGTAGAAAATGGGAAGATCTGGCTGGAGCAGTGAATCATCCAAAGAAATACTATTTTATGAAATCATTCACTCAGCAGTATCTTCTCTGACTAGTTCCTCATACGTTTACAGTGTAATCATTTTTGTAAAAATTCAGTCTTCTTTCAACTTTACCCACATCTTTTCCATATGTTTATGGAAAACATAACACATTCCTGTGTGAAGGTTTCATTATTTTTCTCACTAGCTTCTTGACCTTGTTCGTCCGATTTGGCCTGCAGTAAATCATGACAGTAGCACAGGCTACTAAAAAGAGAGGTCCTCGCCCTGGATACTTAGGACCCAAAATAGAAGACAACAGAGACAAACCCAGGGAGGGGCCTAATTATAAGGATTTGGGGTCAAGAGAGGACCAGCCTGAGGACTGATCATCTACATTCACCACAGTGTTAGAACTCACACTTGGCCAGTTTGTGCCAAAGGGAAAATTAGGGTTGAACAACAGGATTGTTTGGGGTGAAGGGACATTTAAATGAATGGTGGGTGACTGAAGCCCTCAAAGTTGAATGAGATCAAAGAACTTGGAAATCCAGGTGCCATGTACATTAAGCATGGCGTCTTTCACATTTTCACTTACATAAATACACAATGGAAAGAGACGCTTTCTGTGTTAAAACCTGTAGCCCCCTATTTGCCTTGAGATTTCCTGGCACTTTTTAGTGTTTTTTGCCTGGGATGAGATATAAACCTAAATCCCTGGTCATTCAAGAGATCTCACACGAGTCTCTCTGTAGTCCTTGCATCCAGGCTGAATGCTTTTTGCTCCTTAGATTCCCCTCTGAGGTTTCAGCTAGACACCAGTCCTAGGCTTATAGTTTGTGACTTGGGCAGTTCTGCATTAAACAGACCTTACCTCCACCACAGAGGGAGGTTTCCAGCACTGGGAATACAACATCCCTGAGGAGCCAGTTCCATGGGGTTGTCTGTAGCCCAGTAAAGTAAACATAAGCTCTGCTAGTGTGAGTAACAACACGTGATGTGGTAAAGAGGGCCGTCACCAGACACAGCCTTCGAGACAAGATTGTTGGCTGTGACGGGTGTTGTCACCAAAGTGGCACCTGATGAACATGCTGACATCACTCCTTTGGGACAGAGGAGGGAAGGATGACCAGATCCAACCCAGTGGGAGTTTGGCTCCACACCTCAGGAGGGAAGAAATGTGAGAAATGCGAGACAAATGGTCTGGAGAAGAAAATGTTTGGAAAGCACAGTTCTTTGGGCCTCTGTTTCCTCCCCAGGCCCATCCACGAAGGCTGAGAGAGCCCAGTGCCTCAGAGCAGAGCTCACTGTCATACAGCTAGATGGTTTGCCACTGGAAAAAGTGTATACTTGCTCCAAGGCCCACATCTGCATAATTATTTTGTTTTTTCAGCCAATGAATACCTTACGTTGATCCCACATCCTGTAACCTCTCTGTTCTCACCACCAGCCTACTAGAAAGTTCTCGCAGGGCTCCACTATATACACAATATTGCTATATGAAACCAGTAAGAATCAGTCCAGTAAACTTCCTCCACCCCTGCTTTCTCAGTCTTTTTTTCCCTTCACCCTTTGCTAATAATTTCTCTGGCTGAGACTGCTAGCCTCCAAGCCCTCTTAGCAGTGCCTCATTTCCTAGGGTTCCCAGCGGATTAAAGCATTTTCCACTCAGGGCTGTGCAAGCCTGCGCTTCGCTGGGAATCCATGTGTAGAGATCTTTCTACCCCAAGTAGCACCCCTTATAGCGTGGTGCCCTGTACCCATAGGAGATGCTGAGAAAATTCTCCTGGAATAATTTTGTGGTTTAAACAGACAACATATCCAAGGGGTTATTAAAAGGCAAATAGCCACAGAGGAAATATATTGAGTCAAAAAGTTCTCTTAATTGCCCATGTCCTGTACTATTTTTGGCCACCCCTTACCTTCCCCCATCTTCCCTTCCTACATCAAGCATTATTCCATAAGATGTTTTTCTGACTTTTCTTCTCCTGTTTCGTTCTGACATTTAGTAAGTGCTTCTGCAGCTACTGGGCCCAGTAAAACACATCCCACTAAAGGAGAGCTGCCAAGGGATGCACCACACGCTGTCCCCCCACCCCCACCAGGACAGGCACCTGGGGCGAGCAAGCACACACAAGGCGGAGTGTGGCCTGTTCCAGCGTGGGCAGTTCCCAGCTCACTTCGGGGGGCAGGGTGGGGGGTGGGGTCAGAGTCAGAGAAGGTGTCCTACAAGGAGTGGCTAGGGAAGGGTCAGGACAGTTGTACAGATAATGGCCCTACAATATAGAGGTGATATCAGACAGACAGTATGTTAGGGGCTTTTGAGGCAGGCAGAAAGGTGGAGAGCTTTGAGCAGGGCCCATATAGGAGATAGCATTTGAGACGGGCCCTGAGCATGGACATCGAGTCAGCAGACAACAGAACATGTGAGGATTATCCACATAACCACAGGTGAAAGTTGGGGTGGAGACAAGGACAGTGTGTGATGTGCCAGCACCACTGAGGAAAGTCAGAATTCTTGGGGTAGATCACAAGGTGGCACTGAAGATGGGGAGTGAATGGATACCTTGGGCTTCAAGAAGTGTGCTTAGCATGGCAACACCGTAACGGATGCCTTGACACAGTCAAGGAACATGCGGTTTTATCCAGGCCCCGAGCCCTGGGGGTTTAGGGGAACCACTGGTGCAGGAGAGAATCACAAGGGAAGTTGAACCACTGTGTTGAGCAGGCTTCTGTTCTGGAAGTGAGATGAAACAGACCCTTCACAGAAAATAGGAGTAGAGCGAACTGTCCTCCCTGTGGGCAGGGCTTGCACAGGGCGTGAAGGGGAATCAGGAGGGGATGAGGTGGAAATGCGCCAACCTGGACAGAGCTGTGTTGGTCAGGGATGGAAAACGAGGAGGACAAGGCAAGGCAGCCTTGCACACCGGGAGCCCATGGAGACTGTTTCACAGTAGCTGGAGCAGGATGCCACCACGCTGCACACGGTGGACGTGCAAGACGATACCATTTGCTGAACGAAGTTCTATGTATTTGCTTTTAGTGAGAGCAGGATAGGTTTTTCACAACAGTTTTTTCTGTTTTAAACAAATTTTTTAAGATTTTCAGACAGCTGTGTACACATTACCCTAAAGGGCAGCAGGACTCCTGTTCGCTCATATCCTTGAAAAACGGACTGGGGGCGGCCACACACCAGGCCTGCCAGCGGAGTGCAGGGTAGCATCATGGAATAGAACTCAAGGATGTTTTGCAGGTGTGAGCCTGGGTGGAAGCACAGAGACTCTTTCAGGTTCCAGTCATTGGCTCTCCCTGTGCATGCTTGAAGGACATGGGAAAGCCACCTTCCCAGCCTGAGGTGGGAGAAGCTGTCCAGGAGGGTCCTGCAGAACACAGAGAGGATGGGTCGTGCAGGTGATTCTCAGGAAGTCTCCTACTGCAGAGAGAGACACGACTTCCCTCTTTCCTTTCAGACCTTTAAACAGAACACATGTAAAAGCTTTACTTTTTTTTCTTTGTAGATGCACTTGAGTTCTGCATTGTATCAGAACCTCAAAAGTAACTAATTTTGAAGAGTAAGAATCAAAACACATTAATGAGACCTTTTATTTTTCATTTCCAGCTACCGATAGTCTTTATAAACTTTCTCTGCAAACCCTCAATGCAGACATTTTCTTAAAACAACGCCAGACCTCACCGACACCTGCCTCTCCTTCTCCCCCCGCCGCCCCCTGCCCGTTTGCAGCCCGGGGCAGCTACAGCAGCATCGTCAACAGCAGCTCCAACAGGTGGGTCCCTGGCTCCACCACTCTTCAGATAACTTAAGTTCTGCAGGTGCTTGCCCCCTTCAAGTGGAAATGCTCAGTGGCCACAGCCTGCTGTCCTGTCCTGCCTCTCACACCTGTGCTGTTCAGTGTTCTGCCCTTGCCCAGGGTCAGTGCTCCCATGTCCATGCCAGACTCCAGTCGTTAGCTTTCATCACCCAGGAACCAACAGGTTCATCATTTAACTTAGAATTACATTATAATTCTAGAGTCAGTAAGCATCCTGAGTATTAAATGAAGATCTACAGATGCCCTGTGCATGGAGGACGTGGCTTTATGGGACATTTATTTTGAGCTTAAAGCAATGGAGCTGAGCAGTTAAAAGAGCAGGGTCTGGCACAAGCCTGGCTGTCGCAAGAGGTGCTGCCGGAAGTGCTGTGCCCATGGGAGGCAGCCTCCCAACTGCACTCCTCCCTGGAGGTCCACAGCCCCCACTGTATTTGCCTAAGTTAGCAGCGAGAGTGAGGAGCCTGTAACAAGTTCTTACTGCGTGTCCGCACTGCTGTCAGCTCCGCGTGTCACCCCCAGCAAGCACAGCTCAGGTGCCATCACCATCCCAGCCTTTCACTTGGGGAGCCACCTACCCACCTGCAGCAACCCTGCCCAGTTTTTATCTCTCGCCAAAGAGGCAGTAACCACTGAGGCTGGGGGCAGGCTGCCCTGCTTGGGACCTTGCTGAATCAGGCCCCTCACCGGCTCCTGACAGGAGCAGGAGATGAGCCCTGTCGAGCTTTGTTGCCGACCGGCAATCTCTTGTTCTCCTCGTTCTACAACCCGCTGGCTCCCTCTCTGGTGCTCTTCTCTGCTGGGATTGCAGCCTTTCCAGTCCCTCGTCCATTCAGCTCATCCCCTCCCTCATCTCTTTCCTAGGGGCCCTATATTTTTGTACCTCTCCCCCAAGTCCCTATGTCCCATCAGACTGCACAGTCTCAGGTGTGAGAGCATTTTACATGAGGCTGGGCTGTGGTCTGGGGGCTGCCCTGGGCCAGGCCGCAATGAAAGTACTGTGTGCACTCAGTCCTGTGGCAGTCCCACCGCCTGAGACAAGGGCCCCCAGCGGCCGTCCGCTGTGGACAGTGCTGATGAGGAATGACCTTGGTCTTTGCTTCTCCCTTCAAGTGACCCTAAACCCAAGCAGCCAAATGGAAGCAAACACAAATTGACAAAAGCAGCCTCCCTCCCTGGCAAGAACGGCAACCCCACTTTTGCTGCAGTCACAGCCGGGTATGACAAGAGCCCAGGTGAGTGGCTTGGTGTTGGACCTGTCACACCCGGGCTGTGGGCAGGGCAGAATTGCCCAGTTGATTGATTCAGAGTGTATTGTTACAGGAGGGAATGGCTTTGCTAAAGTTTCTTCAAACAAAACAGATTTTTCCAGCAGCCTTGGCATTTCACACACTCCTGTTGACAGCGACGGCTCAGACAGGTACAGTAGACCATTCTTAATCGAAAGATAAATGTTCCTCAAGGCAAGTTAGCCTCTTCTGTCCATACTTGTGTCTCCCCTAGATTACAGGTAGGCCATCAAAGCAGGCAGGCACCTCTAGAAACCCGTCTGTTGTGTGGAATCAGAGCCACTTGCTGTGCTCCCCCTGGCGGCACCCCCAACAGGGAAGGAGGCACACGTGGCATCTCAGGGATTCAGATGTGTGCTCATCCTTCTTCATTATCATGGTCTGTCACAGGACAGGTTGTGATCTGATAATCAGACATAGGAGAACAAAAATGTCCTTGAGAAGGAAATTGAAGCCAGTGCTAGACAGCTTATGGTAAATTATTGGACATGCCACTTTCCTGACCCACAGCAATCCTACTGGGCATGGCGACATACAGTGCTTGCCTTGGCTCATGGTCCCAGATAAATATCAGTTAACACTGTCAGGATAGTCCCAATTTTACCTACTTTTCACTAAAAGGAATGAGTCCTAGATTTGAAAGTTTTTAAATAAATCCCCCATTACCAGAAAGTAAACATAAGGGAAAAAATAGCTATTTTCTCTTCAGAACACTTGCTTTGAACCCAACTCACAGCTTATGGTAGGATAGGAGCTCAGAACCTCTCCGTGCTTAATCCTTCATGGCAGAGAAGCCATGCTCCAGTTCTGCCTTTGTCTTTAATATTTGAGCACCCCCAGTTGAAGCAGCGTCTGCTGTTTGTGAGGCTGTGTGTAATGGGCCTGTCCCCGCTAACCACCGTACATCTCTGTGTGTTTTGTTTTCCTCCTGTAACATCCAGCTCGGGTCTGTGGAGTCCTGCCAGCAACCCCGGCAGCCCCGACTTCACTCCCCTCAATTCATTCTCAGCATTCGGAAATTCTTTTAACCTAACTGGTGGTGAGTGTTTAACACTAGACCTGTAAATGATAAGCCTGTAGACAAAGAAGAGAGGAAGACGAAGTCTAGTTTGTGTAAAGAGGCCCACTGAAATAGGAAAGGCTGTCACTCAGTAGACATTTCTAAAAGGTGCATTTCTTCGTCATTGTAGTCAGGTCCCAACAGACATGAGATACACAGGCTGATTTTAAGGCAGTGGGGCCGAGGCTTCTCTCCCAGACAGGTGCTCAGGAGCCCAGCCCCACTCAGCCCCTGGTACTGTAGCCTGGGGAAGAAGGAAGCCCAGTGTGAAGCTCTCAAAAGGGTCTCTTGTTCCACCTCCACTTCCCCACAGGCCCAAAGCCAAAGGCACGAGCTTAGTGCTAGGAGTGCCAGTTGGTTTGTATTCCCAGCATTTAAGAACTTCGAGAAAGGATTTTGTGTCTGAAGTACAACTCCTGGCTGTGCTGGGCTCCTTACTTGCTGTCCAGAATTAGAGGCAACAGTGCAAGCTTTGCATTCACCATGGTCATGTCAGAGATGGGGTATTTGCACTTGATGTCATCCAGTGATGGGTGTGGGTAAAGAGCTCAGATTGTGTGCCATGTGCCTGTGTTGTGGGGAACGCACCCTGTTCCCCATCTTCCCTGGGGTGTGGTGGGAGCTGGCAGAGCAGGTGTGAGACTCCAAGTGAGCAGTGGGGGGATATGTGCCTCTGAATGCCCCATCTTGTCGTGCATAAGTGAGTGTGGCAACATAAGATACAGAACTGATTGCTTCCTTACTTGCAGAAGTTTTCAGCAAACTCGGGTTATCTCGGTCGTGCAATCAGGCCTCCCAGAGGGGCTGGAACGAGTTTAGTAGTGGCCCTTCCTACCTTTGGGACTCTCCAGCAACGGATCCCAGCCCTTCCTGGCCAGCCAGCTCCGGTTCCCCGACCCACACGGCCTCTGTGAGTACTTGGGGCTTGGGCCTCACCTGAACCCTCATTATTACTGCTGTCACTGTCACTCAGGCAGCACTGGCACCGTTATAAAAGCCAGAGAGCAATGTGGAAGGGCCAGGTTAGTTCTTTTATTGTCTCCATTGCTCTGTTCTTACTCTGCCAGAGTAACCCATCAGTATTCTTCAGAGCTGTTACAGTCAAATTATAGAAACAACAAATGAGCAGCTGTGGGTTTGGTCTCCTAGTAGAGAAAAGTCATTCCAGCATCTTCCCAACCTGTAAATCTGCCCCACCTGTGGCTGCGACTGAGGGTGGCCTTCACCCTCTCCATCCTGCAGCCCCTCAGCCCCCCAGGAGCAAGCTGCTGGAGGGTCACATTTATTTTGCTTCTGAGAAACACCTGTGTCTTAGCTTGAGCTTTTCCAGTGTGCGTTTCTCAGCTAGATTTTTCCATAAAGACCATGCACCAAAAAAGTATTCTTACCAAGGAAAATAATTACTGGTTTCAGCTTTCACAAAATTATGACAAAAAAATATCCCACTGTGATTCTTTCTTCATTCTCAGGAAAACTAAGTTAGACAAGCAGGGTTGAACAGGAGATATTTTACCTTCATGGATTTCAAACTTATATTCACTGTAATGAATGGTTAAGGTGCCTTTCAAACAGGGGTCAGGAAAGATCTTAGGCTTTGCGGGCCCTGCTGCTTCTGTAACGTCTGCTCACCTGCACCACGGCAGCACAGAAGTAGTGGGACAGCACGGCCACAGGCAGGTGCGGCCGTGTTCCGGCAGACCTCCTGTGGACAGAAACAGGCAGGGCTGGATTTGGCCCTCCGAGTGTAGTTTGCCAACCTTTCTTTAAAACACCAGACCCTGAGATGCCCGTATATATGAAACATTTATATACAAGATAAAGGTTATCGAAGCTGCGGCCTAGTCCCGGTTTGTAGCCTAACATTCACCCACGTCCCACCTGCGCGCCTGTCAGCCCCGATGCTCCATGCTATGTTTTCTGTCTTGTCAGTCGATCCTTGGCAACACCAGCAGCTTGTGGTCCACCACTCCATTCTGCAACTCGATCTGGTCCAGCAGCCTGAATAGCACCCTGCCCTTCTCCACCCCAGCCACCACGCTGCCAAGCATCGGCCTCATGGGCACAGAGACCTCCTCTGCTCCTCATGCTCCCTCCACCTCCAGTCCGGCCGATGATCTGGGGCAAACGTACAACCCGTGGCGGATATGGAGCCCCACAATCGGAAGAAGAAGCTCTGACCCTTGGTCTAATTCACACTTCCCTCATGAGAATTGAAATTAGGCAAAAAAAAAAAAAAAAAAAAAGTGGGGGCCCCTCATCTAGATCATGATATGCCAGTTTTTGAGACATCTTTTAAGGCTGTTACTGCTGTAGCTTCCCACTCCCCACCCTCCTCATCTTTGCAAAACAGATTCAAGCAGGGCAGGCTCGTACCACTCGCTTCTTTCAGATCTTTCTTGCAATTACGATAATATGAGATTTGCTGTTGTGCTTTTAGGGAAAAGTCTGGACTCAGCCACAAACTCTAATAAGGCCTGTACATCTGAAAACCTTAACTGCTATCAAGTTTCCACCACCTGTCTTCTTCCATCCTTTATTTATCTGTATGAACACAAATTTGACATTTACAGCTAAGGAAATAATTTGAGTTGAATCAGAAGTCCTGGCATGTGACAATTTTATTAAATTACCAAGTTTGGTTTTTAATAATTTCACAATATTATGCGCCAAGATCTAATTTTAAAAACATATGAGGACTTTGTGCTGAAAAATACAGAGTATTTTTTTAAAATAAGGCTGTCTTGGTTTAAAAGCAGATTACAGAAATGTAAGTCAACTTTAAGAACAGTGAATGAATGTAAAAACATTCGGTTGAGACCATATGCATTTTCTGTGCTGTTTGTACTTGAGGTATGTACCATTTGTATACCTGAATTTATTTTAAAGATAAACTGAAATGCACATAGCCAAGTCTTGAAATACAAGATTGAATGTGTATTTCTTAAAAATACAACTTTGTGTTGTACTTTGAAATAAATGATGCTTTTTTCAAAAGCCTTGAATTGTTGTGTGTCTCTTCTTTACAGCAAGATTAATTTATTTGGATTCTCTCACCCCAAAGTACACCCTTCTATCATTGCCTTATTCTATGCAGTTTGATTTATCGTGGCTTGAACTTCCTATGGTCTAAATTCCGTGTCTTTCCACGGTGATCACTGAAGGTCCCTGATAGAAAAAAATGCACACATCTAATATGTCCTCTTCCTTTTAAATAGAAGAGTGTTGACCCTTTTCCAATTTTAAAACTCCCACAAACCCTCCAAATGGTACCTGTAGAAATAACACATACACACATACCAGGTAAGCTGGGTATGCCACAATAGTGTCAGTTTGGTTTAATCTTTCAGAAAGTCTTGCCTGGTTTCTTTCCCCTGCCCCCACTCCCGGAAGATGGTGGTGTAGGAGGATGCTGGGCTCACCGCGTCCTGCTGATCACTTAGATTCCACCCACATCGGACTAAATAACCCAGAAAACCACCAGAAGACTAGCAGAACAGATTCTCCAGAGGCAAGCGTGGACAAGAGGCCCATGGAAGAGGGTAGGAAGGGTGGAAAGGCAGTGCGCGCTACACAGACTGGCAGGAGGGAGCCGGGATGGTGGAGGGGCAGCCTGCCTGGCAAGGCAGAGCCCCCAAGTCTGGCTTGCAAAAGCGGAGGGGCTGGACTGCATGAGTTCTGACAGCCAGCAGGACTTAACATCTGGAATGTTATAAGTCAACAGCTCTGCTCGGAGAGTGGGAGGGCTAGAGGACAACAGGAGGGAGAGTTGTTGAGTCCCTGGAAGGACAGAGCTCCACGGGGGAACAAAAGTGCTGGCAAGTGCCATTTCCCTCTCCCATCCCCCAGCCGAAATTCTAAAGGGAACAAGTTCCCGCCACCAAACTTCCTTGCACTGCGCAAACACCCAATGCTTCTGTGGATCCATCCCTCCGAGGGTCTGCCTCCCTCCCACCCCTGTGCACCTTGTGGATCCACCCCCGCTAATACGCCAGATCCCATAGAAGCAGCACCACAAGCCTGGCAGTGTGCAAGTAGCCCAGACAGGGGCCACACCACTTCACAGTGAGTCCTGCCTCTGGGAAAGGGGAAGATAAGGCACACATCAGTCTGACTGTGGCCCCAGCGGTGGGCTGGGGGCAGACATCAGGTGTGACTGCAGCCCCACCCACCAACGCAAGTTACTCCAGACAACACAGAAGAAGAGCCCTGCAGTTCCCTGCCACTCCAGGGACTATCCAAAATGACGAACGGAAGAATTCTCCTCAAAAGAAACTCCAGGAAGTAGTGACAGCTAATGAACTGATCAAAAACGATTTAAACAGTATAACAAAATGAATTTAAAATAATAGTCATAAAATTAATCGCTGGGCTTGAAAAAAGTATAGAGGATAGCACAGAATCTATTGCTACAGAGATCAAGGGACTAAGAAACAGGAGGAGCTAAAAAATGCTATAAATGAGCTGCAATTGAAGAGGCAGAGGAGAGAATAGGTGAATTAGAAGACAAAATTATGGAAAAAGAGGAAGCTGAGAAAAAGAGAGATAAAAACATCCAGGAGTATGAGGGGAGAATTAGAGAACTAAGTGATGCAATCAAATGGAACAATATCTGTATCATAGGAATTCCAGAAGAAGAAGAGAGAGAGAAAGGGGCTGAAGGTGTATTTGAACAAATCATAGCTGAGAACTTCCCTGATCTGGGGAAGGAAAAGGGCATTGAAATCCAAGAGGCACAGAGAACTCCCATCAGACGTAACTTGAATCAATCTTCCACACGACATACCATAGTGAAACTGGCAAAATACAAGGATAAAGAGAGAATTCTGAAAGCAGCTAGGTATAAATGGGCCCTAACATACAAAGGTAGACACATAAGGGTAGTATCAGACCTATCTACTGAAACTTGGCAGGCCAGAAAGGAATGGCAGGAAATCTTCAATGTGATGAACAGAAAAAAATATGCAGCCAAGAATCCTTTATCCAGCAAGCCTGTCATTCAGAATAAAAGGAAAGATAAAGGTCTTCCCAAACAAAAACTGAAGGAACTCATCACCACTAAACCAGCCCTACAAGAGACCCTAAGGGGGACTCTGTAAGTGAAATGTTGCAAGGATCACAAAGTACCAGAGACATCACTACAAGCATGAAACCTACAGATACCACAATGACTAAACCCATATCTTTCAATAATAACACTGAATGTAAATGGACTAAATGCTCCAACCAAAGGACATAGGGTATCAGAATGGATGAAAAAACAAGACCCGTCTATTTTCTGTCTACAAGAGACTCATTTTAGACCTGAGGACACCTTCAGATTGAAAGTGAAGGGATGGAGAACTATCTATCATGCTACTGGAAGTCAAAAGAAAGCTGGAGTAGCCATACTTACATCAGACAAACTAGACTTTATATTAAAGGCAGTAACGAGATGAAGAAGGGCATTACATAATAATTACAGGGTCTATCCATCAGGAAGAGCTAACAAATATAAATGTCTATGCACCAAATATGGAAGCCCCCAAATATATAAAACAATCACAAACATAAGCAATCTTATTGATAAGAATGTGGTAATTGCAGGAGACTTTAATATTCCACTTACAACAATGGACAGATCATATAGACAGAGAATCAATAAAGAAACAAGGGCCCTGAATGATATACTAGACTAGATGGACTTGACAGATACATTCAGAACTTTTCATCCTAAAGCAGCAGAATATACTTTCTTCTCGAGTGCACATGGAACATTCTCTAAGATAGATCACATACTGGGTCACAAAACAGCCCTTAAGTAGTATAAAAGAATTGAGATCATGCCATGCACACTTTCAGACCACAATGCTATGAAACTTGAAATCAACCACAGGAAAAAGTCTAGAAAACTCCAAAAGCATGGAGTTAAATAACACCCCACTAAAGAACGAATGGGTCAACCAGGCAATTAGAGAAGAAATTTAAAAATATATGGAAACAAATGACAATGAAAATACAACAATCCAAATGCTTTGGGATGCAGCAAAGGCAGTCCTGAGAGGAAAATACATTGCCAGGCCTATCTCCAGAAACAAGAAAAATCCCAAATACAAAATCTAACAGCACACCTAAAGGAAATGGAAGCAGAACAGCAAAGACACTCCAAACCCAACAGAAGAAGAGAAATAATAAAGATCAGAGCAGAAATAAACAATATAGAATCTAAAAAAACTGTAGAGCAGATCAATGAAACAAAGAGTTGTTTTTTTGAAAAAATAAACAAAATTGATAAACCTCTAGCTAGGCTTCTCAAAAAGAAAAGAGAGATGACCCAAATAGATAAAATCATGAATGAAAATGGAATTATTACAACCAATCCCTCAGAAATACAAGCAATTATCAGGGAATACTATGAAAAATTATATGCCAACAAACTGGACAATCTGGAAGAAATGGACAAATTCCTAAACACCCACACAGTTCCAAAACTCAAACAAGAAGAAATAGAAAGCTTGAACAGACCCATAACCAGCGAAGAATTGAATCAGTTATCAAAAATCTCCCAACAAATAAGAGTCCAGGACCAGATGGCTTCCCAGGGGAATTCTACCAGACATTTAAAGCAGAGATAATACCTATCATTCTCAAGCTGTTCCAAAAAAATAGAAAGGGAAGGAAAACTTCCAGACTCATTCTATGAAGCCAGTATTACTTTGATTCCTAAACCAGACAGAGACCCAGTAAAAAAAGAGAACTACAGGCCAATATCCCTGATGAATATGGATGCAAAAATTCTCAATAAGATACTAGCAAATCGAATTCAACGGCATATAAAAAGAATTATTCACCATGATCAAGTGGGATTCATTCCTGGGCTGCAGGGCTGGTTCAACGTTCACAAATCAATCAATGTGATATATCACATTAATAAAAGAAAAGAACAATATGATCCTGTCAATCAATGCAGAAAAACCATTTGACAAAATTTAACAAAATTCTTAATAAAAACCCTCGAGAAAGTCGGGGTAGAAGGAACATACTTAAACATCATAAAAGCCATTTATGAAAAACCCACAGCTAATATCATCCTCAATGGGGAAAAACTGAGAGCTTTCCCCCTGAGATCAGGAACACGACAGGGATGTCCACTCTCACCACTGTTGTTTAACATAGTGTTGGTAGTGCTAGCATCAGCAATCAGACAACAAAAGGAAATGAAAGGCATCAAAATTGGCAAAGATGAAGTTAAGCTTTCACCTTTTGCAGATGACATGATATTATACATGGAAAAGCCGATAGACTCCACCAGAAGTCTGCTAGAACTGATACATGAATTCAGCAAAGTCACAGGATACAAAATCAATGTACAGAAATCAGTTGCATTCTTATACACTAATAATGAAGCAACAGAAAGACAAATAAAGAAACTGATCCCATTCACAATTGCACCAAGAAGCATAAAATACCTAGGAATAAACCTAACCAAAGATGTAAAAGATCTGTATGCTGAAAACTATAGAAAGCTTATGAAGGAAATTGAAGAAGATATAAAGAAATGGAAAAACATTCCGTACTCATGGATTGGAAGAATAAATATTGTTAAAATGTCAATACTACCCAAAGCTACCTACACATTCAGTGCAATCCAATCAAAATTGCACCAACATTCTTCTTGAAGCTAGAACAAGCAATCCTAAAATTTGTATGGAACCACAAAAGGCCCCGAATAGCCAAAGTAATTTTGAAGAAGACCAAAGCAGGAGGCATCACAATCCCAGACTTTAGCCTCTACTACAAAGCTGTCATCATCAAGACAGCATGGTATTGGCACAAAAACAGACACATAGACCAATGGAATAGAATAGAAAACCCAGAACTAGACCCACAAACGTATGGCCAACTAATCTTTGACAAAGCAGGAAAGAACATCCAATGGAAAAAAGACAGTCTCTTTAACAAATGGTGCTGGGAGAACTGGACAGCAACATGCAGAAGGATGAAACTAGACCACTTTCTTACACCATTCACAAAAACAAACTCAAAATGGATAAAGGACCTGAATGTGAGACAGGAAACCATCAAAACCCTAGAGGAGAAAGCAGGCAAAAACCTCTCTGACCTCAGCCACAGCAGTTTCTTACTTGACACATCCCCAAAGGCAAGGGAATTAAAAGCAAAAATGAACTATTGGGACCTCATGAAGATAAAAAGCTTCTGCACAGCAAAGGAAACAATCAACAAAACTAAAAGGCAACCAACGGAATGGAAAAGATATTTGCAAATGACATATCAGACAAAGGGCTAGTATCCAAAATCTATAAAGAGCTCACCAAACTCCACACCCGAAAAACAAATAATCCAGTGAAGAAATGGGCAGAAAACATGAATAGACACTTCTCTAAAGAAGACATCCAAGGGCGCCTGGGTGACTCAGTCGGTTGGGCATCCAACTTCTGCTCAGGTCATGATCTCGCGGTCTGTGAGTTCGAGCCCCGTGTCAGGCTCTGTGCTAACAGCTCAGAGCCTGGAGCCTGTTTCGGATTCTGTGTCTCCCTCTCTCTCTGACCCTCCCCCATTCATGCTCTGTCTCTTTCTGTCTCAAAAATAAATAAACGTTAAAAAAAAAAAAGACATCCAGATGGCCAACAGGCACATGAAAAGATGCTCAATGTCACTCCTCATCAGGGAAATACAAATCAAAACCACACTCAGATATCACCTCACACCAGAGTGGCTAAAATGAACAAATCAGGAGACTATAGATGCTAGAGAGGATGTGGAGAAACGGGAACCCTCTTGCGCTGTTGGTGGGAATGCAAACTGGTGCAGCTGCTCTGGAAAACAGTGTGGAGGTTCCTCAAAAAATTAAAAATAGACCTACCCTATGACCCAGCAATAGCACTGCTAGGAATTTACCCAAGGGATACAGGAGTACTGATACATAGGGGCACTTGTACCCCAATGTTTATAGCAGCACTTTCAACAATAGCCAAACTATGGAAAGAGCCTAAATGTCCATCAACTGATGAATGGATAAAGAAATTGTGGTTTATATACACAATGGAATACTACGTGGCAATGAGAAAGAATGAAATATGGCCCTTTGTAGCAACGTGGATGGAACTGGAGAGTGTTATGCTAAGTGAAATAAGTCATACAGAGAAAGACAGATACCATATGTTTTCACTCTTATGTGGATCCTGAGAAACTTAACAGAAGACCATGGGGGAGGGGAAGACAAAAAAAAAAAAAAAAGAGGTTAGAGAGGGAGAGAGCCAAAGCATAAGAGACTCAAAAAACTGAGAACAAACTGAGGGTTGATGGGGGGTGGGAGGGAGGGGAGGTTGGGTGATGGGTATTGAGGAGGGCACCTTCTGGGATGAGCACTGGGTGTTGTATGGAAACCAATTTGACAATAAATTTCATAATAAAAAAAAAAGTCTTGCCTGTTCCAACTTATTTTCTCACCCACTTATTTCCAGTTTATTTTAATGCCAGCCTTTGAACACCCAGTCTTGCTGGGTAACCAGGAGACACTAAGCACAAATGTTCTGCTTGAGCCCAGTTACATCATGAAGAAATCCACCCATCCCCAAGAATGTCACAGTGGTTCAACTGAAATGTACAAAAGGAATTTGAGTCCTACCTCTTCTCTGCTTTACACCAAGGCTCAGTAGAACCAGACACCTCGCTTTTCCAGCCTGTGTCTTGCCATGTAGGGACAGACACCAGATTCCTATACAGTCAGAACTCTGGCACTCTGGGCTCGTGGCAGACCTGGACCTCATGTGGTCTCACTAGCACGATCTCCTGGTGCACCTGCAAAACCAGGACACATTTAGGCTTGAGGTTCTCTTTTTACACCAAAGCAAATACGGCGTTGCAAAGCCATGAAAATAGGTGAACTTCATATTAACCCTCATTTACAAAAATAATTTTGTTGGCAAACTTCACTTCAATAAAGGTAACTCATTAAGGGCTCCTAAATTTGCTCCTTCTTAAGAATCACCTGAGACTACCAAATGTCTTCCTTTTTTAAGTTTTTTTTTTTTTATTCTGAGAGAGAGAGTGCATGTGAACTGGGGGAGGAGCAGAGAGAGAGAGAGAGAGAGAGAGAGAGAGAGAGAAACCAAGCAGGCTCCACACCTGACCCAGGCCTCGTACTTCCAAACCATTAAATCATGACCTGATCCAAAACCAAGAGTTTGGACTCTTAACTGACTGAGCCACCCAGTCGCCTCATGCCTTCCTATTTTAAGTTCTAATTTTACCCAATGCAGCTCTCATCAGCAGTACTGAAAAACACTATACACATGAAATGGGGAAAAAATACAAACAAGGGCTTCTGCTGGTACTTGGATTTTCCAAATTACTCTCACAGTAGGTATTTGTATGGCAACATACCAATCTAAAGTCTTCACGGGATTCAGTCTAACACTTTGTGGTGAAAAACTTAACACAATAGTTTGTACTAGATTAATTTAAAATTGAATTTAAAAGTAAAATTGAATTTAAAAGTAAAATTGAATTTCAAAGTAAAAGCTTTATATATTTATACACACACACACATATATATACAGTATATATATGCACATATATAGTATTTAAGTAATTTCTTTTTAAATAGCTTAATTTTATTTTAAAAATTTTATATTTATTTTGAGAGAGAGAATGAGTGGATGAGGGGCAAGAGAGAGGGAGACAGAGATCCAGGCAGTCCATGCTGTCAGCACAGAGCCTGATGCAAGGCTCGATCTCACAAACTGTGAGATGATGACCTGAGCCGAAACCAAGAGTGGGACACTTAAGGGGCACCTGGGTGGCTCAGTCGGTTAAGACTCTGACTTTGGCTCAGATCATGATCTCACAGTCCGTGAGTTCAAGCCCCATATCGGGGTCTGTGCTGACAGCTCAGAGCCTGGAACCTGCTTTGGACTCTGTGTCTCCCTCTCTCTAACCCTCCCTTGCTCATACTCTGTCTCTCAAAAATAACATTAAAAAGTGAGATGCTTAAATTACTAAGTCACCCAGGTACCCCTAAAATTCTTAGGATACAACAATTCATGAAAATTTAATATGTTACTGAAATTTTAATGTCTAGATTGGTAATGAACTTTAAAAATTTAGACCTAAAATATTTAAATAGTTGTACATTGTTATAGGAAGAAAAAAGATACAAAAAATTTTGATTTACCCTTTCTTAAATGTCAGATTCACAAAATAGGCAGATACTTTTAGATGATGATACACATTTCACCACTGAATGATTTTGAACTGCACAAGTACACTTATATGTGGATTCTTTTTAATAAATACCTATCTTATATTGTGATTGAAAAGTAAGGTAGAAGTTGCCAAATGACTATAAGCAAAGGGAAGGTGGAGGAAAGGCGCCAGGAAGGCTTCAACTGCACGATTCTGGCCCACCCCTGGCCCTCCTCACCCAGCCCTAGCTGTGTGGAATTGGGTTGAGGCCTTGAACTGAAAGGCAAAGTAACAAGGTCGGGAGAGGGATGGGATCTTGCAGACGTGGTGGGGTCAGTCACTGGCCAGATCTGGCCAAGGACCAAAGAATAACTAGCTTCCCCACCTCCCTCCCCCCTAGGTAAAGGGTCTGGGAGAACATGGGGTTGGGATCAGGAAATAGAGGCCAGAGCTGGACCATGGAACGAACTGGGGTGCTGTCCTCGGTGCTGAAAGTTCTTTAAGTCTGGGAGCTAATACCACCACTTATCAGCATTTCCCTCAGGCAGAAACTTCATTAGAACCACATAAAGTGGGTGAGGTGGAGCAAGTAGCCTAGAGAGACAGGTAAAGGTGTTCTGCCTTCCCCTGGACTCTGGTTGGAAGGAGATTTTGCTGATTCCTGTGTAGAAGGTCAAGGAGCAGGTGTCACTCCAGGATCCAACTTTTCCAGTGAGGATGATGATACATGTGATACTTCATTCTGCTACAGTACTGTACATAGTTACATTTGGGGGAAGTCAAAAGTTATACACAGATTGTGACTGTTCAACTTAAAAGAGTCTTTTAAAGACTTTGACAACAGTCTATAATAAAGTTGAATGACAAAGACAATTTTATATGTTTTAAGTACTATCTAAGAAAATAGCTATAACAATGAATATTAGAACACAAAGACTTAGACTCTAATGGTATTTCTTGGGCTGTTATTCTAAAGAAACTAGGTTAACCTAGAGAAATACTCGTGTCATCTCACTGGTAACAAAAATTGGAGAAATTCAGAGAAGCTATTATTAACTGTCAGAATAAGGCCCTGATTAGAACAAAAGAAAATGGGGAAAGTTATGATGTGCATTACATCTTAGTATAGCCAGCTTATATCACACACACACACATACACAGAAAAAAAATGAGTCTAACAAGATTCTTGATATTACCCATAATTGCAGGATAAATTGCCAATATTAAATGGGGTAATGTTAGAGATATTGTCAGGGATGTCTCCTCTCCAGAGACCTCACAAGATGGACACTGTCTTCACACTTTCCCTCTGCTGTACTCCAAATTGCCAGTATTTCCAGGAAGGGACCCTGTATATGTGTCTGGTGTTCTGGCTTTCATGCCTGCCACCCAGGGAATGCCCCTTGATCACCTCGCTCTGGTGGCCAGGGGACTTGTTTCATGGGTCTCGTGGGACTGTAACAGACAGTTCTTGGTTGGCCACTGCCCCAAGGCACAGCAAAGACAACACATCTCCAGTCTTTCTGAGAAAGAAGCTTATTTTCTTGTCTTAGAGTTTCATTCTGAGGGGCAGGCCTCTGGTTTGGCACTCATCTAGGGGCCTATGAAGTTGCTATCAGGGAAGATAAGCCAGAGGACAACTTTGCACTCTCTTCTACCAGTATCAGGTCACCAGTATCTGTGAAAGAAGCCTATTAGCTTATCTTCATAGCTGCGGCCTGAAGGACAGTCTTCTTATTAAACACACGTTTAGGGGCTGACTACAGTCCTCTGCAGAGACTAGGATGCTGGCACACACCCTCTGCCCTTCCCCAGGTGGTCAGTGTCTCTGAAAGGAGCTTGTGTTTATGTCTGGTGCCCCACTTTTTTGTCTGCCACCCAAAATACAATTCCCTTGGTAGCTTGGCTCTCATGGCCAGGGCTTGTGTTCACAGGCTCAACAGGATGGTAGCAAAGAAACAGTTCTTAATTGGCTATCACAACAGGGCTCTGTGCAAAGGGAGCCAACAGAAACACCTACCTTCCAATCTTCCCCTGAAAGAAGTATACTTGCATACTTTAAAAGCTGCTGCCTGAGAGGCACCTGGGTGGCTCAGTCGGTTAAGCCTCCAACTTCAGGTCAGTCATGATCTCCTGGTTTGTGAGTTTGAGCCCCATGTCGGGCTCTGCGCTGACAGCTCAGAGCCTAGAGCCTGCTTTAGATTCTGTGTCTCCCTCTTTCTCTGCCCCTCCCACACTCATTCATATCCTTCCTCCCTCTCCCTCTCTCTCTCTAATATAATAAATAAACGTTAAAAAATTTTAAAAAGAAAAAGCTGCTGCCTGATTGTCTGGCTTCCAATCAGACTAACTCTAGGTGCTAAGTTCCTCCCCTTTAGAACACTGACAGGTCTTGGCACACCCTCAATTACTGGGAGCCACCACAAGTAAAGTAGACTGCTTGGACAATCACAAAGTCTTGAGAGACAGCAAGAGCTAAAGAAATGTTGAACAATAAAGTCCGTCTCCTACTTAGGCTATGTTTTAAGACTGGGAAAGGTGACCTTTATCTAACACATAGAAACCAATACAGAGAGACAAGGAAAATGAAGAAAAAGAATAATATGTTCCAATTGAAAGAACAAGATAAATCCTCAGAAAAATACTGTAATGGGATAGAGATAAATTATTTTCCTGATAAAGAGTTGAAAATAATGGTCATAAAGATGCTCACTGATCTCAGGGGAAGGATGAATGAACAAAGTAAGAATTTCAACAAAGAGCTAGAAAATATAAGAAAGTACCAAATAAAAGTCACAGAGCTGAAGCATACAATAATTAACTGAGAAACACTATAGAAGTGTTCAACAGCAGAATAGAAAAGCCAGAAGAATGGGTCACTGAATCTGAACACAAGGCAATGGAACTTACCAATCAGAGAAGCAAAATTTTGAAAGGATGAAAAAGATTGAAGATAGCCTAAGAGACATATGGGAGAGCATCAAGCAGACCAACATTTACATTATAAGAGTCCCAGAAAGAGAGGAGAGAGAGAGAAAGGGCCAATAAAATTATTTGATAAAATAATGGCTGAAACTTTCTTTTTTTTTTTTAATTTTTTTTTCAACATTTATTTATTTTTGGGGCAGAGAGAGACAGAGCATGAACGGGCGAGGGGCAGAGAGAGAGGGAGACACAGAATCGGAAACAGGCTCCAGGCTCTGAGCCATCAGCCCAGAGCCCGACGCGGGGCTCGAACTCACGGACCACAAGATCGTGACCTGGCTGAAGTCAGACGCTCAACCGACTGCGCCACCCAGGCGCCCCGGCTGAAACTTTCTTAATCTGAGTATAGACACATCCAGATCTAGGAAGCCCAGAGAATTCCAAATAAGATTAACCCAAGACTCACAATAAGATGCATTATAATTATAGTATCAAAATTAAAGAGAGGGAAAGAATCTTAAAAGCAACAAAGATAGGGGTGCCTGGGTGGCTCAGTTGGTTGAGTGCCCAGCTTTGGCTCAGGTCATGATCTCACAACTCTTCATGAGTTCGAGCCCTGCATCGGGCTCTGTACTGACAGCTCAGAACCTGAAGCCTGCCAAGGAGTCTCTGTCTCCCTCTGTATCTGCCCTTCCCCCACTCATGCCTTTTCTCTCCTTTAAAAATACACATTAAAAAATTTTTTAAGAAAAAAAAGCAACAAGAGAAAAACAACTTGCTAGATATGAGGAAACATACATAAGCCTATTAGATTTTTCAGCACAAACTCTGTAGGCCAGAAGGAAGTGGCACAATATATTAAAACTGCTAAAAGGAAAAAAAAACACCAACCAAGAATACTCTGCACAGCAAAGTTGTCCTTCAGAATTGAAAGAGAAATAAGGAGTTTTCCAGACAAGCAAAAGCTAAGTAGTTCATCACAGGCCTAATGAGAAATGTTAAATGTGGGGCGCCTGGGTGGCTCAGTCAGTTGAGCATCTGACTTCGGCTCAGGTCATGATCTCGCTGTCCATGAGTTCAAGCGCCACGTCAGGCTCTATGTTGACAGCCTGCTTCAGATTCTATGTCTCCCTCTCTCTCTGCCCCCTCCCCTATTCACTCTCTGTCTCTCCCTCTCTCCCAAAAATCAATAAAGGTTTTTTAAAAAAAAATTTTTAAAGAAATGTTAAATGTTTCTTTAAAAGAAAACAAATGGGCACTAATTAGTATCAGGAAAACTTAAGATTAAGTATAAACCTCACTAGTAAAGGTAAATATGTAGTAAATTTCAGAATAATCTAATATTGTAAATGTGGTGGGTTAATCCCTTATAAAGCTAGCCTAAAGGCTAAAAACAAAAGTACTAAAATTAACTAAAACTGCAATAATTTGTTAATGGATACATGAGATAAAAGATATAATTTGTGGATTCAAAATCACAAAAAGTGGGGAGGAGGAATAAAAATGTCGTAGAGCTTTTTTTTTCCTAAAGATTATTTGTTTATTTTGAGAGAGTGGGGAGGCACACAGAGAGAGAATCCCAAGCAGGTTCCACACTGTCAGCACAGAGTGGGCTCAAACCCACTAACCAAGAGATCGTGACCTGAGCCAAAACCAAGAATCAGACACTTAACCCACTGAGCCTACCAGCTGCCCAAAAAAATGTAGAGGTTTTGAATGTATTCAAACCGAGGTTATTTCAACTTAAAATAGACAGCTATAAGTTGTTTTATGTAAGCCTCAAAGTAATGACAAAGCAAAAGCCTTATTTTAGATACATAAAAGAGAAAGAAATCTAAGCATAAAACTACAGAAAATCATCAGATCAAAAGGGGGTAAACAAGAAGAACAAAGCAATCACAAAATAGCTAAAGAAAAACAACAAAATGGAAATAAGTACATACCTATCAATAATTAAAGAAGAGTACAACATGGCAGTATAAGACCCTGAACTCACCCCCACCACGGACACAGCAAATCTACACCTATTTATAGAGCAGTTCCTCCAAAGAAAAAATGGGGGCTGACTGAACAGCTATGGACAACAAAAGATAGAGACCACATAGAGAAGAGCAAGAGAGATGGAGACACAGTAATGAAGGGAACTCCCCTCCCAATGCTGTCAATTGCAGTGGGAAGGGATAGTACTCAGGAATGCTGAGCAGATTCATCTGCCCTGGAGCAAAGAAAAAAGTCACAGTTTAGACTTCTGGGAAGAAGACAGAGTAGGAAGATCCTAGGCTCACCTCATCCAAGGGTACACCTAGATAATAGCCACATCTGTGAACTAACCCAGAAAATGACCCAAAGACTGACAGAACAGACTCTACAGTTAAGCACAGAGAGGACATATAGGAAAGGGTGGGAGGGGTGGAGACATGGTTGGGAAACAAACTACCAGCAAGATTAACCACAATTGGGAGGGAACCACAAGCACAGAGAAGGGAGAGGAGCAGACCCCACATCAGGTACCACTGACACAGGGCACCAGCACTGGGAGGGCAAGCCCCCATAACATTTAGCTTTGAAAAACAGTGGGGCTTAACTTTGCAAGAATTTACCATCAACAGGGCTTACTACCTGTACTTTAAAAATCAGTGGGCTTAGTTCTGGGAGAGTCAGAGGGCAATAGGAAACAGAGTCCTTAAAGAGAGCATAACAAACAATTCAGCAGAGATACAGCATTAAAGCAACAGTTTGAAAAGTGCCTGGGGTATACATGCAGATTTGCTAATTCAGAACACGCACTGAATGGGCAGGGATCTTTAAGAGACTTATCCAAGAACAAAAGAGCCAGAAGGCACCATTTATACCCCCATACACACCAGCCTAGATAGCCAGACACTTGAAGGAACCAGCGAGAATATTCTGTACCTACCTTGCCAACAACACTCACCCTGCCCTTGAGTTCTCCTGTAGATCCGCCCCATCTAACCTACCCCACTCAGTAGGCATCCCTTCAAAGTGGTTCCTGATGCAACACACCCTGTAAGCAGCCTGGGAAGAGACTGGTGTCACTCCAAAGTGAGTCCTACCCTGGGGAGAGGGGGAGATAACCACACACACCAGTTCAACTACAGCCCCAGCAGATGGACTGAGGACAGACATCAGGTTTGCTGGCTAGCCCCACCCACCAACAATAGCCTCTCAGGGAGCAGCATGTGGAAAGACACCTGCAGTTCAGGGTCACTGCACGCCTGACAGATGAAAGAAGCAAGGAAACTCTCAAAATACCTAACATTACACCTAATTAAGCTAGAAAAAGTAGTATAAAACCTAAGGCCAGTAGAGGGAAGAAAATAATAAACATTAGAGCAGAAATCAATGAAAGAGAGACTTAAAAAAAAAAAAAAAAACAATACAGGGGCACCTGGGTGGCTCACTCAGTCAGTTAAGCATCTGACTCTTGATTTTGGCTCAGGTCATGATTTCATGGTTTATGGGACTGAGCCCTACACTGGGCTCTGTAATGACAGCTGGAGCCTGCTTGGGGTTCTCTCTCTCCCTCTGTCTCCGCCCCTCTCCCATGTGCGCGCTCTCTCTCTCAAAATAAATAAATAAATAAATAAATAAATAAATAAATAAATAAATATTTTTAAAAAATTTAAAGACACAATAGAATAGATCAATGAAATGAGAAGATGGTTCTTTGAAAATATCAACAAAATTGATAAATCTATAGTTAGACTCATGGCAGGGGGAAGGGAAGAAGAGAGGACTCAAAATCAGAAGGAAAAAAAGGAGGAAAAATAACAACTGACACCACAGAAATACAAATTATTTTAAGACAATATTATGAAAAAGTATATGCCAACAAATTGAACAACCTAGAAGAAATCGATAAATTCTTAGAGACATAGAACCTTCAAAAACTGAATCAGGAAGAAATAGAAAATTTTAACATACTGATTACTAGCAATAAAACTGAATCAGTAATGAAAAAATTCCCAACAAATAAAAGTCCTGGACCAGATGGCTAATTCTACCAAACATTTAAAGAAGAGTTAATACCTATTCTTCTCAAAGTATTCCAAAAATTAGGAAAAGAAGCTTCCAAATTCATTCTACAAGGCTCCCATGACACTGATACCAAAACAAAATAAAGATATTACACAAAAAGAGAACTACAGGGGCTACTGGGTAGCTCAGTCGGTTAAGTGTCTGACTTCATTCAGCTCATGATCTTGCACTCCATGAGTTCGAGCCCACATTGGGCTCTGTGCTGACAGTTCAGAATCTGGAGCCTGCTTCAGATTCTGTGCCCCTCTCTCTGCTCCTACCCCAACTCACACTCTGTCTCACTCTAAAAATAAGCATTAAAAAACATTTAAAACTGAACTATAGGCCAATATCTGATGAACATAAATGCAAAAATTCTCAACAAAATATTAGCAAACCATATCCAACAATACAACATTTTAAAAAATCATTCACCACTATCAAGTAGGATTTATTCCAGGGATGTAAGGGTGGTTCAGTATTGACAAATCAATCAATATGATACATCACATTTACAAGAAAAAGGATAAAAACCATATAATCATCTCAATAGATGCAGAAAAAGCACTTAGCAAAGCACAACGTTGTTCACAATAAAAACTCTCAACCAAGTAGTGGTAGAGGGAACATACTTCAACTTAATAAAGGCCAGTGTGAGGAGTAAGCTTAGGAATTCCCTGGGCTTACACCAATGAGTTAACAAGGCATAAAGAGGGGTGCCTGGGTGGCTCAGTCGGTTGAGCAACTGACTTCGGCTCAGGTCATGATCTCACAGCTCATGAGTTCGAGCCCTACGTCGGGCTCTGTGCTGACAACTCGGAGCCTCGAGCCTGCTTCAGATTCTGAGTCTCCCTCTCTCTCTGCCCCTAACCCACTCGTATTCTGTCTCTCTCAAAAATAAATAAACATTAAAAAAAATTTTTTTTAAAAACAAGGCATAAAGAAGTACAAAGCATAGGATGCTCAGACCTGAGTTTGGGTAAACAAGATTAGCACCCCAAGAATGGGGAGGTGCAAAGGCACCCCAAAATAGAGAGGAGGTGCAGAGCCCCCAGAATAGAGAGGGAGGGGCAAAGGCCCCAGAATAGAGAGGGGTGCAAAGGCACCCAATACAAAGATATATGAGGTAAGCAAGATTAGGCATTCAGGGCAGAAGTGCCCCCCAGTTTAGTACTATAAAAGAAAGCTGCTTTCACAGGAGGGAAGGCCCAAGTTAGGTAAACCGGTAAATTGAGCTATAGACTGCTGCACTGCAAGTGATGCAGCCCAAAGCAGAGATGGTTAACAAAAGAAAATGTATCTCATTAACATTTACCCTGCCTTATCTCCTAGGCTAGCTAAGATGAACACAGCACCTCCTGTCTGCTGTTAACAACCATCTGCCCATCTGCCTGGTGCTAAGATTTTGTTTTATGTTGACCCAAAGCCCGTATATCTTCAAAACCCCTTTTCCCTCACATCCCCAAGTTAACGTTCCCAGTTTGTCTCTTTGTGCATGCCCATCACGTTTGTAAGCCTTCTGATCTTACTAAATACAGGGCAAGGACCCTTATATGGGGCTCTTGTCTTTTCCCAGACATTAGCCATCTCTTGCTTTTCATCCTGCATCCTGCTCTTTTTCTGGCCAAAAGAGAACTTAAGACTTACAGTCTATGACAATCCAGGTACAAAAATCCCACAGCTAACATCATATTCCATGGTGAAAAATTGAGAGCTTGTCCCCAAGATCAGGAATAAGACAAGAATGTTCACTCTCACCACTTTTATTCGACACAGTACTAGAAGTCCTAGCCACAGCAATCAGACAAAAAAAGGAATAAATGATCCAACTTGGTAAAGAAGTAAAACTTGCACTATTTGTAGATGACATGATACTATATAGAAAAAACCTGAAAGACTCCACCAAAAACTACTAGAATTGATAAATGAATTCAGTAAAGTTACAGGATACAAAATTAATATACAGAAATCTCTTGCATTTCAATACACTGATAATGAAGTAGCAGAAAGAGAAATTAAGAGAGATTAAGAAATTATAATCCCATTTATAATTGCACCAAAAAAAACCCCAACAATAAAATGCCTATGAATAAGTTTAACCAAGGAGCTGAAAGACCTGTACTCCAAAAACTATAAAACATTGATGAAAGAAATCAAAGATGAGACAAATGGGAAGATATACCATATTCGTGGATTGGAAGAACTGGTATTGTTAAAATACTTCCCAAAGCACACTACAAATTTAACATAATTCCTATCAAATTACCAACAGTTTTCACAGAACTAGAACAAACAATCCTAAAATTTGTATGAAACCACAAAAGACCCCAAATAGCCAAAGAATCTTGAGAAAGAACAACAAAGTTGGAGGTATCACAATCCCAGATTTCAACACATACTACAAAGCTGTGGTAATTAAAATAGTATGGCACTGAAACAAAAATAGACACATAGGTCAATGGAATAGACTAGAGAGTCCAGAAATAAACCCATACTTATATTAATACAGTTAATATAGTTTAGTATAGTTAATTAAACTATGACAAAGGAGGCAATGATATGCAATGGGGAAAAGACAGTCTCTTCAACAAATGGTGTTGGGAAAACTGGACAACTACATGCTAAAAAATGAAACTGGACCACTTTCTAATGCCATACACAAAAACAAAGTCAAAATGGATTAATGACCTAAATGCAAGACCTGAGACCATAAAATTTCTAGGAGAAAACATAGACAGAAATCTTTTTGCATCAGCCATAGAAACATTTTTCTGGATATGTTTCCTCAGACAAGGGAAATAAAAGCAAAATTAAACTATTGGGATTACATCAAAATAAAAATCTTTTGCACAGAAAAGGAAATAATCAGCAAAACTAAAAGGCAACCTATTGAATGGGAGAAGATATTTGCAAATGGAATATCTGATAAGAGGTTAATATCCAAAATATTTAAAGAACTTATACAACTCAACACCAAAAAAAAAAAAATCTAATTTTAAAATGGGCAGAAGACATGAACAGACTTTTTTCTAAAGAAGACATACACATGGCCAACATACATGAAAAGATGCTCAACATCACTAAGCATCAAGGAAATGAAAATTAAAACCACAATAGATATGCTATCACTTTACACCCATCAGAATGGATAAAATCAAAAACATAAGAAATAAGTGTTGGCAAGGATATGGAGAAAAGGGAACCCTCATGTACTGTTGGTGGGAATATAAATTGGTGAAGCCACTGTGGAAAACAGTACGAAAATTTCTCAAAAAGTTAAAAATAGAATTACCATATAATCCTATAATTCCACTGCTGGGTATTTACCCAAAGAAACTGAAAATATTAATTCAAAAAGCTATATGCACTGCTATGTTTATTGTAGCATTATTTACAATACCCAAGATATGGAAACAGCCCACGTGTCCACTGATAGATGAATGGATAAAGATAAACATTTATACACACACACACGGCATACTATTCAGCCACAAAAGGAAGGAAATCTTACCATTTGCAACAACATGGTAACTTAGAGGGTGTAATGCTAACAGAAGAAAGTCAGAGAAAGACAAATTCCACATGATTTCACTCATTTGTGGAATTTAAGAAACAAAACAAGAAATTAAAAAAAAAAGGACAAACAAGGGAACAGACTCTTAAATACAGAGAACACATTGGTGGTTGCCAGAGGGGAGGTTGGTGGGAGGATTAATGATATAAAGGGGATTAAAAATACATTTGTTGATGAACATTGATAAATGTATAGGACTGTTAAATCATTATTTTTGTACCTGAAACTAATATAACACTGTATGTTAATTTTACTTGAATAAAAATAATTTTTAAAATGTTTTAATAAAACAAAAAGTCAACTCATAGATAAAGAGAATTGACTGGTGGTTGGAGGGTGAAATCAGTGAAGGGGATCAAAATAAACAACACGGGATGTGATGTACAATAGGGTGACTATAGTAAACAATACTGTAATACATATCTGAGAGTGGCTGAGAGAGCAAATCTTAAATGTTCTTATTTACAAGGCAAAAAATATGGTGATGGACGTTAATGAGACTTACTGTGATCATTCTGTGATATATACAAATATCAAATCATTATGTTGTACACCTGAAATATGTTTTATGTCAATTATATCTCAACTACATTTTTCAAAATAAATAAGTAAATGGCAGCACTTCCTATTTTTATTGGCCACTGTGATAAATTATTCCAAGGACATGTCAAGTGTTAAGTCTTTGAAATGCAAACTTTCTAGGGAATTTAACCAATACTGGCAGGGGGAATGGACCACAGACCTGGGGCGCACTGAGCTCCTTTCCACCTCACTTGACCTTGCCCCCTGCACTTCCCATTCTTCACCACACACGTGGGCCCACAGTAGACACTGGATGGCTCTTACTTCAGTCCCTACCAGAAAACCCTGTGACAGCAAACCCAGGGCAAGTTTCTTAGAGGAATCAGTTTGGGTAAGGTATCTTACCATACATAGTCTGAGGGATCTTCCTGACCCATACCCACCACCCTTTTGTTTCTGGAAAGAAAAGGCTGCATCAGCTTTCTATGCCCACAAACTCCCACCTTCTTTTCCTGTTAGCTAGTGGGGGCTTGCAAATTTTAACACATCCAGCATCCTTCTGTAACTTGATTCTTTTACCCTGAGTCACCCTCTCATTTCTGAACTTGTGTTTGCAGGCATGCCTTTACTGCCGTTATTGAAAATACCTGCAGACCTGAGCCCTTGACAGTGCATGGCCCACCCAAAACCCCAGGGCAGAATGCCTTGCTGCTGCTGAGAAAGACCCACTGTCTTCCATCATTCTTTCTCCTTGCCCTATAACTGTCCTTTTGAGAAAAGCACACCCTCACCTCCACCCCAACTCCATGCCCCTTTCCCCACCCCCTAAAGGTAGGTTACTGCACATTCTCTTCTAACCCTCTGCTTTTAATAGGAAATGTACAGTCACCATAAGAAATACTTCCTTTACAAATGCACTCCTAAACTAAACCATCAGAGACACATCAGTCAACCTAATGAGAACAAATGAGATCACAATCAGCGTATTCTCATGGTCTCCTGGGGGGATGGGGGAGGGGAATCTGTGGTTCTATTTTCAGGAGAAATTTTATATGAAGCAAATCATAGAAAATGTGGCCCAACAGTGCTACAAATCTGTACATTTTATAAAATTGGAATCAAAAATTTATTTTAGAAGTGGCATGAAATCTGGAGAGAACATATTGGATATTGAGAACATCCTTATGAGGAAATTCCACTGAACTAGGTTATAGAAATGGACAGGGCTGGGAAAACCAGCTGTAAGAACCTGCAGAATGTCTTGTGCCAGACACAGCAGCCACCAGGGGTCAGTCTAGTATGATCATCAATTAGAAAAGGACCCTGGTATTTCTGCTGCAGAGACACTATGCAGGCAGTTCGCTAGACCAGCCCAGTGGTAGGGTGGAAAACACTACTGACTTTTCACGATCACAATCGCGTTTTCTTAGTTCTTTTCCTCTTTCCTTCTCACCTGAGGAAAATCAGAACAAGAAGAAATTAGAGAAGGAAGAAGAAAGTGTCATTAACGTTTTTTTTATTTTAATTTTTTATTGAAATATAGTTTACAGTGTTACATTGGCTTCACACAGTAAAATATAATAATTTAACAAGTCTATACATTACTCAGTGCTCATCACAAGCGTACTCTTAATCCCTTCACCTATTTCACCCATCCTTCCACCCACCTCCCCTCTGGCAACCACCAGCTTGTTCTCTGTATTTAAGAGTCTGGTTTTTCATTTGTTTCTTCTTTTCCTTTGTCTGTTTATATGTTTTGTTTCCTAAATTACACATATGAATGAATCATATAGTATATGTCTTGCTCTGACTTATTTCACTTAGCATTATACCTTCTAGATCCAACCATGTTGTTGCAAATGGTGAGATCTCATTCTTTTTGATGACTTAGAAAAAAAAGCCTCTCTTGATCAAATAAAACCTACTTTAAACTTGCCAAAAAGTAGCAGGTTTTCATCAATTATTAAAAATACTGCACTAACACATCAATTATAAGAAACTGATTCCCCACCATGACTGGGATAGAATGAGCCTCATCATGAATCTCATGAACAAATATTCCTCATATAGCCATTGCCCTGTATTAATACTATCAAAAAGTAAGGCACGTGGGCCCACCATAGATTATTTTACGTCACATGGAAGTGGAGAATTGAGGAGAGGTCACATACCTATTCCTTTATTGCCCTCTCCAAATGCTGGCTACCCATTAATTTGGAAACTTCTCTTGCTGTTTTCCATACCTGGGTTTTAAAATGTAGGCCCTCCAAAGCATAAGAGACTCTTAAAAACTGAGAACAAACTGAGGGTTGATGGGGGGTGGGAGGGAGGGGAGGTTGAGTGATGGGTATTGAGGAGGGCACCTTCTGGGATGAGCACTGGGTGTTGTATGGAAACCAATTTGACAATAAATTTCATTTATTGAAAATAAATAAATAAATAAATAAAATGTAGCCCCTTGGCTTTGAGACCTATTGTGAAGACTAATAGTGACACCTAAATTGGTAAGGAAGAGGTAATATTTTCACTATTTGTAGGTGACATGATAATATATATAGAAAACCCTAAAGGCTGTATCAAAAAACTACTATGATGATAAACAAATTCTGTAAAGTTGCAGGATAGAAGTCAATATACATGAACCTGTTGCATTTCTATACCTTAATAGTAAAGTAGCTGGAAGAGAAATTAAGAAAAAATCCCACTTACAATTGCACCAAAAATAATAAAATACCTAGGAATAAACTTAACCAGGAAGTGAATGTCCTATACTCTGAAAACTATAAAACATTGGTGAAAGAAACTGAAGACAACACAAACAAATGGGAAGATATTCCAGGCTCATGTATCAGAGGACCAGTATTGCTAAAATATCCATACTATCCAAAGAAATCTACAGATTTAATGTAATCCCTATCAAAATACCAAGAGCATTTTTCACAGAACTAGAAGAAATAGTCCTAAAATTTGTATGGAACCACAAAAGATCCCAAATAGCCAAAGCAATCTTGAGAAAGAAAATTCTAGGGGTATCACAATCCCAGATTTTGAAATGTACTACGAAGTTGTAATAATCAAAACACTATGGTACTGGGGACTTCCAGGAAAGATGGATCCTAAGCTCACCTTGTCCCATGGATACAACTAGATAATACTCACAGTCAGTGTAAATAACCCAGAAAACAGCCCAAAGACTAGCAGAAAAAAACTCCAAAATTAAATGTTGAGAAGAGGCCACATCGAAGAGGGCAAGAAAAGCAGAAGTGCAGTCAGGAGCAAAAAGAACCTACAGACCATACCCAGGAGGGAGAGACACTTGCAGGCATAGAGAAAGGAGAGAAACATGCCCTCATACCAGGGAGCCTGCATGGGGAAGATGAATCCCCATAACACTTGGCTTTGAAGACCAGAGGGGCCTCAATTCAAGAGTTTGTACAACCAGGATTTAAAACCTGGATTTTAAAAAATAAGAAGGCTCAACTCTGGGAGAACTAGGAGGGCAAGAGGAAATTGAATCCCCACCCTTAAAGAGACAGCACAACAAACAGCCCATGGAGATACAGTGCAGAAGCAGCAGTTTAAAAAAATGCCTGGGCATATAGGAGGGAGAGTTACTTGCTAATCTTAGAGCATGTCCTGGAGGAACAGAGATCACAGGAAGATGCCTACAGGAAGGAAGAAGCTGGCAGGTACCATCCCCCTCTTTGTCCCCCAGCATAAACACATATCCACCTGTAGGAACCAGCAATATGCCAACACTTGCTACCTAACTGGCTAACACAGCCTCCTGCCACTCCGCCCCTCCAGGTCACTTTTGGCAGATCTACCCTCTCCAGACGGACTTGCCTCCATCATAGTGCTGCAAGGCCACTCCCACAGCAGACCTGTGGCATGCAAACTTGCTAATGCCATGGCCCACCACACCACACCACCCCCCATCCCCAGTATGCTCTGGGCCTGAGTCCATCCAAAGCAGTGCCATAAGCCTGGAGTGTGCAAACAGCCCCAACAGGCCCCCCACTCCAGAGTGACTCCTGCCCAAGAGAGAAAGATAACCACACACATTAGTCACTGTGGTGCCAGCAGTGGGCTGGAGGTAGTCAACTGGTCTGACTGCAGACCCCATCCACCAGTGAAAGCTTCTCAGGGGACAAAACAGGGAAAGCACCCTGCAGCTTAGTGCTACTGTATCTCTGGAAAATGCCCGGTCTGCCTCAACACAAGCCCAAGGCAACCCCCGACTGGCCCACTAACACCAAAAGGACCAAACACTGCCCACAACAGGCAGGGAAAGCCATTGCAGATGACTGGACTAAAGGAAAAAGTGGCTCAGCTAAAACAGGGTACACACATCAGGCATAGGAGACACCCCTCAAGTGCCGGGTTCTGTGTGCAGGGGACACTGCACTGCAGGCCACTACAGGACCTCTTCTTTGTAAAGCCATTATCTTCAAGATCAGATGATGTAGCTGACATTCCTCACAGAGAAACATACACAGAAAGTTAGACAAAAGGAGGAGACAGAGGAATATGTCCCAAATGAAAGAACAGGACAAAATAACACCAAGAAACTTAAGCCAAATGGAAATTACTACAATGCCTGATAGAGAGTTTAAAGTACTAATCATAATGATACTCATTGGACTTAAGACATCAGTGAGACATCAGTGAAATACTTAACAAAGAGATAAAAAGGAAGTAATCAGACATGAAAAACACAATAAATGAAATTTAAAATACACTAGATAGAATAAATAGTAGACTAGAGGAAGCAAAAGATGAATCAGTGTAACATTCCTCAAGGAGTTTATGGTTGCCTTAATGCCTTAATGTTTACATTTTATTAAAAACTAAAAGCCACCTTATCTTGACAATAGCTAAATCTTCAGGGTCCTGTAAGACCCTGCTCTCCGCAGACAGAAATTTCTTAGAAACTGACTTATCTCTCTCCCCTCTCTTTCCCCAGACTTAAAGGTATATAATCAGTCATCCTCACAACTCCAACGCAGCTCTTTCTGCCCACAGCTCCTACTCCCGTGCTATAATGAAATCACCTTTTTGCACCAAAAATGTCTCAGAATTCTTTCTTAGTCATTTGCTCACCAACCTCACTTCAAATTTCATCACCCACCATAGGCAGATGTTTTGAGAATTAAAATGGGAAATTTATGAAGCACATCAGAATTTTCTCACATGGAATACCTTCCTGGGGTTTCACAGCCCTGTCCTTTGAGTCCAAAGGCAGCCCCAGATAAGGACAAAGCAATAGGCCAATGGGACCCCGGCCTCCAACGGAGAAGAGAGAAATTTAAAACTGTGAAAGGACATAAAAGGAGAGGGAAAACAGATAAATCAAAGGAGAGTAGGAAAACCACTACATCACTTCCCACCCACATGGACAGAGGATGGAGGTTTTCTTTTGTTCCCAAGATGATCTATATTCTCCAGTGGGTGAGAAGCCTCATAATATGCACAGGCATATCTGAAAACGTTGTCCAACCATGCCACTTACAAGGGAAATGCTAATTTCTTTTCATTTACACAATGAAATATTATTTTTCCCACTGACATTTGAAAAGATTTTTTAAATGATAAAACACAACGCTAGGGGTTCTGGTCCAAGACGGTATCAATATAAGAAGACCCTGAACTCACCTCTTCCATCAAATTACACCTATTTATAAAACAGTTCCTCTACACAACAAAAGATAGACCACAGAGAGAACAGTAAGAGACATGAAGACATGGTACAAAGGGAATCCCCACCCCCAACACTTCAAACTGCAGTGGGGAGGAATAGTACTAAGGGACCAGGAACAGGTACCTCTGTCCTTGGGCACAGAAAAAAAGCTGTAGTTTACAAGATCAATTAGCATTTAAAAGAGCCAGTGTGAACTCCACCAAATGGTGGGGAGGATCTGCTGTAATGCTCTGTGGATGGCAGGGCCGACAGACATGGTCTACACTACCCCCTATCTTGAAAGCACAGACTAATGAGCAGTCTGGACAGTCTAACCAGCTTTTTGCCTCAGAGAACCCTGGATCTATAGCCTGCACCAGCCCAGCTACCCCACCAAGGTGTCCACAGGGTGGTGCACACCAGGATATCCCTGGTTAGCGTTCATTGCAATCCCAGACTTTGTGCCAAAGTGATACAGGGACACAAAGCCCTCCGGAACATCCCAAGGCCACACCACTTTGGCTTCAGACAGCTTGCTAGGGCACCTCTTGCTAGGGCACAGAGTGCTCCAGAACCTCTCTGTTGACATTTGCTTCATATCCAGATGCTATGTTAGGTGCCCACTGTGTGAAGCACCCTGCTACACCCCCACCTACACTGGTTTCAGTTCCAGTCATTGGGCCAAAATGCCCACTGTGGTGACTACCTTGGGACACCACAGCTTGCATCCAATTAAGCTTCAGCTGTCCTTCCAGGGCACATTTTGTGCAAAGAGCCCGAGACCAAACTGAGCCACACTCATTTTAGCTTTAGCTGCCCTACCAGCTATCCTGTGCAGAAAGCCCCAGGAACCCCCCAATCTGTACCCCGCCTAAGTTCCAGCCACCTCTTCAGGGTACCCTTTGTGCCAAGACCCTGGAACACCCCAGTTTATATCCACTTCAGCTTCAGCTATCCTGCCAAGGTGCCCTCTGTACATAGAGCCCCAGGTCCCTCCAGCATGCACCCACTTTAGTTTCATCTATCCTGCCAGAGTACCCCTTGCGCAGAGAGCTCAAGGACCTCCTGATCCACATACGCCCTCAGCTCCAGCCACCTCGCCAGGGCATCCTGGAGTGCCCCAGTTTGCAGCCATTTCAGCTTCAGCTACCTACCAGTGTGCCCTCAACACATAGAAAACTGGGACACCCTGACCTGCATCCATTTCACCTTTAGCTCTCCTGAAACAATGTCCACTGTATGGAAAACCCCAGGACCCCCAGCCCACAGTGGCCACAGCTCCAGTCATCCAGCAAAGTCACCAACCATACACAGTATGCATAGAGGACAACCATACACAAGACCATTCCTTCATTTATAGAAGTAGCTGTTCCACCTAACCCATAGAAACAAACACAGAAAGTCAAGCAAAATGGGAATATTCTCCAAAAGAAACAAGACAAAACCTCAGAAAAACTAAATGAAACAGAGATAAGCAATTTGCCTGATAAAGAATTTAAAGTTATGATCATAAAGATACTCACTGAGCTGGAGAGAAGAATGAAAGAACTGAGTGAGACTTTCAATAAAGAGATAGAAAATATAAAAAGGAACCAGAGTTGAAGAATACAGTAACTGAAATAAAAAACACACAAGATGGAATCAACAATGCACTAGTGGATGCAGAAGAATGAATCAGTGATCTAGAAGACAAGGTAATAGAAAGCACTCAAGCTGAACAGGGGAGGGAGAGGGGAAGGGGAAGGGAGACAGACAGGCACCTGGGTGGCTTAGTTTGCTAAGTGTCCAACTTTGGCTCAGGTCACGATCTCATGGTTCATGAGTTCAAGCCCCACATAAGTGCAGAGCCTGCTTCAGATACTCTGTCTCCCTTTTCTCTCTGCCCCTTCCCCACTCACACTTTGTCTTTCTCAAAAATAAACAAACAAACAAATAAATAAATAGTAGGAGGGAGGGAGATTTTTTTTTAACTTTTTTTAAATGTTTATTTATTTTTGAGAGAGAGAGAGTGTGAGTGAGGTAGGGGCAGAGAGAGCTGGAGAGACAGAATCCGAAGCAGACTCCAGGCTCTGAGCTGTCAGCACATATCCCATTGCAGGGCTCAAACTCACAAACCGTGATATCATGACCTGAGCCAAAGTTGGACACTTAACTGACTGAGCCATTTACGCACCCTGGGATATTGATTTTTTTAAATGATCGTTTAAAGGATCTCTTGGACAACATCAAATGAATAAACATTTGCATTATTGGGGTCTCAGAAGAAGAAAGAAAGAAAGAAAGGGAAAAGAAAACTTATTTGCAGAAATAATAGCTGAGGGGCACCTGGGTGGCTCATTTGGTTAAACATCCAACTTCAGTTCAGGTCATGATCTCGCGGTTCTTGAGTTCAATCCCCACGTCAGACCCTGTGCTGACAGCTCAGAGCCTGGAGCCTGCTTTGAATTCTGTGTCTCCCTTGCTCTCTGCCCCTCTCCCACTCATGCTCTGTCTCTGTCTCTCTCTCAAAAATAAACATTAAAAAAAATAAAAAAAGAAAGAAAATAAATAATAGCTGAAAACTTCCCTAAATAGATAAGGAAATAAACATCCAGGTCCAAGAAGTACAGAGAGTTCCCAACGAGATGAACCCAAGGAGGCCCACACCAAGACACATAATAATTAAAGCATCAAAGATGAGAGAATTTTTAAGGCAGCAAGAGACAGGCAAAAAATTACTTACAAGGGAAAATAAGGCTATCAGCTGATTTTTAGCAGAAACATTGCAAGCCAGAAGAGAGTGGCCTATCCTCAAAGTGCTGAAAGGAAAAAACCTAAAACCAGGAATACTCTACCCAACAAGCTTATCATTCATATTCAAAAGAGACATAAAGTTTCCCAGAGAAACAAAAGATAAAAGAGTTTATCATCACTTAACTGGTCTTACAAGAAACATTAAAAGGATTTCAAGTGGAAAAGAAAATGGCCACAGTTAGATATAAGAAAATTATGAATAAAAATATGTAAAATATGGTAGCATATACATAAAATGTGGAAGAGAGGGAAAAAAAGAAAGAAGTTTATATTTTTAATGTGTTTGAACTTAAATGACCATCAAATTAATTAGACTGTTGCATACTTAGGATGTTCTATAAGAACCTCATGGTAACTACAAACCCAAACCTATAATAGACACACAAAAAATAGAAAGCCAAGCATAACACTACAGAAGCTCATTAATCACAAAGAGAGCAAGAGAATAAGGAACAGAGAACACCTACAAAAATAAACAGAAAACAAATAACAAAGTGACAATAAGTACATACCTATAAATAATTACTTTAAATGCAAGTGACCCAAATGCTCCAATCAAAAGACACAAAGTGGCAGAATGGATTAAAAAAAAAAAAAAAGACCCAGCTATATTCTGCCTGCAAGAGATTCATCTCATACCTAAAGACACATACAGGCTGAAAATGAGTGGATAGAAAAATGTTTCCCATGCAAATGGAAGTGGAAAAAAAAGCCAGGGTAGAAATACTTATATCAGACAAAATATACTTTAAAACAAATACTGTAACAAGAGACAAAGAAGAGCATTACATAATGATAAAGCGATCAATCCAATAAGAGGATATAAAAGTTGTAAATATCTATGCACCCAACACTGGAATACCCAAATAAATAGTAACAGACATAAAGAGAGAAATTGATGGTAATAAAATAGTAGGGGACTTTAACACCCCTAGTACACTTATGTCAATGGATAGATCATCCATGCAGAAAAATCAATAGGAAACAGTGTCTTTGAATGAAACATTAGACTCTATGGATTTAACAGGTATTTAAAGAACATTCCATTCCAAATAAGAAAACACATTCTTTTCAAGGGTACATGGAACATTCTCCAAGATAGATCACATGGTCGGCCACAAGACAAGTCTCAATAAATTTAAGAAGACTGAAATCATACCATACATCTTTTCTGACCACAGCAGTATGAAACTAGATATCAATCACAACAACAAAAAAAAAAAAACTAGAAAAGACACAAATATGTAAAGGCTAAACAACATGACACTAAACAACCAATAGGTCAATGAAACAATCAAAGAAGAAATTAAAAAAAATAGACAGAGACAAATGAAAATAAAAGCACAATGATCCAAATTCTTTGGGACTCAGGAAAAGCAGTTGAGGGAAATATATAATAATGCAGGCTTACCTCAAGAAACAAACAAACAAAAAAAGCTCAAATAAATAACTAAACTTAAACCTAAGCAAAATAGAAAAAGAAGAACAAAGTCTAAGGTGAGTAGAAGGAAGAAAATAATAAGGATTGAAGCAGAAATTAATGACATAGAGAGTAAAAAACAATTTTATTTATTTATTTTTATTTTATCTTTGAGAGAGAGAGACAGAGAGAGAGGGAGAAACAGAATCTGAAGCAGGCTCCAGGCTCTGAACTATCAGCACAGAGCCCAATGCGGGGCTCAAACCCACAAACCATGAGATCCTGACCTGAGCCAAAGTTGAACGCTTAACCAACTGAGCCACCCAGGTGTCCCCTAAAAAATAATTTCAGAGAGGGGCCAACATGGCAGAGAAGTAGGGGGATCTGTACTTCCTGCGTCTCTCAAACAAAGAAGTGCTGAAGCCAAAGGACTTTGAACCCCAAGAGTCTGGGAGGAAAAATAGACTAAGTCTACCAGGGAGAAACCGGGGCAACCTGAGGGACCATAGGTGGGTGATTGCAAACCAGGGGAGATAAAATGGGCCATATAGGCACAAAGTGGAAAGATCCCCTTCTGCTGAGAGACAAAGGGAAGAGAAAGAGTGGCTGCGGAAGCATAGGACTGTATCTGGACAAGAGAAAAAACCTCCAACCAGGACGGAGAGGGATCCCATCTCTAACTGCAGATCCCATCTTTGGACTGGGGCCAGCTGCCCTGTTCACACACCTGGGTAGGAGGGGAGCCACCCCCCGGGGTTCAGTGGCAGATCAGGGGCGCAGTCCACAGCAGGAGAAACAGGTACCCTCCTCTAAAGGGCTGAAGGAAAAAAACAGCTGGGACCTCATACCGGGAGGCAATTCCCCAGTACCAGGGCACATGGAACAGGAGTTTAATTCCCAGCCAAGCACCAGAGCAAAGGAGTCAGCCAAGTGAGATAGACAAGCCTTGTCTACACCCGAGGCACAGTGAGGACGGCTCCAAAGGAGTGATTTGGGACACCAGGTTGTAAAGAAGAGACTGGGGGGGAGGGGTCGCCATTTTTCTCCCACCACCACCAAGGTCGGGTCTCAGGGATCCCTCTAGGGTCCCACAGTGAATGTGGGACCAGCATACACTAAACCACGTCCCTCCACGCAGGGTAGTTCCATGTCTACTGGAGCGGGATGGACGCTGTGGAACCAGACAGACAGCTTCTCCAGACCAGCACTCTCTTTTTGAGAAGCCTGGCTAGAGGTTTATCAATTTTGTTTATTTTTATTTTTTTTTTAATTTTTTTTTCAACATTTATTTATTTTTGGGACAGAGAGAGACAGAGCATGAACGGGGGAGGGGCAGAGAGAGAGGGAGACACAGAATCGGAAACAGGCTCCAGGCTCTGAGCCATCAGCCCAGAGCCCGACGCGGGGCTCGAACTCACGGGCCGCGAGATCGTGACCTGGCTGAAGTCGGACGCTTAACCGACTGCGCCACCCAGGCGCCCCTTGTTTATTTTTTTTAAAAAAACAACTCTTTGTTTCATTGATCTGCTCTACAGTTTTTTTAGATTCTATATTGTTTATTTCTTCTCTGATTTCTATTATTTCTCTTCTTCTGCTGGGCTTGGAGTATCTTTGCTGTTCTGCTTCCATTTCCTTTAGGTGTGCTGTTAGATTTTGTATTTAGGATTTTTCTTGTTTCTTAAGATAGGCCTGGATTGCAAGGTATTTTCCTTTCAGGACTGCCTTTGCTGCATCCCAAAGCATTTGGATTGTTGTATTTTCATTGTCATTTGTTTGCATATATTTTTAAATTTCTTCTCTAATTGCCTGGTTGACCCATTCATTCTTTAGTGGGGTGTTATTTAACTCCATGCTTTTGGAGGTTTTCCAGACTTTTTCCTGTGGTTGATTTCAAATTTCATAGCATTGTGGCCTGAAAGTGTACATGGCATGACCTCAATTCTTTTATACTACTTAAGGGCTGTTTTGTGACCCAGTATGTGATCTATCTTGGAGAATGTTCTATGTGCACTCGAGAAGAAAGTATATTCTGCTGCTTTAGGATGAAAAGTTCTGAATGTATCTGTCAAGTCCATCTGGTCTAGTATATCATTCAGGACCCTTGTTTCTTTATTGATTCTCTGTCTATATGATCTGTCCATTGTTGTAAGTGGAATATTAAAGTCTCCTGCAATTACCACATTCTTATCAATAAGATTGCTTATGTTTGTGATTGTTTTATATATTTGGGGGCTTCCATATTTGGTGCATAGACATTTATATTTGTTAGCTCTTCCTGATGGGTAGACCCTGTAATTATTATGTAATGCCCTTCTTCATCTCGTTACTGCCTTTAATATAAAGTCTAGTTTGTCTGATATAAGTATGGCTACTCCAGCTTTCTTTTGACTTCCAGTAGCATGATAGATAGTTCTCCATCCCTTCATTTTCAATCTGAAGGTGTCCTCAGGTCTAAAATGAGTCTCTTGTTGGGGTGCCTGGGTGGCGCAGTCGGTTAAGCGTCCGACTTCAGCCAGGTCACGATCTCACGGTCCGTGAGTTCGAGCCCCGCATCAGGCTCTGGGCTGATGGCTCGGAGCCTGGAGCCTGTTTCCGATTCTGTGTCTCCCTCTCTCTCTGCCCCTCCCCCGTTCATGCTCTGTGTCTCTCTGTCCCAAAAATAAATAAACGTTGAAAAAAAAATTTTTTTTTTAAAAATAAAATGAGTCTCTTGTAGACAGAAAATAGATGGGTCTTGTTTTTTCATCCATTCTGATACCCTATGTCTTTTGGTTGGAGCATTTAGTCCATTTACATTCAGTGTTATTATTGAAAGATATGGGTTTAGTCATTGTGGTATCTGTAGGTTTCATGCTTGTAGTGATGTCTCTGGTACTTTGTGATCCTTGCAACATTTCACTTACAGAGTCCCCCTTAGGGTCTCTTGTAGGGCTGGTTTAGTGGTGATGAGTTCCTTCAGTTTTTGTTTGGGAAGACCTTTATCTTTCCTTTTATTCTGAATGACAGGCTTGCTGGATAAAGGATTCTTGGCTGCATATTTTTTTCTGTTCATCACATTGAAGATTTCCTGCCATTCCTTTCTGGCCTGCCAAGTTTCAGTAGATAGGTCTGATACTACCCTTATGTGTCTACCTTTGTATGTTAGGGCCCATTTATACCTAGCTGCTTTCAGAATTCTCTATCCTTGTATTTTGCCAGTTTCACTATGATATGTCGTGTGGAAGATTGATTCAAGTTACGTTTGATGGGAGTTCTCTGTGCCTCTTGGATTTCAATGCCCTTTTCCTTCCCCAGATCAGGGAAGTTCTCAGCTATGATTTGTTCAAGTACACCTTCAGCCCCTTTCTCTCTCTCTTCTTCTTCTGGAATTCCTATGATACAGATATTGTTCCATTTGATTGCATCACTTAGTTCTCTAATTCTCCCCTATACTCCTGGATTTTTTTTATCTCTCTTTTTCTCAGCTTCCTCTTTTTCCATAATTTTATCTTCTAATTCACCTATTCTCTCCTCTGCCTCTTCAATCTGTGCTCTGGCCACCTCCATTTTATTTTGCACCTCATTTATAGCATTTTTTAATTCATCATGACTATTTTTTAGTCCCTTGATCTTTGTAGCAATAGATTCTCTGCTGTCCTCTATGCTTTTCTCAAGCCGAGCGATTAATTTTATGACTATTATTCTAAATTCTTGTTCAATTGTATTGCTTAAATCAGTTTGGATCAATTCGTTAGTTGTCGCTACTTCCTGGAGTTTCTTTTGAGGAGAATTCTTCCGTTTCATCATTTTGGCTAGTTTTCTGACCCTGTGGTAGCTCCAAACTGCAGGGCACTTCCCCTGTGCTGTCTGGAGAAACTTGTGTTGGTGGGCAGGGCCACAGCCAGACCTGATGTCTGCCCCCAGCCCACCAGTGGGCCACAGTCAGACTGGTGTGTACCTTATCTTCCCCTCTCCCAGGGGCAGGACTCACTGTGGAGTGGTGTGGCCCCTGTCTGGGCTACTTGCACATTGCCAGGCTTGTGGTGCTGCTTCGATGGGATCTGGCCAAGGGCGTATTAGACGGGGTGGATCCACAAGGTGCACAGGGGTGAGAGGGGCAACCTTAGTTAGCTTTGCCATCAGTGGTCCCCTGCAGGAGGGGCCCTGCAGCACTGGGAGGGAGGCAGACCTGTCAGAGGGATGGATCCACAGAAGCACAGCATTGGGTGTTTGCGCAGTGCAAGCAAGTTCAGTGGCGGGAACTGGTTCCCTTTGGAATTTCGGCTGGGGGATGGGAGAGGGAAATGGCGCTTGCCAGTGCCTTTGTTCCCCCATGGAGCTCTGTCCTTCCAGGGACTCAACAACTCCCCCTCCAGTAGGCCCCAGGCGTTTTTCAAAAAGTGGTTCCAGCCGGTATCCCCACAGGCTCTCTGTCCCACAGTCTTTTTAGAGGAGTCCTCTCACCCTTCCTTCTCTATGAGAGCAGAGCTGTTGACTTTTAACATTCCAGATGTTAAGTCCCACTGGCTGTCAGAACTCACATAGTCTGGCCCCTCCACTTTTGCAAGCCAGACTTGGGGGCTCTGCCTTGCTGGGCGGGCTGCCCCTCCACCACTCTGGCTCCCTCCCGCCAGTCCGTGGAGCGTGCACTGCCTCTCCGCCCTTCCTTCTGTGGGCCTCTTGTCTGTGCTTGCTCTGGAGACTCTGTTCTACTATTCTTCTGGTGGTTTTCTGAGTTATTTAGGCCGATGTGGGTGGAATCTAACTGATCAGCAGGATGAGGTGAGCCCAGTGTCCTCCTATGCCACCATCTTCCCCTAATTATATCCACAATCTGATTTTAAAAAGGGCAAAGGACCTGAACATACACATGAAAAGACAACAGACACATGAAACGATGCTCGACATCACTAATCATCAGGGATATGTAAATCAAAGCCACAGTAAGATATCACCTTACACTTGTCAAAATAGCTAAAATCAAAATGACAAGAAATAACCACGTTAGTGAGAATGTGGAGAAAAGGAAGCTGCCATTCACTGTTGGTAGGAATGTAAATTTGTACAACTACTATAGAAAACAGTATAGTGGTTTCCCCCCAAAAATAGAAACACTATATGATCCAATAATTACACTGGGGATTTACTCAAAGAAAATGAAAATACTAATCCAAAAAGATAGATAAATGCACTCTGTGTTTATTTCAGCATTATTTACAATAGCCAAGATATGGAAGCAACCTAAATGTCCATCAATAGAAAAATGGATAAGGAAGATGTCACACACACACATACAGAGGAATATTGCACAGACATAAAAAAGGATGAGATCATGTCATTTGTGGCAACATGGATGAAGCTAGAGGGTATTACGCTAAATGAAATAAGTCAGACTGAGAAAGACAAATACCATATGATTTCACTCATATGTGGAATCTTTAAAACACACACACACACACACAAATCAAAACAACGACAACAAAAAGCAGCAGCAGACCTGTAAACACAGAGAACTGATGGTTTCCAGAGAGGAGGAGGGTAGGAGCTGGACAAAATGGGTGAAGGGGAGCGGGAGATACAGGCTCCCAGTTATGGAACAAATAAGTCATAGGAATAAAAGGCACAGCATAAGTAATATAGTCAATGATACTGCAATAGTATTGTATGGTGACAGATGGTAGCCGTACTCGTGATGAGCATAGCATAACATATAAACTTGTCAAATCACCATGTTGTACACCTGAAACTAATGTAACACTGTATGTCAACTACACTCAAATAAAAGAACTTAAAAAAAAACAAAAAACAAAAAACCCTATGCTTGGAAGAATGCAGCCACATACCTGGAAACTGGGGCAGGCAAGGAGAGGGAGAGACAGTATAAATGGCCTCCCAGCAAACCACTAGGAAATACAAAAGAAAAAGGTGCCACTTGTCTCCCACAGGGGTCACTGCTCCAGGGTTCCCATTATCCCTTTATTGACCACAGCAGCCTCACTCAAACACAATGTTCTAAAGCCACTCAAAACAATTTTGGTTCCCAAAAGTATGTTCTCTCACCTCCGCCTCCTGCTGCCTGGAACACTTTCCTCACCTTTTCCCCAGCCACATCTCACTCACCCTACAGGGACTCAGCTTATACGTTGCCTCCTACAGGAAGCCCACCAGACTGACCCCCCCTCAGCCTCTGCTGAACACCCAGAGCCCTGTGGGCTTCCACCATCACAGCAGTGGTTATTCAGTGGTCTATGTTCTCCTTGATACACATTTCCAGAATAGGCACATTGCAGCATTATAAAGGAAAGGTGAAATCTCTTTTTGGAGAAAGAGGTGAGGTCTGTGTAGTCTTGGGACCATGGAGAAAGGGGTGGAGATGCAGTTTGGGGTCAGTACTTGAAAGAGTGCTACCTCACTAACCAGCTTGAGCTTCCTTGGTAGGTGATGAGCTGCTCATCATAGGAAGGTAAGCAAGAAAATATCAGAAACTACCTCCCTCAGTCCTTCCCCTTCACACCCGGGGAGCCTAGGCTGAGGCCAGTCCTCCCAGTAAGTGCTCAATACATGTTTGAATGGAAGTGAAGTCTGGAGGAACAAGAAAGGAGAAGTACAGATGGAAAGAGCCAGATAGAAACCAACAAACATCAACAGTGAACAAAACAGGGAGAACAAGCAATGGAGACAGAAAGATGTAGGGGAAGCTGAACTCCACTAACTACACCCAAGACACCATTTGTGACAGCATGGATGGACCTTGAGCACATCATGTTAAGCCAGATAATTCAGACAGAGAAAGACAAGTACTAATGATGTCACTTATATGTAAAATCTATGGAAAAGAACAGAATAAAATGGTGATTTCCAGAGAATGAGGGTGCAGAGGAAAATGACTGATGGTCTTTAAGAGTATAAACTTGCAATGAGTACTGAAATTGCCATAGATTATCTAATGCACAGTATAATGAATATAGTCAGTAACACTGTACTATGATGTAATGTGATAAACATTGTTTCACTGGCAATCATATTCATATATATACACACACACCAAAGTAACATGCTCTACACCTTAAATTTACAAATTATAACATTTCAAACTTATCAAAAAATTAATTAAAAAAATTTTTTTTTAATGTTTATTTATTTTTGAGAGAGATGGAGACAGAATGCGAGTGGGGAAGGGGCAGAGAGAGAGGGAGACACAGAATCCGAAGCAGGCTCCAGGCTCCGAGCTGTCAGCACAGAGCCCGAGGCGGGGCTCGAACTCACGAGCTCTGAGATCATGACCTGAGCCGAAGTCAGACGCTCAACCGACTGAGCCACCCAGGCGCCCCAAATAATTAATTTTTTTAATGAAGAAGAAAAGAATCTCAGGCAGAGGAGACAGTAAATGCAAAAGCCCAGAGGTGAGAGTCAGCGTAGATATATTTGGGGAACCCTGGAAGAGGGTGGAGGGACTTGGTCAGAGCTGCTGGTAGGAAAGATCCTGCAAGTGGTTCTGGAGTGAGTGGATTGCAGGGGACGGGAGTAGGGGCCTCTGAGACCAGGGTGGAGCCTGGGAAGAAATGTCCAAACGCTGGACAGGAGCTAGGACCAGATTTGGAACTGAGACGTTGGCTTGGAGAACAGCGGCACCTGGTGGTAACTATGTGGAATCTCACCTTCTTTCATTGGTTCATTCAACATTAATTGCCAACACAGGTAAGGTGGTTCCCCGTGTATCTGACACTCAGAGGGGATCATTTTTGATGCCTCCCTCCTATAAAATAATTTTCAGCAATAATAATAAAATCTTTATGATGACCATAAAAGAAGTGCAGACGGTGAAAACGTATTTCCCTTCTTCTAAAACACTTCATGTAATAATGTAAATGATTGTCCAGTAACTAAGCAAATTTTAATAAAACTGAAATATCTGCAAACACTACAATTTGGGAAGCCACAAAACCTCACCACTGATATAATATTTTCTTGATTTGTTCGTTGGTTTTAAAACAATTGAAAAACAATGCTTGAATCTTAATGGTGTTATTCAAATTCAGTTATTATAGCTCACATATGAACTAATATGTACGTTTACCAACTAAAACTAAAAGTCTTTCATGTCGTGGTTTTCAAGCCTCCACTGTTTGAAATTGTAAGCACGAAATCTTCAAATGGTCACCCAGAATGACAAAATGGAAGCAATTCAAGCTCTTGTGTTTATCTTTACAATCAGTGTTTGTCTATTTTGAATCTCAATGCAGGAAGATATTGTCTCCCAGGGCTTGGAGGCCTTCAAACAATTCCAAACCATTACAAGTTTACTCTGCAAATGAATGTACATAACTGAGATTCTTGGTGTACCCGGGTTGACGGCACAACCGAGGGTTCTCTCAACTAATTCCAAAGAGTATTTGGAATTACATTACATTACATTACATTAGCATATAAGAATATGCTAATATGAGGCTTAGATATAAGTTTTTAAAATTCAATAGTAAATGGTGAAATGAGAGTAAAGTCTGTACCTAAGTTAATAATTTCAATGTCAGTTTCCTGGCTCTGGGATCTCCTCACCGGGGTCACCCACCTGGCCTCATTCTCCTACCCCACACAGCAGATAAAACCCCCGTCCTGCCCCCACAGTTCCACAAAACAGCCACAAAACAAAAGAAAACTTGCCTTCCCAGAAGCTGCAGAAAATCTCCTTGCCTCTCCCTGGCTCTGAGTGGGTTTCATGGCTGCCCTTGAGCCAGTTGCTTTAGAGGGCCAAGCCAAGAGAATGAGGCAATGGCTGGGAACTGGGGGTGGGGCCAATCATAGCTGAGGAAAGGGGAGCAAGTTCAGAAAAGAACGGCAGAATCCTGGCTCCATTTCACCTGACCTGTTGGGTTCTGTGCTCCAACATCCTAATTTTCCACATGGGGAAACTGAGGCAGCAAGAGCTCAGGGACAGGACTTCTCAGCAGGACTGAGCCGGCACTTGGGACACAAGGTGAAGGTCCCAGCTGTGACTCTGTCCAGGGAGGAAGGTGGGGCAGTTGAGTAGGGTGTTAGGTGATAGAATCACCTGAAGGCACTTTAAAACGCACCAATGTTGAGGCGTGGAGGAGAGGGGGTCGGCGTTTGTTAAAATCGTGCCAGGTGATGCTAACAGGCAGCCAGCATGGAGAGCACCCTTCTCACGCAACCCACAAAGACAGGGAAGCTGAGGCCCAGCAGCACACATGCCTCAGTTCCCCCACTCTGCCACAGCTCCTCACTCACACAAAGATGTCCCCAGGGCAGAGAAGTGGGAAAGTCAGATACTCAGACCCTGGGGGCCACATCCAGGCCCACACAAGAAAAGCTGTGCTCAGGCACTTCTCATTGACCCCTTCCAATGACCCACCCCCTGTCCTGCCCAGCCCCCACCCATGGCAGAAAAGATGAGAGACTCAAATAAGAAAGAAGCTGAGTTTATTTAAACGATTGAGGTCTTGCCACCTGAGAATTCCAAGTCTTCCCCTTCAGGCTCCAGAGGAAGGAGGGTCCTTACTGTAAGCAATGCTCCCTCAGCTCAGGGCTCCCCGGTAGATACCAGCCCAAGAGCAGGCTATGCAATCCCACCCTCCCAGGGCCTCCCTCCTCCCCCAGCCAGAGGGGACGGGTGACCAAGTGGGGAAAACTAGATCAGTATTAAACTGAGGCTTCAGCTGCCTGCCTTATACAGCCCAGCTGGTTTGGGCAGAAAAGCTGAAGTGAAGCCAGCCAGACTGGAGGTCCTAGGATGGGGCTGAAGCTGGGGCATCGTGGCTTGCAGGCCCCAGGCAGGCTGGAGCTCAGGCAAAAGCAGTCTCGGTTCCCTTTCCAGGCCTCGGGGGGTCCTCAGTCTTGCTCGCCAAGCTGTAATAGTAGGTCCGCATGCGCTGCTCCACAGCCAGGAAGTCTGGGCGGTCTTCCCACCTGTGGGGGTTCAGGTAGATCCAGGCCACTGACCATATCCCCAGAACCCAGCTTCAGCTGGAGGGCAGACACGCATGGGGCTCAAAAAATCAGTGTGTGGCGGGGAGGCACCTGGGTGGCTCAGTCAAGCATACAGCTCTTGGTTTCAGCTCAGGTCACGATCTCATGGTTGGTGAGATCAAGCCCCATGTCAGGCTCTGCACTGAGATTCTCTCTCTCTCTCTCTCTCTCTCTCTCTCTCCCCCTCTCTCTGCCCCTCCCCCGCTTGGCTTTGTCTCTCTCGAAATAAATAAACATTTAAAAAAATAAAATCAGTGGGGCTGTCAGGATGGTAGAGTTTTGGGAAATGGAGACGTCTCTTGGATGTGAGTACTAGAATTCGAGTGGTTCTGTACCATGTAATAGAAGAGCTGCCGACATACAGGATGTTGGGGGAACCACCTGTTGAGGGTTAACTGGTGAAGATTTAGGAAACTGAATTCACTGAGTGTCGGGGTTATAACTATCAATGAAGGGGGCCTGGGATATTGAAGGCTGAGGTACTGCACATGTGCCAAGGGCCAGTGTATTTGGATGCCAGGTGAGGACTTTTATGGGTGCAAGTATGCTGCCCCTAGTCTAGCAGAACATTGGAGCATTGATGGTGGGTTCCGTTAGTGAAGAGTTGGGCTACGAATGGTACTGTGTGTGAAATATCCATGTATAGCGTTGGATGCAAGCCTCTTTCAGTATTGGGGTGTTGGTGTACTGAGTACTCCCAATGGAGACCAGGTCAACACATGTTGGATGGACTGATCATGTATTATTTATCATAAATAGGGTATCTATACATCGGGTTGCTTGGGTGTTTAGGTGTCAATGTCATAGGTGCTGGCCAATGGAATAATGGATGTCTGGGTAGAAAAGGTATCAAATGTTGGAATATCCATGCTCAGTGGATGACAATGGCTCAGTGTAGGACAGTATCTTGTTTGGGTGTGTGTTGCCTATTTTCTGATGGGAAGTTGAAATACTGATGGTGTTAAAAGTTTGGCTGTTCAAGTGTTGAGCTTGAACACTGGACAGAGGTGGAGGTTTTGAATGTATTGAGTATTTGGGTGCTGTAGTGTTGGCTTGTCAGAATAAATAGGTGTTGAATGTTGGACAGCAGGGGACTGAGGAATGAGAGTGGAGTATTATCATATGTCCTGACCATTGGTACTATATTTTGGGTAAAAGAGTACTGCCTTGTTTGAGTATTGCAGGATCAACGTGTTGAGTGTTGGCTGGTGGGGGCCTGAGGTTTTAGATGCTGGAGCACTAGGTGTTTACAGGTAGAGTGTTGGAGTGTTAGCCCATTGGAGCACTATAGGGTCCATGTGTTGAGGTATTTAGCATAGGTGCAGAGAGTAAAGCTACTGCGTGTGAGAAAGACTGTGAACTGGGTGAGTCTTGGGAGGGATGAGTTTTGGACTATTGGTCACCATGACCTCTGGTCCCCGGCCCAGTGTCGGCTCAGCTGGGTACCCTTCCCACCCACTGGCACTCACTTGTAGATCCAGCAGTCACTCATGAGTGTGTACATTTCAGGTGGACAGTCCGGCGGGCACTCCATCCTCTTGCCCTGCTCGATGAAGGCTATGACTTCGGGGCCCTTCATCTTCTGCTCGAGCCAGAACCAAGTGCAACATGAGTAACCAAGGCCACCTCACCCTCACCCCCCTTCTCACCCAGCCACCTGCCCACCCGCCTCTGCCCACGCCTGCCTTGTAGGGCTTCTGGCCATAGGAGAAGGCCTCCCACATGGTGACCCCATAGCTCCAAACATCACTGCGGCTGGAGAACTTGCGGAAGTTGAAACACTCGGGCGCATACCACTTGAGCGGCCACTTCCCTGCTGAGCGGGCCTGAAAAGGGGGAGATGTTGCCAGGGCAGGGCTCAGGGACCCTCCACCCACCAACCTCATCCATGGGCACCAAAGGGGTGGGGGCTCACAGTATAGTAGCTATCGTCGGCACCCAGTGCCTTGGAGAGACCGAAGTCGCTGATCTTGGCGTAGTGCCGGTTGACCAGCAGGACGTTGCGGGCTGCCAGGTCACGGTGCACAAAATTTTTCTCTTCCAGGTACTTCATCCCCATGGACACCTGGTGCAGCAGCTCCGCCACGTTGCTGATGGGGATCTCCTCCCTGGGGTGCAGGGGAAAGCAGGGTCAGGTGGGAGGGGACAGCCTGAGTTCCTAAGGGAGCAAAGCCCACACCTCTGACCCAGCTGAGCATGTAGTCAGCAGGTGCTTATTGTGTGCCCAGGCACAGGGCTGGAGATACAGGAAGGAGGGCAGGTGTGAACAGAAGAGGCAAAACCCTCTGTCCTCCTCTGGTCTCAAGACTTTCAATGTCTCCCACATACTATGATTCCCAAACTTACACATTTACCTGAATCCTCTATGCGCCCCTGGTTGGGGGGGGGGGGTCCATGGGCATCTCAAAAATAATAAAGACAGAGGCACCTGGGTGGCTCAATCAGTTAAGCATCCAACTCTTGACTTCAGCTCAGGTCATGATCCCAGGGTTGTGGGATCGAGCCCCATGTCAGGCTCTGTGCTGGGCATGGAGCCTGCTTGGGATTCTCTCTCTCTCTGCCCCTCTCCTACTCTTGTCTCTCTCAAAATAAATAAATAAACTTGAAAATAATAAAAATAAAGATAAAGCTAAGTTCCTGGTTGTTCACACACATACCCAGCTCCCCCCACTGTCCCTTTCTTCTCCAACAACCACATCCTTTCATTGAATTGGGCCAGAAGCACCAGCCTCACCCTCAGCTCCTCTTTCTCACACCTGGCTTCTAATCTGTCAACATACTCTGGCAGCTCTGCCTTCAGAATCCTTCCAGAATCCTTCTACTTCTCTCCACCTCTGCTTCTGCCACCCCAGTCCAGCCTTCATCATTGTAAGCCTGGACCAGAACGAACAGGCACCATCACCCTCATTCCCCATCGCCCATCCTCCCTGAGCACAGAATCCCAGTCCTGCCACTCCCCCTGTTTAGAGCCTCCCAGGGCTCCCACCACACTTGGGGTGGAAGTCCAAGGTCTCCCCATGGCTCACAAGGTCCTGCATGACCTGCCCCATCACTTCCCTACCCTTATCAGCTCCCCCTCTCCTCTTCATTCACTCTGTCGCAGCCATGGGACCTTCCTCACAGTTCTCTCACCACATTGGGCACAGGCACACCCCAGGGCCTTTGCACTGGCTTCTTCCCCCACAGCTGCACTTGGCTGCCTCCCTCAGTTTGCACAGACCTTGCCTTCTCACTTTTCACCTCCCACCGTGACACTCCCAATCCTCTTTTCTATAGTACTTCTCTTCCAACATATTCTGCATTGCATTATAATTATCATTGAAAGCCTCTTTTTTCCCAACCAGAATATAGGACAGAGACCTTTGTCCCTTTTGTTCACCGATGAATCCCAAATGCTAGTAACAGTCCCGATTACAGAGAAATTGCCCAGCAAAACCTGTGGAATAACTGAATGTATGAGTCAGCACGAACGCATGCACGAGCTGGGGTACGCTGTGAATGTACATGCACCAGTGAGAATGTGAGTTGATGGTCACACGCCTCAGTTGATGGTCACTCACTCAGTGAGTGTCAAAAACCATGTCTATGAGGGTAAGAGTTTAAGGCATGAGAAAACAAATGAAATCGCAGTTTCTTTAGATTGAGGGTCAGCAAATTTTTTCAGTAAAGGGCCAGATAGTAAATATTTTAGCCTTTGCAGGCTACGTGTGGTCTCTACCACATACTCTTCTGCTTCTTTTTTTCTTTTACAACCCTTTAAAAATGCCAAGCCATGCAGTACCAAACAACACTGTGGGCTACAGTTTGCTGACAGTGTCTTAGGTCAAAGACAATCGACTATGGACAATCTCACGAGGGCAAAACTTCTAAAGCTCTTACAAGCAGGGCCAGACACTGTTCTAAGCACTTTACAAATATCAACTCACGTGAGCCTCACAAGAGCCCCCTGAGGTAAATACTGTGATCAGCGCTGTGGTACGAGTGAGGAAACTGAGGCACAGACAAACTGAGAGACCTGCCTGGGGTCACACTAGTCAGTGGCAGGGCTGCAGTTCAGATCTGGAGGTCAGACTCTGACGGCTGTGCTGGTAACAGCTCCGCCCCATGGGTGTGAGTGTGGGCGCGCAGGGTGGCAGGAGTGAGTGTGTCTACAGCCGTGTGAAAACAAGTGTGCCCTCATGGCTGGAGCACACCCATAAGGACGGATGAGCCTGCTGGGCCCACAAGTTCCAAGTGCCCAGCCCGCCCGGAGCTCACTTCTTCCCAAGCAGGAACTTGTGCAGGGGCCCGCCGCCTGCCATCTCCATGACGAGCATGAGGGCCTCGGCCTGGCAGACGCCGATGAGCCGCACGATGTAGGGGTTGTCCAGCTGGTGCATAATCTGCGCCTCGCGCATCATCTCATCCTTGTCTGTCTTCTCCGTGCTGTGCTTCAACACCTTGATGGCGACGTCAATCTGCTTCCTGCCATGACGTGCACCTGGTCAGCACGGGCCCCGCTCGGCCCTTTGTGCCCACCCAACCTGCCTCTCTTCTCTCTGGCCATGTGTGGTGGATACCGTGGGTTGCCACCTGGATCTCCCTTCAGGGTCCAGGCACCCACTTCCTCAGGTGCCAGGAGTGTCGGCCAGGGACAGCTCGCTGCCAAGTCCCTCACCGAGAACTGCCCCTCGCTGAAAAAAAACACCTCAAAGCTACACCCGCCCCCAGGGGCTGCCTGTATCCAGTAGCAAGGCTACAAAGGGGGGCCCCTCTGCAGCTCCCCTGGGTCAGTTAAGGCCTCTGTTGCAACTGCGGCTCAGCCCACCCTCTCCCTGTCCCAGCCTGCTTCTCCCACACCCTCTCAGGTGCTGACCCGAGCCCTCCCAGGTAACCCCTTAGCATGTACTTTTCTGGCCCAGGGTCTGTCTCCCTGGCAAACTGATATCGCATCCTGGCCCCAACCCCCAAGGCCTGGTGAGGCCACACCCTCCTCTGTCCCCCCACCACGGTGGTGCCCCAAACCACGGCAGGAGCAGCCATACTTGCGCATGCGATAGACGCCCTGGCGCACTGAGCCAAAGTTGCCACAGCCAAGTTCTATGTCAGCGATGAGAAGGTTCTCACGCTTCAGGAAGAGCTTCTTGTCCTTGAGCTCCTCAGGGTCACTGTAGGGGCTCTCGTACACACTTGTGTCCATGGGCATTGGCCTTGGCTTCTCTGCGGACACTAGGCGTGCTAGGCATACACACACGTGTGCACTCCCAAGTCAGGATGAGGGAGTGGGACAAGGGACGGGGAGGGCACAGCAGCCTTGGCACCCGCAAAGCGCACACCCCAGACAACGATGCACCATCCAGAGCATGCACAAGCACGTGGGTACACGTGTGTGCTCGTGTGCATGCGTGCACTTGTGTACACTCCTGGTCCCCTCTGGGGGGGACTGGGAAGCCACATCCAGTGGGCTCTAAAGGCATATGCGTCTATGTGCACATGTAACCACGTGTGCCCATGCATTCACACAAACGCACCCACGTATACTTGCACCCACGTCTGTGTGTGATGGGGGTCCAAAGGCACATCTGCATGAGAAACTGTTAGTGTGCCAGCTACAGGAAGACCTCTGTGCGTGTGTGTGCACCTATGTCCATGTCTGCCCATGTCTCTGGATGCACCACACAGCCATGTTTACAAGGGCTCCAAAGGTGAGCCTCTGTGTGCACACGCAATCCTGTATTTTCTCTGTGCATGCACACAGGATAGGCTTGCATCTACACATCAAACACATGAGCATCTGCAGCCAGGCATTTTAAAAACAGGGGCTCCAGAGCCTGCCTGCCTGCCTGCCTGGGTTCAAATCCCAGTTCCACTATTGCCCAACCGCAGGACCTTGTTAAGTTACTTGCCCTCCTTTCTCATCTGTAAACTGAGAATAATCATCATGACTAACTGGCATGACTAATATGGCATAGCAGAAGCATTCGACAAGCTCAGACACACACGAGCATGGGGCGTGACTGGCACATCGTAGGTACTGAACACATGTGTGTCTGTGGCTCAGGCACAGCCAGATGTACTCCCCTGCGTGTCTGCATGCAGCCCATGCACAAGCACATAGGCAGGTGTGATGGATGTGCACCCACGTGGACGTCTGCAGTCACAAGTCAGGCCTGGCCCACATCCCTCCCCTGCCACACCCTGTAGCCCAGCCAGGGACCTTGATCACAGCCTGGCAGGAACCCCACACATACACCTCCAGCTTTGTCAGCTCACCTGGTTCAGGGGTGTATCCATCTGAGTTAAGGGTATCAATCCGTCTCTGAGCCTAAAGGTCATGGGGTCAACAAGGGTCAGCAGGACCTGAGCTGGGGGCACCCAGCCCCTGAGACCCATATTCTCTGAGGACTCCCAGGGACAGTTATGGGGGGTACCCTTTTCTGGTCCATGGCAGCCCCACTCTCCATCCCAGCCTCGCCCTGGGAACAGGACCCATCACCCACCCGCCCAGCTCCATCCCTCACGACCCAACTTTGAGATGCCAGCTAACTCACATGGGTGAAAGTGGATGGGTGAGCTGGGAGTGTGGGAGCAGCAGCCTCTGGGGGAGCAGAAGTGACAGTGAGGGGGTGGGGCACGGGGTCTTCGCTCACCCCGCCCCCGTCCCCCACAGCCCCACTCACCTGCGCTGGCGCTGGAGTTGGGGCAGGCATCCTTCAGGCAGTAGATGAGCCCATCAGCCTTCAGCTTCAGGTACTCTACCAGCTGCAGGGAGGCGGCATCAGGGCCTGGGCTCTTCCCTCCCCCAGAACCCCAAGCAACCCCCCACCACATCCCCTCAACAGCAAGGTAGATGGGCAGCTTACCTGCCAGAGCGTGTCAAACTTGGTCCCCTCAGGAATACAGTATTTGCCTGCCTTGTCCTGGCTGATGAGGTAGTGGTATACGGTTTTCCCGTAGATCAGGGACAGTGCGTACGTGCCCTGCTCCTTCCGGGGCCTCAGCCTGGCAGGGGGAAGGAGGGGGTATCACCCCTATAACCACCTGAGTTCTCCTGTGGTGACCCCCTGCCGGGCCCCAGATCTCACACACACACACACACACACACCCATGGGCTCTGACCCTGACAGTCTCACAGAGAAGTGTCAGGGACTGGGGGAGCCAAGGTCAGGCGCGACTCAACCTCCAGACCTACTGGTAACAGGTGGCGGGGTGGAGTCGGGGAGGGAAATGAGAGGAGAATGGCAGTGTCCACAGGGAGACACAGCTGTCCAAGGGCCAATATGTGACCATCCACGGGGGAATACTGGGCCTCCCACGGTGGACACTCAGCCCAGAAGAGCCTGAGGCTCACACAGCTGAACACGTGGCCATCCAGGGGAGAACACCGAACCAGCCACAAGCAGACACCAGGTCCTCCACAGCAGAGTATGTGGCCTTCCTTAGGAGACACTCAGCCATTCACCGGGGATACGTGGCCATCCACAGGATATTGAGCTATCTATGGTAGACACTCAGCCACCCACAGAGGCCACAGAAGTCTCTGCAGGTAGACTTAAAATATTCTCTTGGGGAGAGAAAGCCACTTTTCCATGAAGAGCCACAGAGGTAAGCACAACTCCATGGCTCGCTCCTGGGGCACCTTTGTACAAATCAGAGTAGGTCACCTTGTCATCACAACAGACCCACTAGTTACTGTAAAGACTGACCTTTGACAGAGTGAGACCTTGGATTGTCCTCTGCTGGAAATTTGCCAAAATAAGTACACAAATCTTCCTAGTCTATGAATGGGAATTAAGCCCCTCGAAGAATGGGGGCTTTGTGTGGTAAGACCTTGTCCGCGCACACACACACACACACACACACACACACACAGGCCAACTTAGAGCCAGATGCCTGCACCCCCTCATCCCACAGTGAAACCAACCAACACCTCCCACAAAACAATTTTGTTTCGAGTCACTGGCACAAGGTTCTACTCCAGAGTGAAGTGTAAATTTCCAATGGAGGATGGACAGCAATGGGTCCTGGGGGTCTCAGGTCTTGTACAAGAAGTTGTAGGCAGCTGACCCATAATCTGAGGAATTGTATTACGTTGCAGAAGAGCTGGCTGTTGGCGGGCAGCAGGAAGTAGGCATCAGGATGGCCTGCAGGTGGTGTAAACTCTCTGACAGGGCTTTGGCCCACGGATAAATGTTTACTGAATGTTAACCATGTCTCAGGCACTGTTCTAAGGGCAGAGATACAGTGGTAAACAAGAGAGATGTGAGCCCACCTTGTAATCAAGCCCTCCCTTAGGTCAAAGAGATGGGGAAAATATCCTCTAAATTGCCATGGCAAAACCTGAGAGTGGGACAGAAGGGCAGCAAGTTCCCAGGAGAACAATGCAATGAAGCAAGATATGATTCCTAGGCTGGCCCACAACTAGGGATGCCTGAAGAGACAGGAAACCAGGGTACAGGGTGATAGGGGAGCCCCAAGGGCAGAGAAGAGAACCCACAACAAACTAAAATGCAAATGTCCCACAGAAAGGAAAGCACTTCCATAACTAGACTGGTGGGGTAGCTTGGAGGTTATGGTTTCTAATTACTAGTTCTCTTCTTTTGAGTAGTGAAAAAGACCTCCCTCAGGTCCACATCTTGAGTTTTGAACTAACAGCAGAAACTCAACACCCAGCGCTCACCAGCAAACGTGTATGTAAAATTGAAAACACCACCACAATATTAGGCATTCTTTCCCATCAACAGATGGAGTCTCAGGGCACCTGGGCGGCTCAGTCGGTCAAGTGGCTGACTCTTGATTTTGGCTCAGGTCATGATGGAGCCCCCCGCATCTGGCTCTGCACTGACAGTGCAGAGACTGCTTGGGATTCTCACTCTCCCTCTCTCCCTGCCCCTCCCCCATGTGTGCACGCACACACACACTCTCTCTCTCTCTCTCTCAAAGTAAATAAACTTAAAAGAAAAAAAACATAGAGAAAGTCTCATTCTGTATCTCCTGAATCCGGGCCTTATCACATGACTCGCTTGGGCCAATAAGACATTAGCAAACGTGACACGAGGTGAGGCTTGGAGAGTGGTCAAGCAGTGGGCTCGCTTGCCCTCTCTTGCTTGTCCTGGCAACCCTGCCACCATTGGAATGAGTCCAGGTTAGCCTGTTGGAGAAGCCCCAGGAAGGAGAACCCAGGCACGCCAGGCTGCCAACTGCCAGACATGTGAGGCCATCCTAGACCATCCAGCCCCAGTCCACACCCCACCACGTCTGACTGCAGCCACATGAGCGAGCTCAAAGGAAACCAGTACAAGAATCACCCACTTGAACTAAGCCCACACTGCCGACCCCCTGAATCATGGGGGGAATAAATAATGTTGTTTTAAGCCATGATATTTTAGGATGGCTTGTTACATAGCAAAGACTAACTGATAACACTCTGTTTGGAAAGAGGTATGTGAATTCATAAAAGAACAGCGGCCAATTCCCACATAATAACCACATAGGCCAAAGACATTGATGTGGTCACCATGTATATTTCAATGCCACAAATTCTACTTTATTTACCAAAAAAAACCCAGTAGGTGGTCGCAGTTCTTTGCCTCTGCAGTTCAAACTTAACTTAAGCTAGAAGTGCCAGCTAAGAAATCAACGTGTATCTCTACTTCCGAATATACAGAACCTGGTAACAGTAATATAAGAGCTACCATTTATTGAGATACTGGTTCTAAATGCTTCACATAGTTGCCATTTGACCTTCACAGCATTCCCCACAAGGTAGGTACTATTATTGTCCCCGTTTTGCAGATGAGGAAACTGAGGTGTTAGATTGCACAACTGGTTAGAAGTCGAGCCAGGATTCAAATCAACTCAAATCAATTAATTGCTAATGGGACTGACAGCCAGCTCTGTCACACGATTATCTGTGCCACCCTGAGAAAGTCACTTATCCTCTCAGTTTCCTCACATGTAAAATGAGACAGTTGAACTAAATCAGAGGCTCTTAACCCAAAAAGGGCTCCAAGAATGAGGCTCAGGTTCAACTACGATCTTCTGTAGCTTCTTGTGTGCAAAATCTCTGGAGTAAACATGTTTGGGGTCGAGAAAGGGGTTCAGCTTTGGTAAGATTCCCACAAGGGTCTGTGATCCAGAAGAGGTTAGGAAACACTTAACAATATAATCTTAAAGGCCCTTTCCAGAGGTCAGGTTTCTTTTCAAGTTGAATCAACCATTCCATAAACCCTGAGATTATAAAGAAAGCTTTGGCAACAAACAGCATGAGGTACAATTCCATCCATTCTTCGGCAGCTCTGACCTGTGGTCAATAGTTAAGCGTGGCCCTGGTTTTAATTCCAGGCCTGAGTAACATGCATCTTTCTATCATACCCTACACCCTTAGCTCAGAACTGGACCAGTTCTGGGCTTGTGCCAGGCATCATGACCCACCAGGGGTGTTCCCCTCCTCCCTGCCCCATGCAAGGTTCTATGCCTACAGCTTTGACCCTTGGCCCCTAACTATCCCCTGTAGCTTTGACCTTCAGCCCCTAACTATCCCCATATTGAGAAAGCAGTTATTGACTGCAGGAACCACAAAAGCAATCTATAATAGCTTCTGTCCAAAGCATGCCTTGCCTAATTTTCCAATAGCCTGGCTCAAAGTAGCTGCTTCTGGTCTCCTGACATTGCCCAGTGTTAAGTCACTGTCCTTGATACTGTCACTGCTCTACCTGGTGCTGAACCTCAGTGCCAGTTCAGTCTCTATACTGTACCTGATCCTTGTTCCCTCAGCCTCAGTCTCCCATGGCTCATGTTGACCCTACCTGCCTCTGTGACTTTGAGTTTGACATCCAAGGCACCCATAGCTGGTCAAAGCCCTTGGCCTAGGCTCTCCTGAGACTCCTCTAACCTCAGTAGGCCAACTAATTGTCATAAACTCTGCAGAAAGTTTGCAGACTTTTCCTTGGGGCAGAGGAATTCGTTGCCAAACATCTTCCATGGAAGCTTAAGATATGAAAGAGGTCAAAGCTGAGCTAGGGTGGGGACAGCAGCTGGCAGGTAGCACAGCCTGGGTTCCCTGGATTTGTTTTGTGTCTTCCTGCTCCACAAGGACAGGGATTTGTGTCCGTTTTGTTCACTGCTATGTCCTCAGTGCCTGAAACATGCCTGGCACATAGTAGATGTTCAGTAAATATTTGCTGAATGGAGAGGAATTGAAGCTACTTGCCCAGCGACCTGAGCTGATAAATAGCAGAGCCTGGATTCCCACCCAGACAGTCCAGCTCTGGAGTCCTAACCACTACAGATCCTTTCTCATATAATGTCCCTACCACACACTCAGAAACACACTAGCCACTTGCACGTGTTATCACAGGCGCACCCCTCCCTGCACACTGCACACTGCACACTGAAGTCTGCCCCAGCCTCCAGGATTCTGGCCAACAAGCCCCAGCCTCACCGCCCTAAAGTCCCAGGCCTCAAGCCCCACATACAGGAACTTGCCGTCGGTCTGCGAGCCCGAATAGAGTTTGCGCTCTGCCTCCTCTCGAGTCAGGCTGCTGTGGTACCAGGGCATCCTCTCGTGAGCTGTTGTGGCAATGAGCTTCTCCACCTGGGGAGCCTGGCTGATGATGGCCTGCTCCAGGGCCTCACCCTAGGGAAGGGAGGATGGAGGAGCCAGGAGACTGATAACTGTCACCAGGGGCGTGACCACAGGAACCCTCTTCCCTCCTCTGGACCTTCCTAATTTCCTCTGTCCCTATGAGACCCTTCACCCTAGACCCACCTAGAGTGAGTCCTTTAGGTTGTTGAGGACAGCCCCCCTCTCCAGACACCCCCCTCCTACCCCCGCCCCTGCCCCCGCCCCCGCCATCTCCATGGTCCTTCTCCAACCTCCCGCCCATCTAGGGCCACGCCCCAGATCCCGCCTTACAGGCGGTCCAAGCTCATCTTCAGCTCGAAGATCTGACACTGGTTGTCTGGTATTGCAGGCTGTTGAAGACCACAGCCCGGGCCCGCGCTGGCAGCGCCCCTATGGTCCTGGTCCGCCCCCAGCCCAGGCCCAGGGCAACCTTCAACAGCTCTCTGGCATAGGCTTGCACCAAGGCGTCACTCAGCCCCCTCCCTACGAGGCCACCTCTTAGGTCCTGCCCCCAACCAGGACCGCATCCACCCCTCCAGCTTCCAAATCTGACGAAGCACAGCAAAGCGCAGGCTGAAGAATGCAATCGCTCTCCCCAGTCCGCAAGGCTCTCTCGCCCTCAAGGGCCTTTTCTCCTCGGCCCCGCCCCCAGGGCCCGCCCCCTCGGGCCCGCGCTCTCACCTCCAGCTTCCACGTCTGGCGCACGTAGTCGCGCACCATGGCGTCGCGCAGGCAATCGAAGACCCCGGGCTGCGGCTCGAGCCCGGACGGCCGGTTGCACGGTTTGCGCAGGTTGCAGGGCAGCCCGTCGGGATCGCGCGAGTAGAACTCGCAGAGCTCGGCGGGGCCGCAGTGCGCCTTACCGCCAGCGATGGCGTAAGTGCCGTTGAGCTGGCGCTCGATGGGGAAGTGGTGGAAACGCACATCGTGCACGAGCGAGAGCACGTAGCCGCCCAGCGAGCGCAGGCACTGGCGCAGCAGGAAGAGCCCGTCGGCCATGCCCGCCAGCTTCAGGTGCTCCTCCGCCTCGGCGCGCGAGATGCTGCCATAGAAGAAGGGCAGGTGCGCCGCGGGGTCTGGCATCGCCGCCGCCGCCGCCCCTGTGCCTCGCCAGACCCTGCGGGTTCAGAACAAGATGGAGGGCACGTCAGGGTCTCGGCTTGCCTTCTTGAACTCTGTCCACTGGGCCCAGAGATAGTGGGAGAGAGGACGCATTGAGGAGCATCAGTGTCATAGTGCAGAGCCTCTTTACGCCAGAATAAACTTGGAGAGGAGCCCCCGCCGGCTGGGCTCAGATCGGAGGATCCCCAATCCTCCTCTGACTTTTCAGAGACTTTGTGTGGAACGCCCAGACACCCCCACGGGCCCACACACA